>NC_136483.1:36574106-36948770 GCF_053919585.1 Euprymna scolopes | reverse complement strand
ACACACACACACACACACACACACACACACACACACACACACACACACACACAACATATATATATATATATATATATATATATATATATATATATATATACATGCACGATGTTTGAAGTTATCACTATCAATTTCTCATGAATTGTAAATTTTTCATCCATAACTCAAACTTTTTTACAAATGTCAAAGATATGTATAACCATATGTTTTTGTATATAATTATAACATTTATTTTTAATTTTTTAAATGTTTTCCCAATTACTGAAGACTATAAGGAAATTATTTTTTGAATTTGTTATTTCCTTCATCAGGACATGGTGTTGTAGGATCTGTAATTTAAAGGTCCATGGTAATTGTACAGAACATTTAAAATTGGCAAATATTTCCCCATGTTTGTCATTTTTTAATTGCCTTTCCATCATGCTTTAACACTGTTTTCAACTTGAGTTTTCTTGAACCGACTGTTGCATATTATTATTTTTTTTAATTATCATTTAATTACAATAATCTAATCTTTCTGTGGATGAATTTTCACCTGATTCAATCTGGTAATCAACAAATTTGTCCTTGAGAAACGGCAAATAATAAAATCAATAATTCTATGAAAGTGTTGATTGGTTAAATCGAAATTCTCCAGATTTAATTATTAGACTTTTCTATCTAGCATATAAAATTATGTGGTCAGATTTTCAAAGTCAGTGCCAAATATCATTTAAATTGAAAAATCCAACTTTGCCGCTCAAACAATTATATATATATATAAAATATGCATCAAATGCGCTTGAAACCAAATCACAACGTAATATTAGGAAAATAAACAAATATTTTACTTGTTTGAATTTATCACAAATATATTTCGAAGGTAGCTTTCATCTTCAGTGTGTTCTTGTTTGTTTTTTCTTTTTCTTCTTCTTGCCAAGTTCTTAATTTGGAGAAAGGAGTCTGAATAGAGCCGCGCGTTGTATCTGGCGGTTGTATTTTGAATTGTTTGAACTGTGCGCAGGTAACGTGAGAATAACGTTCTCTATCATTTTCTATATTGAACTCTCATTCTTTCACGTTATTCTCGCGTTACCTGCACACAGTCCAAACAATTCAAAATACAACCGCCAGATACGACGCGCGGCTCTATACAGGATCCTTTCTCCAAATTAAGAACATGACAAGAAAAAAACAGACAAACAAAGAACACACTGAAGATGAAGACTATCTTCGAAATATATTTGTGATAAATTCAAACAAGTAAAATATTTGTTTATTTTCCTAATATTACGTTGTGATTTGGTTTCAAGCGCATTTGTGTGCGTATTTTATTTTACGCAAATTAAAACAACGTTTCTATATTGAACTCTCATTCTTTGACATATATATATATATATATATATATACGAGCATGGGTGCCCGGCGTTGCCCGGGTATTTGGAGGTGTATGTTAAGCAAAAAAAAAAATGCGGTCAATTTTTTTTACTTTGATCCCTATTATGACCCCTTAAAATTCATTGTTTTGGGCTCAACTCAAGTTATTAAGTTAGATCCATGTCCAACGAACCTATATCTAAAATTTCAAGTGTATAGACCCACAATTGTTCGGAGGAGTTTGGTAGAGTTCTCAAAGGTCAAATCGTTAAACTTTGACCCTTAATCGGCAAATTTCTGGCCAAAAACCGATCACAAAGATTTTCCCAAATCTCAGTACCTGTATATCAAATTTCGAGCCTGTAAACTAAAAATTGACAGTTATTGCGTAGGAAATGTACACAGACACACAGACACGTTCACTTTTATATATATATATATATATATTATATATATATATATATATATATATATATATTGTGACATAAACCCTGACATGACTATAATGTCGGAAAGTCAAATGCCCCTTTTTCTTTTATAATTACCCATAGGCAGTCAGACTAACTTTCTTTCCTCTGAACGTCCACCACCTAGAATCCTAACGAAAATGATCCAAACATATAACCCTGTCCACATCCCATCGCCCATCACACTATACCAATAGAGTATTGTATAATTTTTTTTTTTTTTGTGTGAGGGGTTTGAACTCTTTACTGCAATAAAATATTCTTATATATTTATCCACAACTGTCATTTTTTGCCGTCCATATGCATCATTTGATTATTTTATGAGAGCAACTGATCTGAACCAGACAACGTGTCACAAAGGGGTCATAACTCTTACAGGCGACACCTTGTTTTGTTTTATTGTGTCGCGAGCAATCTAGGGAGAAACTGTCATTTTGTAAAGTTATAAATTTTACACAGAGGGCTTTACCTGAACTCTAGTTTCTCTCATCTTGTAACCACACCAACACACACACACACACACACACACACACACACACACACACACACACACACACACACACACACACACACACAAACAGTGATAAATAAACCTGAAAAATATATTTCAATAGTAGGACAAACCTATCAGGGTAAAAAGGCTCTTTTGTTTGCAAACTTTCCTAAGACTTTGGAGATAGACCCTCTCCCTTCATAATTATTGCCAGTTGAGAGGTTTGAACTTTTTGAATCACTTTTTGAATTTTTATTCATTTTTTTTAATGTTATACCATGTTCACGTTATTAGCAATATCATAGCATATTTAGCTACACTTTATTTTTTAAATTATTTAGTTTGTCCCAAACAACTGGTATAAAGAAACATTTTTACATAATGACCTAAAAATAAAAATTCTACAAGCAGAAGAATAACTAAAATTTCCAACTGAAGAATATGATAGGAATTGTTTATTTTATTTAAAAAAAAAAAATGGGCAAACAAATAAAAATGAAAAACCTAAAAATGACATCACTACATCCTGGGCAATGCCGGGTAGAAACAGTTTATATAATACCATATTTCAGAATTTTGAAATGATGATTGATCATTTGGATCAAGGATGTGCAGAGGAGGGTACTAGGGGTACCCAAGCACCTTGCCCTTTTATTCCTGTTTTAAAAGTGCCCTTTTCAGAGGAATGTATTATAGTGATGTGCCCCACCATTACTATATCTTTTACCGTTGTTTTTTTTCTCTTTTAGCACCTGCCCTGAAAATGTTCTCTGCACGTCACTGATTTGAATAACTGTTCTGATTTAATTTCTGAATTTTTGAGATGAGGATTGATTATTCGTATTATTTGGATTCATCAGACTACTGTTCTCATTTTGAGTGTGATTTTCACAACGTTTCGATCGATGTAATCTGACCTTCAGGTGTATCTTGTCAAACTTGGGAATGTTTCTGTCAAACTCGAGAATTTGGACATAATTCCGAGCGGAAACCTTTATTTTACTTCACGGGGGTAGTATACTCTTATTCCATCAGCCATGATTGGATAGCAGTCCTAAGTAATTCGCAATTGTATTTTTTTGGTCGTCTACACTGAGGATTGAACCTTTAACCTTCAGGAGAATATCGCAGTGGTTAGATTACTTGGAAAAATCAATTGTAAAAAATGATATTCTCCTGAAGGTTGAAGGTTCAATCCTCGGTGTGGGCGACCGAAATATACAATTGCGAATTACTTAGGACCTCTATCCAGTCATGGCTGACGAAACAAAAGCACGCTACTCCCATGAAGTAAATAAAGGGTTCCACTCGAAATTCCATCCAAACTCCTGAGTTCGACAGAAACATTCCCAAATTTGACAAGATACACCTGGAGAAAATCGGTGGTTACATCGACTGAAACGTTGTGAAAATCACACTCAAGATGAGAACAGTAGTTCAATGAATTCAAATAATATTGTTCTCATCTCGGATGTTATTCTTACAACGTTTCAAACCGATTTAAGCTTCGACCATCATCAGGTGAAGCTAATCAAACTGTGAAATCTGTTGTAAAAACAAGAACAATTTCCACCTTTTTTTCTACTCTTTTTCACTTCATTGGGAACATACACAGCTATTATTTGGGATCATGTCTAATAGGAGTCTGTAGAGGAGTTGGGCAGTGAGATGTCTGTTTACAGTACATTTAAACTTCTGCAGGTTAGTACAGTCAGAGAAGCAGGAAACAGGGAGGGAATTCAAAAGTTTAGCAATCTGAGGGAAGAAACTATTAGAGTAAAAGGCTTTCCAGTATCAAGGGACCTCAACAGTAAAGAGGTAGCATTTTGCTGTTTGGCGAGTTAGTCGAGAATATGTACGTTGAGGGGGCACAAGTGCTATGAGTTCATCAGTGCGCATTCCATTAAAGTACTTAAAACAGGCATGTAACATTGCAACGATGCGACAGAGGTTAGAGCTTGGTCGATAGTGCGTTGCTTATTGGATATACGAAATTATTTCATTGAATCTCTTTTTAAAAAACAATTCTTGTATTGGATAAGAACATCTAATCCACAAGAGAAATGGTAAAATATTGCAGGAGAAAATCGCAAATTTATTTTTTGTTGGATAATTTTCATCATAGCGGAAACGACCGTGACATTTAATTACTATGTGAAAGGGTTAATACAGAATTTGCAATAGATATGATCTGTCTTTTATTTATTTATTTATTTTTTTTTTTTTGGTAATTAAACTATTGAGTTTCGTCTGCTTGTAAAACGCGTTCATTTTTTGGAAATACTTGTAATTAGTTTTGATTGCTCCACGGTAACGTTTTAGGCTAACAGCTTAGCCATTAGAAAAGCTTCAGCATCAAATAACCACGTGAACACCTTGTTTCAATAGTTTTAATGTTACAAATATAATTAGACATGTTAAAGAGTATCAAAATTATTACTAGAAAATATGCTTCTCTTTCACTCTCTTCTAATCTTCTTTTCTTAGCTATCTTTTTCCTTCTCTTTTCCATTTTCTGTTTTCTTTTTCTTTTCTCCTTTTCCTTTTCTCCTTTTTCTTTTCCTTCCTATTGTAAATTCGTCTTTCCACTTCTTTTTTCTTCGCCTTTTTCCTTTTCTTCTCTTCCATTCATCTTTTCATTTTCATCTTTCTTCGTTTTTCTTTTTTTTTTAAATCTTTTTATTGTCGTCTTTTCTTCTGTTTAAATTGATGTGTTAAGTTATTTAGCCTGGAAGAGACTTCTGTGTCGAAGTAAACCATATTAATCTACTGATGGTTTTGCCTTTTATATTTTACTAGCGAGGGATGTTTTTCGGGGTATGTGAAAAAAAACCCCGAAAATGTGAAAATAAAAAACAGGTGCCCGTGAAAAAAAACAAAGCCTTCACGACGCGCAGTTGGAAAATAGTAAAGTGTTAAAAAAAAAAAAAAAACAGGTGCGCGTTTTTGATTGACGTGACGACGATAGGTATTCAGCAGTTAGCATTTTGTGCGGGACGGTTTTGAATGAGGTCAATAAATCGGTTTGTTTGTTTTTAAAAACCCGCTCCCTGTTTATTAGGAGGAGCGAAATGAAAGCTACAGTCTGATATGACGAAGTCGACATTGAACAAACGTTAGCTCTCTTGAGACAACTGGCTTTCGGCCTGTGATTAGAGTTTCGCTTTTTTTATATACCGAAAACCGAATGTAACGCGTGCCGATGCGGGAAATGTGGAATAATTAACGTTTGAAAGTCAATAAAATTAAATAGACAGGCGAGCTCCGTGGGTAACTCTGAGATATTACAATTTATAGATGATCTAAAAAGTTTTAAGAAGTTGTGAACCGAGCAAGCGCTTCTCTGAAAGAAGCCTTTTGTGGACATCGAGGAAAAGCGTACATACATACATACATATATACATTTTCGCTTTTATATATATAGATGATTTCTTTGCTTTTCTATTTTATTTTTACTATACATTCTGTCAGATTTTATCCTTATACCAATCTTATGCATTCATTATTATTATTATTATTATTATTATTATTATTATTATTATTTAAGTTGTCACATTTTGTGTCTGGCTGTTGTTGTCGATTTTATTCTAATAGGGCGATCATAACAAATGATCATAGGCTATCAGCATCTTTTCTCAGACCTCCAGTACTTTCTGCAAGATTCTGGTGGTTCCCAACAGGGCAGTTATCTGAAGCACTCCAACATTGCGATGTATCCCAATTTTATCAATCCACTTGTCAAATTCTTTTGTCATATTCCTCAGGGCTCGCATCACAACAGATACTACTTCTACTTTCTTCAACTTCCGCAATCTTTTTCTCTCCCTTTTCAAGTCCTGGTACTTTTCGACCTTCTCCTTTTCTTTTCCCTTCATATTCATATCAGCTGGCACTGCTGTATCAATGATTATTGCCCTGTGTTTCTTTCTAACAAGATTATATCTGGTTTCAAGCAAATTGACACATTAGATATTTATACCCTACAATAATTTCACATTATCACTCTCCACCATCCTTTCTGGAACATAATCGTACTAGTTTTCACTGCATTCAAATCCTCTTTTCGTACATATATCCCAATGAGCCTTTCTTGCAATATTGATATGACACCGCTTTTACTCTTTTTGAGCCAACTTCCCACAATTACTGAAGATGTGTTATACATTTTCACCTTTTTGCCCACACAATCGGCACAGAAGACTTTCAGCAGCTTTATCACTATGTACTTCACATAATTTATCTTATTCCTGGGCAGCATATATCAGGACTTCTGTCTCAACCTTCAAGTTGCATTTTGACAATCATCGCCAGGTTTTTTTGTTTTATGTCCACTATCTCTGGTAGATCCCTACTGGATTAACCGTGCATTTTCTTCTCAAACCATTTTTTGTTCATTTCTTGCCTTAAATTCTTTGCTCTCTACTAGTTCGTTTGCTTGCAATCTTCAAATTTATAAGCTAATCCTTATAGATGGAGAGGTAAATTTTCAAACTATTTTCTTTTTCTTGCACTACACGCCTTCATGTAAACTTCCATACTTATGTTATTACTAGGTCTATGACAAGAGAATATTCTTATTGTTTTGACTCTCGAGTATATATCCGACACAGACACAGTTAATCAATTGAGAACCACATCACTCTATCTAAAACATAAGATATTAACTGATATATACTCGAGAGTCAAAATAATGAAAAGAATATTCTCTTGTCATAGCCCTAGTTATTACTGAATATGTGAAAGGTCCTCACAGACATACTTAGCTGATTTTCATTCTTTGCATACAACTTTAAGTCGTCCATAAATACATTTACTCGGTACTCCTTATTTCCCCACTCACTTCAAACAAGTGTACCATACTCAAAACAAACACCAATGGTGACAAGCTGTTTCCCTGAAAAATCCCTCTCTTCACATGAACTTCCTCAAGATCCTTCCCGTTTGATGTCAATAACACATTCCATTGTTTCATGCTTCCTTCAAAGAAATCTTGCACGTTTACCATTATTCCAAATATTTCCATACATTCTGTAATCCAACTATGTGGAACCAGATCATTTGCTTTGCAGTAATCTATCCATGATATGCATAGATTTGTGAGTCTTATTTTATTGTCCTGTCAAGAAGCAATTGATCTTTTGTTCCTCTTTTACCTACTTCTCTTTTGTTCCTCAGGTAAGATCTTTTGCTGTTCCAGATATTGGTAAATCTCATCTGCCAAAAATACCCGTCAGAAGTTGCCATATCAATTATTATTATTATTAACAACAGCAACAATAACTAACTAACTTTACAGTGTTGTGGTGCTTTACACTGATTAATTTTTTACTTAAAGGCGTGTTTTTACACCAAAGCTAGTGAGCATATTCAAAAGGTCAGTTAGATGAAAAACATTTAGCATAGGATATTTGCTGTACCAAGCAGAACTGACTTCTGGAGTATGGTGATGTTGTACTTGATTCCTAAGGATCTCAACTGTTTCTCAAGATCATCTGAAATTAAGCCAAGTGCGCTGATGATGATTAGCATGATGGAAGTTTCTTATTCCACAACTTAGCAATCTCCACCCTCAATTTCTGATAGTTCCGTTGTTTCTCATTCTTCTTGCCTGTTAATTTGATGTCGTTTGGGTAAACTACATCAATAATTTGACATTCATAGGTCTTTTTATTCATAACTACAATATCCGGTTTCTTGTGAGTTATCTCTCCATCACACTGAACCATGAAATCCCAGAGAATTTTAACTTCCTCATTTTCCACTACCGCTTCTGGATGATGTTTGAACCATTTATCCCTCACTTGGATTCCTAACTTTTGGTACACACTCCAATGCAGATTTGTACATATTTGTCATGGCATCGTTAGAACATGCACTAACAATGTGTGACACTGTTTCAAGAGTTACAACACACAACCTACATTTATCAGAACAGTCCTTCCTATAGATGTTTCTATTAATTGAATTTGTATTTAGTGTTTGCTATTGAGCAGCAAATATAAGATTTTCTGTCTCTTATCAAGTCACCTTTAGACAGAAAATGCTACATGTCCTGGCATTTTAATGCCTTAGTATCTTGCTCAAACTGACTATGAAGTCTCATTTTTTCCAACCTAGTCATCTTTCCTGCTTTGATTCTTTCCTTGTACTTCTGCTTATCTTCCAATGATTCTTTATGTAGCTTTTTCTCTTTCGCCACTGCTGCAAGTAACACTTCATGACTGTTAGCCAAGTAGTGGTGCATACTTCTAAGCTCTCCCTCAACACATTCTTCAATCCCAGTCGGACCTCTTCCTCCTTTATTCCTTGTCATTTTCAGCCAAAGCACATTAGAATTTAAGTGAAGTACTCCGTACTTGACTAATAATTTCCATGTGTCTCTATCCAGCTGTTTCGTTTCCTCTTATATCCATCCTACAAAAGCTGCACTGTACCGAATTACAGGTTTTCAAACATAAAGTAATTTTTACAGTGTATAAGGATTATTTCATACTGGAGATATTCATAATCGTACGTTATTTCCAAAAGAGGGAAGAAATAACATATGGGAAAATTTTGGAATTAAGTCTCCTCTTGCTGTTATTTCAGATCATTTGAAACAACACCAGCAAGTTTTAGTCTCCCCAAAGCCAGAGATTTTGGGGATATATATATATATTCCTTATATATATATATATATATATATATATATATATATATATATATATATATATATACACATATATATATGTATATATATATATATATATATATTCCTTTTTACCCCATTCACATTTTTCTACTTACATTGTTTTAATACGTTTTATTCCTTTCCAAACATGCAAATTTCTATCCCTCAAATGTTCTTTGTAATCGATTTTTTTCTCCCCCCCCCCCCCCCCAACAAAAGGAGGGTGGACCTGTAAATTCACTCTTGTCCATTCGTCTGTTCGTCTGCCTGCACTTTTCTCAATAACTATGCTTGGAATTTTTTTTGAAATTGTGCATAAATTTTAAACATGATACGAGTAAAAAAAAGTAACAGAACAAATTTTCCAGGAAAACTCCGGTTGCCTCCCTAGGGGTGCCTTTCGGGTTAAAATGGCTACAGTTGACACTTTTGTGCCTATTAAAAAAATATTGGTGCTTTGGATTTTTATAAAACTTTCTGAAAAGTTGTAACTAACTGATTTCTGTGTAATTTTGTTTGTCTATACTTTGCGATAACTCTTGGGTGTGCCCCAGGGTCTCTTTTAGGGCTAATAAAAACACTCCATTTTTGGGACTATGTTACCATATTTGTTCCAAATTTTCTGTGTATCTCTATTTAGCAGTTTTGCATGGTGCTGAACACAAATTTAAATATGCCTTGGGGACTTTTGGGGCTAAATGGGAGTGAGGGGCAAATAATGGACTTAATCATTTCTTTTTTTGCATGAAGTGCAGAATTCATATTTACACATTTTAAGGCTTAAAACTGCACCGTTCGTTCATGTTCACCAGAATTTGAATCTCCAGGGGACTTTTGGGGCTAAATGGGAGGGGGCAGGGCAAATGCTGAACTTAGTCATGTTTTTTATGCCTCGTTCACTGTGCACTCACGGGAGACCATGCATGGTTCACTTGTTTTATCACAATTTATTTTTGTTTTTTATTTTGAGTGTGTATGTATTTTTTTTTTTTTTAATTTTTTTTTTTTTTTTTACAACCATATGAAATACTGACGTCATCACAAACTCTCTTTCTTTGATAAAAGTATTTTTTAGTTTCGTTTGCTCAGTCCTCTTGGAATACATCCTCGGGGTGAGCTCTCTAGTAAATTAATAAATGCTTATCATTTAGCGTAAAGAATAACTCTTGAGCTCTCCTAGCAGTGGCAATGCGAATATAAAAATCAAAAAAAGAAACAAAACATTATTTAGACGAGATAATAGCATAAGGGTAATATGCCCGACTGCTGATCAGTTTACAAATATTAGTGTGAAAACATTTGCTATATCTAGCCATACTGAAGATCTGTGATACGTCAAAACAGCTGCTTATGTATGGATCTATCTCTCTGAAGCTGAACTATGCTATTACTATCTTTTAGTATGCTATCCAGTTTATTATGCTATTTCAGAATGTATTATTTTTCAATACTCTCTTCAGAGAAAGTAGTGTAATATGCTATGATCATGAAACTATTCGCCTAAGCATTACCACCTTCTTTAAAGGGGAGTATAGTAGATGTTTGTTCGTCATATATACTAGCAAAAATATGCTCCTCGTGGTTGCATACTTTTTTTAGTTATAATTATTATTTACTGATTGCATATGGATTTTTCAGAACCAAAATGAATAAATAAACTTATTTATTTTAGATACATTTAAATATTTAAGTTTAGTTCGATGTATTAAGTCGTTTAGCTCTGAAGACATTTCCATGCCGCTGTAAACCATACTAATGGTTTTAGGGTCATTCCAAAAATAAAGCCTTCTATTTTTAACTTCAAAAGTTGAAGAGTTACGAAAACGGGAGTAGTACCATTAAAACGAGCGACCTTTTATGCTCCAGAATTCTTTTTTCTACATAGTCATCACCATTCTTAATGGATTTTTGTCAGAAATTCAGTGACACAGTGACACACTGACACATCTCTGCTTCTGACGCACGTCCATGACAGCGGTTGCTTTCTTGGAGAGTCTCATATCTTCAATATCTGCAACAGAGATAAAAATTTAGGTCATGAATGCATAAGTTCAGCCATCATAACAATGCAACTTGCAGTCCCCTTCTGATCCATTTGGGCAGAATTAAAAAAATAGGAGGCATTACTTTGTGAACGCCCCTGATATTTTGTGGTTTCACTGCTTCTTTATTTTATTTATTTATTTTTTTACACATTATGTCAAACTTTTTTCTTTATAGTAATCTTATACATTATTATAATCATCATCATGCTAATAATTACTCTACATTTTAATAATAATGAGCACTCTTGTATTCGGTGCATACTATCTAGCAAATGAGTTAGAAACTACCAAATTTGGTAATATCCTTCATTATGTATATTTTTTTCTTTTCTAGACTCAAACTGTACCTTCCAAAACACACACACACACACACACACACACACACACACACACACACACACACACACACACACACACACACACACACACTTTCTCTCTCGCTATCTCTATCTTTCTCTCCCTCTCTCCCCTTCGCTATCTCTTCCCCTCCTCCAGCTCGCCCCTTGTATATTCTGCTAATGTTTCAATCTCCCCCTAAAAAAAAAAAAAAAAATGAAAGTTTAATATTCTTTAGACATGTACTAACATTTTGTTTCTTCTGAAGCTCACCTCACCGCAGACTCGCGTACCCCTACCCTCACACTATCAAGCAGCTGTTAAACATCGCCTTGTTTTCTCTCCCATTTTCCAAAGACAAAACAAGCAAATTAAAATTAAAAAAAAAAAAAAAAAAAAAAACTAATAATATCATTGAAAGTATGTGGCATAAAATCTATAACTCAACACGCGACAATTCAGGTGTATAATAATTTGAGAAATTCCCGTAGCTTTTGCGATGTTGGTCTATCCGTTCTGGCCTTTTCAGTGTTGAAGCGTTTCCAAAAATTCTGTCGGTCATCACGTTTGAGCTAGAAATAATTCCTTTCATCTGACATGTTCATCTTTAAAATAGCGTTTTATTTCATGTCATAAAATTTGAAATATCATTTTCGTTTGCTGTAACGTTGTAATTTTAAATAGCGTTCTCATAGGTAAATAGGCACATGAATATCCTTGACTTTTATTATTATTATTATTTTTTTTTTTTTAACTTCCAGCTGAATAAAAATAATCTGTTATTATTCCTATAGTCAGTAGGGGGTGGGGGGCGTAAAAAAAATCTGTGACCCGGTGGAATTTTAAGAATCCTCCCTTCAATGCAAACAAATGATGACAGCTTGTCTGCCAAGCGTCAAGGAAATACTTTCATGGGAAAAGATATTAAGGGAAAAATGAATGATAATATTTATCTGCTGCTGAGTGTTTTCATGTATGACCCGGTAATAACATTCCTACCAGTGTATGATGCAGGCGACTGTGAATTTAATATTCCCTTGATACTTACTACTTCGGAGGAAACTGATTCAACTCGCCTAGGGTGAATGAAAAACAAACACACACACACACACACACACACACACACACACACACACACACACACACACACACACACACTTCTGTTTAACTCTTTCTCGGAAATTACTGAGCCGATCTGGCTAAAACTTTGTATGGACCTTTATTATTATATGAAGCGAACTAAGTATTATGGCATCTGTTTGATACAATCATGTATATATAGTAGTTACGTGCAAAATGAATGCCGATGCTGAAAATGTATAAACATTTTGACTCCTCCCTTTACTTAAAAAATCACCAAAAATCAGGAAAGTAACCAATTTTAATGAATTTTTCAGTATTTATCAAATAATGATCACGGAATATATTGAACCCATTATTTTTTATTTAAATCTTGGTGGAAATGTATTATTTTGTTTAAACAAAAAATACCTTTACTAAAGTTATGGTTTTCAGTAGTAAAAAAAAAAATTAAAGGAATTTATTTTTGCTTTTTTTATGAAAATAAAGCATCCTAAAATATAACAATTAAAAATTATTTAATTTTTACAGGAACATTACGATAAAAGCCCCTAAAGTCTGTATTAATGAATTCGATATAACTCGAAGAAAAATGAATTTCTCGAACTACCGATATTATCATTGAATTAAGCAATGCTTAATTTAAGCATTGTTTATTTAATATTTTCACACAAAAAATTATAATTGCAAAAATATTTCTACATTTTTTTTTTTTTATTACAGGTTTCGCATAATTTTTATATGTAAGATTTTAATATTTTCCTTGCTGAAAAGAATGTGAAACTTTCGGCGTAACATAATTTTTATATAATATTGGCCAATAATTAAAGTAAATTCATTCAAAAACAGGAACATAGAAAATAATTAAATTAAAAAATAATAAAAATTATACAAACGCTTACAATAGAAATGTACGGATGCACGTCTGGGGGGGGGGAGAAAGAGCCCCAGCACCCCTCCCTCCTTTTAATTACATGGCGTCATCCTCAGACAGCTTTTCGACTGTCTCAGATTTTGGGCTTCCGTCTATTCCGTGTTTACAAAACTACGGTTTGTCGCGATTTTGCGAACTGCAAAATCACTCGGTTTTTGGGCTAATTAAGCTATTGTGTGTGTGTGTGTGTGCGCGTGCGCGCGTGCGTGCAAGCAAGGTGTTTATTATTATTATTATTATTATTATTATTATTATTATTATTTAATTCACTATCTTAGGATTTTACTTTACTAATTATCTTTGAAATAGACCCAGAAAACTAATATTTATCTTTTAAAGGATTTTTACAATGAATTTATTTAACTTCAAAATTTAGCTAATTTGGTTAGCTCGCCGGGAAAACATTTTTCATAACTTTTTTTTCACGTATAAAAATATTTTTTTTTCCTTTTGGAAAGTAAGTTTAGTCCTTAATCTTTCAAATACAATCAAAAAGTAGTCGGAAACCTACAAAAAATTTATGATAAATCGGCTTTCAAAACTAGGTCCCCCTATTTTTGTCCGCTCATTTTTGACCGTACCTAATATATAGGGATTACTATTTAATGCAATAATGAGCACACATTTAACCATATTCAACCATCAATTTGGCATGAAACACTCATTCTAAGTCAACGGGTTATAATTTTGGTCCGTTTTTAACGGACTAAAAAGTTTAGTTTATATATAATCTTGCAACGCAGATAAAATATGGAAACTAAATAATTAGTGGTGTTATAATGTTATGAATTATTGAATTAAAACAAACTTATAGGAATGCTATTACCGGATCACAAAGAGACATATTAGAATTAGAAAGTGAAATATAAAAAAAAATCCTAGTCGTTTTAGAAACGATCGTATTTCTAATCATTGTTGATCTTGAATTCTTAAAACTGATATAGATGTTTGTCTCAACTTTCTCTCTCTCTCTCTCACATATATATATATATATATATATATATATATATATATATATATATATATATATATATATATATATATATATATATAACCTTCGCCTTCCCATCATAGAAGTCTTACTCATTCGCATAAACAAACCGACCATCAATCAGGCACAATATGAGGAAGAGGATATGCTTAAATTCTTTTAAACAATTTTAATCGACTTTTTCAACAAATTCACTAAACACAATTTTTTAATTCATCACTCGCCTGAAGATGACTCATGAGAGTTGAAAACGTTCGCGGCTATGGCGAATTTCTTTTTTACACTCGAACAGAACGGCCGAACGTTGGCCTTCCAAAAGGAAAAGATCGATCGCAAGGGAAACAAACAGAAATTATCTCTGCTGTTCAACGAAACATGCATACATTGTTACTGTTTCATGTATCTTGTTCATGGAATAGTGGATAAGCATGGCAATCGACTAGTAGAAACAAGAACATAAACGCGCTATTAAAACTGATACAAGATATTTCGGTCGCCCATATTTATTTGATATATACATTGTATTTCATGTATATACACATGTAATATAATATTAAAATGTGTTTATGTATGTGTGTGTGTTTTATATATATGTATATATTTTAACAATATATATATATGTGTTTTCTATATAAATATATGTATATATTTTAACAATATATATATATGTGTGTTTTATATATAAATATATATGTATATATTTTAACAATATATATATATATGTGTTTTATATATAAATATATATGTATATATTTTAATTATATATATATATATGTGTGTGTGTGTTTGTGTGTTTTCTATATAAATATATATGTATATATTTTAACAATATATATATATGTGTGTGTTTTATATATAAATATATATGTATATATATTAACAATATATGTGTCTGTTATATATATATATATATATATATATATATATATATATATATATATTGTTAAAATATAATTACCTACTGAAACGTATTTCGTCATCTACGACTCATCAGAGCGCCCGAATCTAGCGGTAATCATGGCAAGAAGCGTAAACCTCTACCACTAAGGCTATCTCGCACAACTGCTGAATGTATCGTGTTTTAAGAAAAGCAAAATAAAGTGTTCTTCAGTTCAACAAATTTGTCTCTGTTGTTAAGCTTATTCATTTCAGTATAGTCTTTATTGGCGATTCGCGTCTTTCTTTGTTGATAAAATATGTCAATATTTGTTATTCCTTGTGGTGTTGTTTTTGATAACAGTATTGAAGGATAAAAGTTTGTTTTTCAATAAGAAATGTCTAAGGTGAGCAACACAGCAGATTTGTCGTCTACTTGTTATGAAAATGTTGTTCCCCTCGCGTTTAAATAGGAG
This sequence comes from Euprymna scolopes, assembly GCF_053919585.1. Classification (NCBI taxonomy): domain Eukaryota; kingdom Metazoa; phylum Mollusca; class Cephalopoda; order Sepiida; family Sepiolidae; genus Euprymna; species Euprymna scolopes. Next base: position 36,933,045 of record NC_136483.1, on the reverse strand, counting down.
TGTTATTCCTTGTGGTGTTTTTATAAGAATATCGGAGAACAAGAGCTTGCTTTTCAATGAAAAATGTTCAAGGAAGACAACTTAGCATAAATAATATTTTTGTTGATAAAATATTTTTTAAATATGTGTTATTCTTGGACTGAGTGGTTTTGATAACAATAACGGAAAATAAGAGTTTATTTTTCAATGGTAAAGGTTAAGAGAAGCAACTCAGATTTGTCGTCTACTTGTTATGAAAATGTTGTTGCGTTCACGTTTAGATTGGACGTTTTTTCAGTTATGTTCCACGACTTTGTTGATCCTAACATGGTACAGATTTGTCGTCTGCCAGTCAGTGATATCGACTTTTTCTGCAACCGTCTCTCTCCTTGTGAAAGCTGTCAGGTTTCCTGGTGTATGTAGTAGCGTCCTCGAAGATTTGTTGATCCTTGTATTGTATACGCGAAAGAGGCTGGGGATTTGACTAGTGATCTAGTGTGGAAGTCAGAATTGGCCGGTGGTAGACCAGTGAAGTTGTAGTACTTCTCATTTCTTGGTGTTAGTCAAGACCCATGGCAAAATTGGCCAGAGTTAAAGTTGATTGCTCTCCTTGGTCTTGAAGTTCGATTCTCAACTGACAGGGATTTATGCGGCGTGCGCCGGGTTCTATCGAGCCAATCTCCTTATCAGCTTGACTCCTCTCTATTTAAACATAAACATTGCAGGTGCCCGGCTCCCACGACGTTTTTTCTGATTGGTCAAAGTTGGATTTTGACAGCTAATCAAACTGTTGGAAATTAACCAATCAGAGTTGAGTATTTTGGTATTTTGTAAAGATTTGTAAATATTGTTTTTAGCTGCTGCTATTTTTTTTTTTATCATGGTTGGGGCTGTCCCTTTCTAATTCTGTGATAAATTAGCAGGAGCAGTAAATACGTTGTTTTCTTTGCGAGAAAGCTTAAGTCGAAATGAGGTCTCACACTCAACTTCGTAACATCTTCAGAATAAAATAATCTAACAGTCAACTGGCATGAAAACCTGTGATTATAGGTCTTACTAAATATTTTGGCAGTCATATTCTATAAGTACTATCCCATCTAAATGAAAATTGCTCAATATACAAGATAGAGCAAATAAATCAAATTTTAGTCATTCAATAAATGAAAACATTTATGACGTGAATTGTTAAATTTCAAATCAAAAGATTTGAAATATTATAACTCCTTATTCTATATGATTTCGATGTCTACCCTCTCTTCAAATTTAACCATTTCACGTCATTTTTTAAATTTATTGAATGACTAAAATTTGATATATATATATATATATATATATATATATATATATATATATATATATATATATTAGTTATTTTTCAGTGCTTACTTCATCAGTATTTACTTATTTCAAGACTTCCTCGGAATGATTGATTTAATTGTATTTTGATTTGTACTTGTATTTTATTTCTTCAACGCAATCATTCCAAGAAAGTCTTTAAATAAAGACGAAACATTGATGAATATATAAATAATTTTGGTTTTTCCTTTTTTATATATAAAATCACGTTGAAACATTGTTTCCATAATTTTCATATACGAAAGAGCGAGATCGGCATAATACCTAAGTAAGCACAGAGGTATTATAGAAAAACAGAGATAAAGAAAGGCATATATATATATATATATATATATATATATATATATATATATATATATATATGAGGTAAATAGGGGCGCACGCACACACACAGACACACGCACACACACATATAAAGGCATGTATGAAGAGATAGATAGGGGGCATATAGGCACAAAGAGAGGGACATAGAGATACACACATACCTGCGTATGAACTCCCTACTCCCCATCCAATCTTAAACCTCTTATACATGATATCACCTTCTTAATGTCTTCCCAATAACATCCAAGTCAGATGAGTATAAACAAAATAATTATAAAATAAATCCCCATTTCATCTTCCTCATCAACAACACATCTACGGCCAATCCTGTAAAGCTTTCAGTGCCAAACATCCAGCGCCATTTTCTTTTCTTCTCCTCCTTTCTTTCTTATTTTTTCCTTTTGTGAGCTTATTTGAAGAAATCTGACAAGTTTACAGCTAAAAACATTTCAATTATCAGAGATTACTGCTTCCAAAGCAAAAGAAAATTCCCAATATCTCAAGATAAAGAAAGACACAAAAAAAAGAGAAAAATTGCAATTTTGGTAACATACATACGCTTACAGATTAAATAGACCCAAGGCTGTTTTTGTCTTTTCACCATGACGCAACAATTTGTAGAATCAGATTTTTTTTTTTTTTTTTTTTTTGCCCATAGAACCAACAATGGTGGAAAGTCAGTCTTGGAGTGATGCTTAACGCATAAATCGCAATGGAACTTTGGTTTTCTCTTAGATCAAGCGTATCAAACATCTGGTTTGCAGAACCGATTCAGATCCTCCTTTACTGCAGACCACAACTTAATGATTAAAAAATTAATATTTTATTTGTTTTTATACTGTGTTTCTCTTATACACAGCTGGTCTCAAACCAAATCCCACACGCAAGCAAGATGTAAAATGGCATTTAGCCAGAATCTTATTCCTTGTTTAACATCGGGTCTCCTAATCCAAACACACGTATTCTCTGCTCCTGCACTTCCCAGTTCTCTTTCTCCTCACACCAAGGGTTGGCACACTTTACATGGGAGATGGTTAGGGGAGTGATACCCAGCATGTCATTAGTTCATTTCATCTCAATGAGATCTTTTTAAATATAGACTTATAGAGATTATCAATTTTTTTTTTCATTTTTGTTTCTGCACCCCTTCCTTCGCCTGATGCTCATGGCAGTGTTTTGAGTTTGTTTACTTTTCAGATTCAACAGACTATTATATATATTTTTCTCTGAAATAAAATACAATGTGGACATTGACAAGGCTACTGCAAAGAAAGTGGGCTCTCTCTACTCTGCTAGAAAATTGCTCACACTTAAGAGTATCTTACATCTCTACAAAGCCATCACTCGCCCATGCATGGAATATTGGTGCCACATTTGGGCTGGTGCATCTACCATTTTTCTCTCCCTTTCAGACAGGGCCTAAAAGAGTCTACAACCTAACAGGTCCTGCATTATCTGCCAAGCTTCGACCCTTGTCTTATCGCAGTAATGTTGCATTCCTGTTCCTGTTTTACAATTACTTTCAAAAAATGTACTCTGATGAACTCATATCACTTGTATCCCCTTAGTGTACATGCTCGTCTAACCTAACAAGCAGCAAAATCATACCCCTTCACTGTTCAGGTTTCTAAATGTCTGAAAGCCTTCTGCTCTAATGGATTCTTCCCACAGACTTTGGATTTCCCTCCTTGTTTCTTGCTTCCCTGTACTAATATCCAAAGTTTAAACTTAACGTGAACAGACATGTTGTGGCTCAACTCCCTACATAGTCGCCTGTAGACATGATCCCAAATAGTAGCCCCTCACATAGTGATGGGATGATTCCAATATTCTTCCGTATTCTGATTGTTACAGATTCTGATTTTAAATTCCCAATTCCGATACAAGACTGATTCCAATGCTGTTTAAATCTTTAGATATTTAGCTATAGAGTTCCTATTTACTTTGCCACTCCATGGGGCAGAGTTAGACATCAGGGTCGTTTTTTAACGTGGAGAAAGGAACAAAAAAAAAAAAAAAAATTGTCTCAGTCGTGAAGGATTTCTCCTCCACTGACAGAACAAGAAATTGAAGTGTAGCATCTGAAAAACAGATACATACCTCTCGGGTCAAGATCAAAGTGTAGTTTGTATTTTTAATTTTTGGATATTCGTAAAAATTCATGTAATATATACATTTTTTGCAAACATGAAAATACACTTGAGGAGGGGGGGTGAGGGGGTGATCTATAGATTTTAGTTTTCCTGGTTGTTTAAATCAATAAATATTAATCACTTTATCAAAGGAAATTGACTTCATAAAAAAAACAAAGCAATTGAAAGAATCGTTTTTTTGGCATCTAAAAATAGTCACAATTTTTTCAGATTCTTATACTTCAAAACTTTTCTGATTTTTCCAATTCTGATTCTTATTAACCATACCAACGCTAACTTCATGTCTAGGTGGTAATACACCTTGGTTTTTTTTTTGGGGGGGGGGGGGGTTCTTAGAAGGTAAATTAAAAAAAAAAAAAATAGAAAATCTTGCAGAAATATTTGGTGCTCCCTGGGAAAAAAGTGGTCCTTATCCAGGGTTTGGAAAATCGATGTCATAATTTTGAGATCATATTCAGGCAAAAGTGTAAAAAATAATGATAGAAATAAATTTTAAACAACATGACTTTTTGAAAAAAACAAACAAAAAAAAATTATTTTACTTACAATCTGACTTTAAGTTTGCTAAAAAAAAAAAATTGGACGAAATGATCAACAAAGTAAATAGTCACAACATGTCTATCTTATTCAATGAAATTTGAATGGGATCTTCTATAGACACATATATAACATAATCTTTATGACATCCATTTAAACATTTAACGGTACAGAAAACATCTGGTTTCCGAGTTATATGATTATTGTAAACATCTAAAATGCGCATGCATATGATAATGCACCGTTTGTTTTTTACGTATGAGATAGATAAACATTATCCTACTAACGGGGAAAAGATGGCTGGGTCTGGTGTTGTCATATCCACCAACAAAACCATTAAAAAATGACACCAAACAAATATAAACCTGTGAGGTTGTGAGGTGACATCGGCCAAAATGTTATGGCAATAGTAATAAAAATAGTAGTCTGAATAACAGGGTTGTGGAGTCGGATGGTAAAAGTCCGACTCTGACTCCTAGAATTACTAGGATGCCGACTCCGACTCCTTTAATATCTTCAACTCCGACTCCGACTCCCGACTCCTTGACCCTATGTGAAAATCTATTTTGCAGATCCATATACCAGACTCCCACATCGATTCAGCATGCATTTTATAATTACTTTTCATGCATATCATTTTCGACGTTTAACATTCACTTGTATGATAAATATACTCACATATAAACTCAACCAGCTTTATAGAATAAGTTTAGATAACAAAGGGATAAAAAGTTTACAATTAAATTTTATTATGCTATCAGTTCAAAATAGAATACAATATTTAGGGATAGGCTATGGCATTTTGAAGCGAAACGCTTTTCATCAGAAGAGGGGGATAAAGACATTATACAGAGAATAATATTTTAAAAGATAATATTGCCTTTATGGAATGAGGATCAAAGGCAAAACAGGAAAAAGCCATAAAGGGCTATAGTAGCATGGATTGCTTATTATTGAAATATACATATACATATATATATATACGTACATACATATACATATATATATACACACATATATATACACATACATATACATATATATATATATATATATATATATATATATATATATATATATATAAATACACAATGGTATTATTTATGCTCATGATCATTTACCAGCCTATCAGCATATTCAAATCTATAATAGCAGAGTTGCACTTCAAGCTATATATTTTCTTGTTCCTTTGTACCCTCTCCCGAAAAAACTCATCTGTTATTGCATTTGTCCATTCTCATAAATCTTCTATCACAATATTAAGAAAAAAAATCAATGTATAAAAATGTCTTATTTGTAAACATAAAAAATAGGCTTTATTTATAATTATAGAATTGAAAGTTGCAAATAAGAATTTAATAATTTACTCTCAAAAACAAGATGACTTCAGTGAGCTTCTCTTTCATTGCAGCCCTTTGGTCTGTCCTGATTAGCCTTAGCGCTGAAAACAAACGTTCAACACTTACTTGTGTCGGAGGAAGTGCTGCTGCCAACATTGCAGATTCTTTCACTATCGCAGGGTACTGCTTTATAGCTTCATGAACATTTAACTTAGACTTTCTATCTAGTTGTTCTACTTGCTGTAATGCAGCATGAAAGTCTAGCTTGAAACTTGCTAAGGCTTTATTCACTGAAGATAGCGTTTTAGCTGTTTCCTGTAGCTTACACCGCTTTGACCTTGCTTTATGATCTTCTTGATCCAAAAGCTTTTCAAAATCCTCTTCATCGCAGGTTCCCTCTGAGTCTGTGGTTGAAATAGTGCCTGGATCTTTAGTAGATGCCTTTGAATTTAAGCCCAAAATCCTCACAGCAAGATCACAAAGTGCCGATTTCGCTTTATCTTTCTGAGTGTCAGATAACAACACTCTATTCATTGGGTCTACATATACTCCAGCCAGTAGGATTTTATTATGAAGCAGTTGTATTTCTCTTTGACGCATTGACTCGCACATTATTCTTGCTAGCAAAGCACCACGCCTGGATAAAGAATGTTCTAACATTTTCCATTCTTTCAAGAATATTCCTGGAGTGAGGTCCTCTTCTTGAAGCTTTTTTGTCACTTGAAAAGGAAGCTTAAGAAGGTCTTCCAGTTCTTCACGTTGAATCCATTGTGCTTCTGAAAAACTGACATCTGGGTTTGCCATATCGATAAGAATAGGCTTCAATTCAACAAGCCGTTTTACCATGTTGTAAGTATTACCCCAGCGATTTACTTGGTCTAATATGGCTCCTTTTCCAGCTCTTCCTTTAAGAATGTCATCAATCTTCGGAGTTCTTGCTGAAATAGCAACTCTTCTGACTTTTGCTATCAGATAACTGGAATGATACTCTTTAAGAACATCGTTTACTGCAAATTGGTGTGTATGAACACAGCAACGCTGGTGTTCAATTTCTGAAATGCAGGCTGCTACATCACCAAATGCATCCAATGAATTTGGTGCCTCCTCAAATCCTTCAAAGAAATTAAAATCCTCTTGCTTCTCTGTTAAGTCATCCCAGTCAATTGGCTGTCTACTGTGACTTGGCCCAGGTTGTTCTTCCTGAATTTCTGCTGCACATTCTTCTGTAACACTAGAATCTTCTCTTTCATTCAGTTTTTTTTACCATACTCAGCATGTTAGACGCATTATATGTGACAATGCATAATACATGGTCTTTCTGAATGCCAAAGTCTTGCAACACTTCTTTTACCAATTGCTTTAAGAAGTTACTGGAATGTTGGGCTTCAGTGTCTTTAATGGCCAAGGTTTTAGTCATATTTTTCCCTTAATCCACACACCTAACATAAACAGCAAAATAATTAATACGATGGTGTGTGCATGCATCCATTTTCAAGTATACAAACTTATTGCTTAGTTTTCTCTTTAGCTGTTTTTTTTTGGCTCTCATATTCACCAATAATTAATTTCTTTATGGAATCTCTGTTTAGAGCCACTCCTAATTTTCATGCCACTTCACCAATCAGTGCTAACACTTCAGGCCGAGAAAAGAATCTCAAGGGAATGCTGTTGAGAACAATAATCTTAACGATGTTCCTTTTTAATTCAGCTGGAGCCATTGAGATTGTCACTTTATTACTAACAAAACAACTTGTAACAGATGCTGTGGTAGGGTTCTTTTCAGTAATCAAAGTTTTAGATTTTGATGTGGTTGGTGTATTAGATGAGCCTTTGTCTTTCTGTTGAACAAGTTTAAAGATGCTAGGATGGCAGCGCTCCAAATGTCTTAAGTTAGAAGCACGAGTAGGAGCATGGCCTTTGATAGTACCACCACCAGAAGCACTAATTTCAACACCACAAGTTGTTTCTTCATCGTCTCGGGTTATTATGCACTGACATACATAATGCTTGAAATCATTGGTTAAGTTAAAATGGTCAAATACGGCAGATTTACGTTTTGAAGCCATCTTGTGGGTGCATCAAGTTTTGTAACTAATTTTCAAAATTATATATTTCTGTAAATCTGTCAAAAAAAAAAAGATGTTTAATTCAAAATGTAAAAATTGTTTGCTTCATTTCAGTAATCAATTTCTGTAAACCTATAAAAACGTAAATAAATACATATGTAGGGTTTTTGAGATTCTTCCACATACCAGTATTAGGGTAGGTCGATTTTAAATCTCTCGGGAAAGTTGTATATTCGGCTCATTGCATGGAAAGTGGTCCAAAATTAAAGAATTTTGAATCCGATATTTTCTAACATTGTTATGTTTTTCTAAACGATAACACCCTAAACTACAAAAAAATAAAATATTTAAATTCTGATCTTTTATGTTGACTGCGCTGAGGCTATAAACATCAGCTATTTGTTGAAGTCAGAAAATTTTCAGGCATTCATCTTTACTAATAAATAACATAGAATTATGTTTAACTAGCGAGGGTACCCAGCGCTTCCCGGGTGTTTAGAGGTGGGGGGTAAATCAAAACAAAATGGAAAATAAAGAATATGCGAACGTAATAACCTTGTTTAAATATAACTTTTTTTAAATCGGAAAAACAAACAAAACAGCAAAAAAAGCGAACATGATGCAGAATAAAGAATAAGAGAACGGAAATGTTTAAATTTTAAAACTTATTTGTATGAAAAACAAAAACAAAAATCTAGCATATTTCTATTAACGAAAAATGTGATAAACTATCCAAAATGAAGGAAAAGAAAAATCACTGGGATGCACTGTTTCAGCGATAATCAGCTATTTTTGTTTAGATTAGTTAATCATATACAATGTTGTCACATGGTGGCAACACAAATTGATTTATAGCCATGTTTTTTTGGATAAGATTGTAATTCCGGATCGATCCTGGACTAATCAAATTGCCAAATTCCATTCAGGAACCGGATAACTTTCGGATTACAATCTGATTCTTATCCACAGTGATCTCACTCAAAGACAGACTTTTCATTGATCATGTGTGACGTCACAACCAAAGCGAAAAAAGCTGTCCAGACAAGATTTGCAGTGATACGATAAACCAAAATATCTTGATGAAGTAGAAGCATTGCAGGACAGTACAAAATATGATATATCTAAAAGAATAAGGACAAGACATTATAAAAACTGCTAAATTGTGCAACTGGTAAAACCAAACAGGAAAACCATTAAAAAAAAAATTGGGGGGGGGGGCTTAAGGAGTCGGATAAAAAATTCCGACTCCGACTCCTAGTACATTTAGAAATCCGACTCCGACTCCAGCTAAAACCTCCGACTCCGACTCTGACTCCACAACCCTGCTGAATAATCCAAACAATACAAGTATGTAAGAAGTATGGCGTCGTTTGCTTGAAGCATTGTTAAAGATAAAAGGTATTTTTGAAGGCTTTCAATGCAGGAATGTATAGACTGTACATTCCTGCAAAAATACAAGTATGTGTTTATATTACTGTTGCAATATTTTTGATATATTAAGAGGGTATGATTAAAAAAAATTGGAAGGTTCTACTTAGACACTGGTGATAGGAACTGACCGATCAAATAGAGCCACGGTCTACTAGTAATCAATCGGAAACAAGAATTGCTCCATAAAAATGTTGAATCTTTCAGCATTACCACACATGATTTTTTTGTGCTCAACTCAAGAAGGAATTTGCTCTCCATCTGCAGAATTTTACAATCCGACACTTGTACAGATCGACTACCCAATGGAAGACCCTATTCTTGGTCTTCGTCTTGACTTTTACATTTCCAAACTTTTCTGATTGACGACTGCCATCTTCTATTATGTAATGCATTTTTAGAAGGATTGATGTGTGCATGCGAGCATTAATAACATCTATGTAAAATCCTAAACTATTTGAACATCATTATGAATATGCATTGTAGACAAATGGGTGGGCACATTTATTTTGTCTGTAAACTTTACCATTTGGGGAATGTGCCGCTGAAACTGTACCATATTCCCCGAAGAAAGAAAAAACATTAAATTTTAAAACTAAGTCTATATTTATTGCTTACATACATCCTGGGACGATGCTTTTTTTTATTTACACTCTTGTTTGCATAGGTGACACCATTGAATAAGTGGTTTAGTTCACGGGGCTGGAAATAAACAAAGCAAATCACGAAGTGAATAAGAAGACTCATAATTTCACGAATATATAAGATGAATATACGGATAAAATTCTCTTCGATATTTCATCATATAAATCCATGGAATGATCGTGTAATTTAGTTCTTTTGCCATTTTTTTTTTATTCCAAAAGTGCCCCGGGATTAAGTGGGCTATAAAGTTACCCGTTTCAACACGGTTTACTCTCTTCTACATTAATAAATATACGATGGTAATATTTTTAATTAAATTTATCTTGACATTAAATTCATATCCTTTAGCAGTTTATACATTTTGTTCTTCTTCTTCTGCTTGCTTTGATGTAAATTAGATTTAAAATAAAAAGATGGAATTGTGATAATATCATTACGATCAAAATAATGGAATTCGATTTTTTAAAATGTGCCTTAATCGCATAAAATTCATTTTATATATATATATATATAATATACTAGCAGGTCGCTCGCCATTGCCCGGTCGAAAGATACACTTAAATATATTTTAATTCATGCAGATTATGTATATGTAATATTATATTATATTATATACTATTATAGAGACAATTCTCTATCGATTATTATATTGAGCCTAACATATAGTAGTGAGATCAAAACTAAAAATATGTATGTTTTTGGGTGCCATCAGCTAGAATCGAAACAGAAACATACAATCCTCTGCCCTCATTCGAGCCACGCCCATACACACATATATATATATATAAATTCACATGTCATTCTCTTTTTTAAAAGATGGAATCGCCAGATCGTAGAAGGCAAGATGCAAGCATGCTAGGTTCACGGCGTTTTATAATTATATATATACTAGCAAGCCGTTGCCCGGTCGTAAAATACACATAAATATTATCTTTTAATTCATTCAGAAACTGAGATACGTGCATGTAAGTATTGTTTTTTCTAAACAGTTTACTTGTAAATAAAATAAAAATACTCGAGCTGAGATCGAAACGAGTTCATTAACCATTAGACCAACTTGACTCGATATTAAAAAAAGTGTTTTCAACCTACTTATTCTTAACATAATGTGAATCATTCGCGCATGCGCAGTCGTGAAACAGTTAGCAAACAGAAAAAAATCCGATGACTCCCACATACCAATTTTTCAAATTTAACCCCTTAGCAGCCTTTTTTTCTGAATGAAAACGGATTAAAAAAATTTCCACATGTCTGAATATCCTATATATCGAATTTCAAGTCTGTAGATCCAAAATCCGTTGAGTATATAAGTTGATAAGTGTCCTCACGCACGCATACATTCTCACTTATATATATATATATATATATATATATAAACTTAACATTTCTTTTCATTAATTTTATTATGAAAGTAGAAAATACACGGAAAATGTATATATAGGATTTTATCTGATTATTATGGGTTTTTTTTTTCACTTACATTCTAACCATATGCATGTCAATGGGAAGGTGTTCGCAGACGATGCACTCGCTCAAATAAATGAGCAACATGTTTTTTTTTCAATTTCCCTTTTCCTAAACAGTTGAAATGGTTTTGTCCAGCAGTTTTTTTTTTACTCATTAAACTTTGAGATGGTGTACATAAAGTTATATGTGTGCATATGTTTATATATTTGTATGTACAGGAATCACTTCTAAACCGATCATTATGAATTTTGGAACACATCTGCTAGGTTTAAGGGATGGTAATGTGGGTTATATTTAGTTTAGTTTATGCAAAAGGGCTGGAAGCCTTTTGCAAAACTTCAGATACCTGCAATTAAAAAAAAAATTAACAATAGGTATTAGATATCAACTAATAAATATTCTGTAAATTTCAGTTCCTTTGGAGTATTTAAATAGTTTTTAGGGGGTATAATATGGGCACAACTTCCTATTTGAAAATATTTCAGATTTGCATTAAATTTGATCTATAGTCATTAGACGGGTATTCTAGTATTTATATATAAATATCACTCTTTATCATAAGGTGGATGATATCTCTACTATTATGCAAAAGGAATTTTGTGTGCGTGTTCTATGGACTCGAAAACAGCTGAGCCGATTTTTACGAAATTTTACACAAAGGTATTTTATGTGCCTGGCAGTGTTCTTAGATAGGTTTTGTATCGAAATGTCTTTGCTAAGTATCAGTAATTGAAATGTTCCAATGAAAGCAGGAACAGGCGATGTTGACCATAGTTAACACTTTACACAGGCTAACATACCAAGTGCATTTGAGAACTTTAATTATCACACAAGCCGAAAGGCTCGACATATAAAATCAACAGTAGGACTCTTTTATATGATAGGGGCGCGTTCGAAACGAATGTTTTTGGTTTCTGTTTAAAGCACAATTGCACCATGATATTTGAGATTTTTTCATTTTAAACTTAAATTCAAGCAATTATCACTACACAAGCAGTAAGGCCAGGAATATAGAATCAACAGTTGGTTCTAAATCATTGCAGGGAGGCATGTGAAGCTTCCTTCCGGGGCACCATGATGGGTCCCCAACCAGAGCAGGAAATCAATTGATTTGATTAAAAAATGGGCAATTTCGCCGATGCTGATAACAATAAAAATATGGTAAACATTTGTTGATCATCATTCATCGGGTCTCCCTTCTAGTAATTTTATAAAATCAACCGTAGGTTCTCTACAGTGCAATGTAGACTACAATGTATTCTGGACTAAGTCACTGCAAGAAGATATGTGAAGCTTCCTCCCGGTGCAGGTAATCAATCAATTTGGTTGAAAAATCAGTGATTTCACCAATTTCGATGAAAATAAATGTATTGAAAGTGTAGAACATTCATTGATCCTAATTCAATCCCGGGCAATGTCGGGTCTTTCTGCTAGTATATATGTATGTGTGTGTATGCATATATAAAAAATTGTGAAAAATATTTAAATGTTTGTTTTTGAATTTTTGAGATAACGATTTGGTTATTCCTATTCCTCGGACTACTATTCTCATCTTGACCGTCATTTGCACGTTTCGATCGATGTAACCACTGACCTTCTTCAGGTGTATAAGTTGTCGAACTCAGGTATTTTTTTCTGTCAAACTCTGGAATCTGCACGGAATTTTGAGCAGAACCCTTTTTTTAAATTCACGGGGTAGCATGCTCTTGTTCTGCCAGCCATGACTAGGTAGAAGTCCTAACAATTTGCGACTGTATTTGAAGTGTCACTTGTACTGAGGATCGGATCTATCTTCCACATCCAAAAGAATTTAACTTACAACTAAATTTTACCGATTACTTTAATCCACTAAGGACGATTTTAATATGAATTTTAGGAGAATTAAAACTGTTTTTTAGATGTATATTCTTATTGCATATCACTGTGTGTGTATATATATATATATATATATATATATATATATATATATATATATATATATATATACACTTCAGAATAAAATTATCTAACAATCAACTGGTATGGAAACCTTATGATTTACTCAAAATACAGTTTGGATCATTTTACCACTCTGCTATCAAAGACATTCACTTCGGATTTTACCATGCAATCTGGATGTGAATTTTTATATCCTTTTCATTAACTTCCCTTACTCTATGACATTTAAATACTTAAACAACTTTTAATTATGATTTTCCATGTATCATTAACTTTAACAAATAAGGTGTAAACCATTATAACTATTTGCTAATATTTTCTCCTCTGCAGAGATGGTAGACATCGAAATCCTATAGGATAAGGAGTTATAATATTTCAAATGTATTCTTTGTCTTACATAGAATTTGAAATTTAAACATTTCACGTCATAAAATTTTAAATTCATTGTATGACTAAAATTTGATATATATAATATATATATATATATATATATATATATATATATATATATATATATATATATATATATATATATATATATTACTTATATTTTGGGGGAAAAAGAATTCCAGCAGAGTGCTCTATTATAAGGAAAAAAATGTTAAAAATAAGAGCATAATATTTATATTTTTCATTTTCAAAAGTTTAAATAAGATCTTACTTTATCTAAACTTTGTAAAATAAAAAAATTAAATCTATCTATATATGAGGTGATTGTCACCCAGCATATGCACTGGTTCTTTGATCTGTCTTACTCTCTACTGTTCTTCTTTGATTATGACTTTTACCACATCCTATAGATGCTTTCCTTTTCCCTTCATATCATGGTCAGCCATACTCAATCTCTCCACATATTAGGATTTTTTAAAAGAACATTGAAAAGCTGTAATATGAGGAAATATTAAAAAGTCTGGTATGGCTGACCACATATGGACGATAAAGGGAAACCATCTATCCTTATGGGACAAAGTAAAAATTGTTAACAGAGAAGAACAGTGGATAGTAAGATGACTCGAAGAGTCCAGTCCTGACGTGTGTGTGTGTTGAGTTTCAAAATGAGTTTAGTTTAGTGTTTGTATCTATATTGTTGTGCTTAAAGATTGGACGCTATATTAGTGCATTTGATGTTGTCTGCGGTCTGGTTTGTGAGATTATAATGCATACCTATTGTGTGATGCGTGAGTTTATTTCCGGGTTTAACAAGATGCACCTGAGGATGGCCAGATGTTACATCGTCCGAAACATTATAAGAATAACACCTAAAATGAGAACAGTAGTCCAATTAATCCAAATTGATAATTGTCATCTAAAAGAAATACCGAAACATATAATGATTTATATTTACTTTTGCAAAAAAAAAAAAAAAAAAAGAAAAAAGATATATACTTGTAATTTTTTTAACTCGAAAAAATGATCCTTTTTTTCATTTTGTTTTAATTATGTTGAATATGCAAACTAATTTACCAACAATTTATTGACTTTTTGGAGGGAGAAGGTGAAAAATACGTTTTTTTTTTATTATTTTCTGTTTTTACTTGGGAGTCACTATTTATCAAGGCCCGAAGGCCACTCGAGGATAAGGGTTAATGAATGTAAGGTGGTAGTGTAGTAATCGTTAATGGTGTAAATTGGTTAGAATTTGATTATTTATTCAACAAGAATTTGATCATGTTGAATTTGAAGACTACAATGTTGTATTCAGCTGGAAAACAGCACGGCGGAACAGTGTTCCACAGGTGGGCAGTTTTGGTTGAGAAGCTTTGTTCATGGAATCTTTGTTTAGATTTAGGCACTGATAGTGGGTGAAATCGTTTATAGTGGTTGTAGCTAGTCGAGTGTTTTTTTTTTGTGAAAGTTTGGAGTTCAGTCGAGCACTTTCTATGAAAATCATGATAGAGCAGAGATAGGATCGCAACGTCTCTTCTGTGGGAAAGAAGTTGCAGGGAAGAGAAAAGGACATCACCTACTAGGTTTTGAAGCCTGTTTTGAGCTCCTAGATGAATAGGGTGCGCTGAGGCACCAGTACTCCATTTTGGGGCGTACCTGGCTCTTATACAGATAAAGGATTGCATTGGCAGTGAGATACCTATTGGAGCAGTAGTGATCCAACCATTTTTCCAGCAATTTTGGCAACAGATTTGATGTATGTGTTCCATTTCAGACCAGGAGTAAAGGTCAGTCTCGGTACAAATGTTAATTTTATTAAAAAATGTTGTTTTTTCTTTAAGCTAAGTAATGATCAGAAATAAATGAAAAGAAAAAGAACAAAATATGCAAATTAAGTTACAATAAAGTAAAACAACATCGATTTTAGATTGAGGCGAGTTGGGGAAGGCTGCTAAATTTATTTCTGGTGGTACCATGCTAAAAGTAATAATCAGGTTGTTGTTATATATATATATATATATATATATATATATATATATATATATATATATATATATATATAATATATATATATATATTTTAATTACCTTACAAAAATATACTTTATTCTTAATAGAAACGATTATTTATTATTTTGGAGTATTTCTCTACCTTTTAAATCGTTTTGCTTAAAAATGGTTATCTTCATATGAGGGTCGTTCCAAAAGTAAGGCCTCTTAATTTTTTTTTTTTTAACTCAAAAACAAAAAAAGTTGAAGACCTACAAAGATGGGAATGGTACAATTAAAATGAGTGACTTTTTGCACTCCAGAATTTATTTTTCTACATAATCATCACTATTCTCAATGAACTTTTGCCAGGAATTTAATGATGCATCATTGCTTTTGATGCACTGACAGGGGCTGGTTTCTTAGAGTCTCACACCGTTAATATCTGCAACAGAGAAATAAGACTTTCTGGTCATGAATACATAAGTTCAGTCACCATAACAATGTAGCTTGGAATCCTCCCTGATCCTTTCAAACGAAATAAAAAAAAAAAATAGACATAAGAGGCATTACTTTTTTGACATATTTTGTGTCGAGTTGAAAGAGCATATTCATAAATAAATAAATATTATTTCAATGGAATCAACTAAATTTGAAAATATATTATTTGGATTATTCAGACTATTATTTTCTTAATTGTTCCTACTTCCCCATGAGGGCAATGTTAATACAAGGTTAGTTTTTAATGTGTGAAAAATTCAGCTTCCCAAAAAGGGACACTCTAGATTGGATTAAAAATAAAAATTTCTGCATGATTTTTTCATTGATCGAAGACAAAATAGAAAAATGTGGCATCAGAACAGATACTACATTTTGTTCCTTACGATGTTTAGGATAATGTAACCTCCAACCTTTTTGAGGTGCATCTTTTCAAACTTGGCCAACTTTGTCGAATTCGGGAGTCGATATGAAATTTTGAAGTGAACTTGAACCTTCAACCTTCAGAAGAGTATATTTTCACAACATTTTAGCCGATGTAACCTCCGACCTTCTTTAGGTGTATCTTGTTGAACTCGTGAATCTTCCTGTTGAATTCGAGAATCTGCACGGAATTTCGAACATGACTTTTTATTTAATTCATGGGGGTAGCATGCTCTCATTCCATCAACCATGACTAGATAGAAATAGAAGCAAATAATTCACAATTGTATTTTGAGTGTCGCCTGTGTTGAGGATTGAACCTACAATCTCCAGAAGAGTGTAATTTTACAACTGATTTTTACCAAGTAATTCATCCACTATACCATGGGTACTTCCAGAAACTGAATTTCACCTAGTACTTTATCCGTTACGTCAATTTGAACAAACCTAATATGAATTTTGGGAGCCTTAAACCTATTCTTATTTTTAGATGCACAATCTTACTATTCTTATAATTTCTGACAAGATACAATATGTTGTCTATTAATCTTTTGTTTTTTTGTTAATGCTCTTGTTTGAATTTATTTAGTTCACAGGGATGGATATAAACAAAGAATATCTCAAAGTGAAAAATGAGTTTCGTCTTAGGGGATGAGTTATTTGTACAATTTTGGCTTTCTCTGGACATATCTTGTTCGTCATAGGGGTCATAGAAACTCATGTTAAGCGGTCCTTCTTTCGAGGCATATATTTGAATTCTGTATGAGTGTCGGTTATAACTTTTGTAGTATTTCTTGTTCATCCAACCATGCAAACTAAGTAATCCGACGGCACTGTTTTGCAATTTGTCATTGCGCAGAGGGAGACAACTCTCTTTTACTAAAAGATTCATTTATTGGCACTTCTGCAACTTTGGGACGATGATTATTTAGAAATTGTAATTTGATTGACCACACCCTTTCTTAACATCTATGAGAGAAAGGTGGCAGTGATGTTGCTAGTCTCAGTCTTTTTTATAAATACTATTAGATGTGTTCTTAAGAATTGTCTGATCTGTTCCTTGATTTCTTTGTTCCAGCTCAGTTTGCTGTTTTGATACCTCATTGTAATATATCTTCTTATTCCAGCAGCTTTATTCCAACAACTGCAAGTGAAACTCTCTTCCTGCTGACTGCTTTCCTCCTACCTACAATCATGATCTTTTTAAGAATGAAGTCAATAGTCATCTCTTATTTTCGCGATAATCATCTTGTATTCGTGTTAGCTCTTTACATCAGATGGCTTCATGCCTTGTCTTGAACAATTTCCACAAAAAACAAAAAAAAACAAAAATTAACACTGGGAGGAAGGACAGCTTTAACTATTCTATACTTTCACATAACAATTCAGTAAACAAAGTCATCCACTGATCTTACAAAAGGTAATGTAAAAATTGAAATTGATTTAAAAATTCTATCTATAAAAAAAAAGTAGCACAATCCATTAACTGCAGAAGTATCCATTTATTTATTTATTTATTTATTTATCCATTTATTTATTTATTCCTCCATGGATAGTTTTCACATATTCTCATTTCAATATAAAAAAAATGTTTAATGTTTTGTACACCTCCCTTTCCTTTACCCTCGTCTCCACTTCCTTTATCACATTTCAGTAAACTCAGCTTCTTTAAAAAAAAAAAAAAAAATCTTCTAAAGCTCTCCATACCCTAATCACAAAATCTGTCAATATTATTATTTTTTAATTATTTACATTCTTGAAATGCACAACTTGTTTTAAGTAATTAATTATTCTCTCTGTAAAGAAACCTCGATGTTTATTGGAGTGAGTAATCAAGTTTGCTTTCTTTCAAAAAAAAAAAGTTCATAAAAATGTCTGTTTAAAATATTCAGTTAGATCCCCCTTATTGTTTTCAACTGTGAAATGAATTCAACGATTTGTTTTTTACATAGGCATCACCACTTATCAAGGCTAGGAGGCCAATCGAGGATAAGGGTTAAAGAGTGTACAGTAGAAATTGGACAATATAGTAAAATGGAAATTCGGTGAATTTGTAAACTTATATGGAACGGGTCATCAAAAAAAAACTTGTTTACGTTAGATTGTTATTAAATATTTACCTAATTTAGCAATGTGATGCAACTAGAAAATCGAAGCAATTTTATTTTATCGGTTTCATGTAGGATTTCCCTACTGTATTGTTTCTAATATTTATAAAAATATAAACCGAATAATTAGAAATAAGCAAAGCTAAATAATTATTTAAAGCAGCCCACGAGTTAGCTCCCTTACACTGGTAACATTTTTTTTTTTAGGTTTGAATCCTTGTTTGATTACTTTGGTTGATTTGATTAAAAACAAAAAATAATTACACAAAGCACAGTTGCTTTGGTGATTTTCCAGAATAAATAACAAAGCAAAAAATAAAATAAAAAGGTGTGCGTGTGGGGGGGGGGGACAAAATATAAATGCATAACAGATGAATGTTACCAAAGGCGAGCTAAATTACTCTTTTGCCGACCTGGATAAGATTTTTTGTTGTTCTAACTTATTTTAAAGTGTTGTTTAACTTAAAAATTAAGGCAGTGTATCAAAAAAAAATAAATAAATAAAATAAAAAAAAATGGTAGTCTCAATCAAACGACAGTCAAGCCTCGATAATCGCTCAAAAATCGAAAAATCAAACCAAATACTGGTAGAGCGAGCATAACGTTTTCGTATGAATGTTGACACTTATTGGATTTGTTTAATTTCCGATTTCTGAGCGATTTTCAATGTTCAGCTGAGACGAACATTTTGTTTTTTTTTTATTCCAACTGAACACATTTTATCCTACCTTGATTTTAAAATAACAACAGAACATTTTAAAGTTAAAAATTTTTTTTTTAAATAAGTTGAAACACACAGAAAAAAAAACTATCCAAGTAGGTAGAATAGTAACTTATCTAGTCTTTGGTAACATTTATTTTTTGTGCAGTTTTTTATTTATTTATTTTTTATATTGTTGGTTATTTTTTAAAATCAATGAATTTGAACTATTTTCAATATCTCTCCTTACACTGGAAATCTATTGCCAAGAAATTTTTTTAAAAAACTCAAACTACCAAGGAACTAGATCGATTAATTAATTTATTGCAATAGAATATTACATTAAAAATAATAGTAAATTGTCTGATTAGCTTTAATTCAGTTTTGAGAATCTGTCCGTTGGAATATTTGAAAGGATTTGATCTGTATGTTTCTGTTTTCACGTCAAATAATGTGTGATTATGCATGTGTCATTTTTGAAAGCATTTGTTATTGTTAAAATAAGGAATGTTAAATAAATACAGTGAATCGACAGAAACAAACAAAAAGGTAATGTTTGAAATTATGCGTTTCTCGCCTTAGTTATATACAAGTTATCTCCCTTGCAATGGGAACCTTTATGCGAAAGAAAAACATCAATTTTTTTGTTATTCAAATTAATGTTATCGTATAAACCATCTGATTAAAACGTTGACTTAATTTAATATGAATTTATGATGCAAAAAATAATTTGCATAAAGGAATGCAGGTTTTATTTGATCGACTATATGAATTAATATTTCAGATGTCTACTGCTTTTTTTTTGTTTATTCTTTAAGCAGATTATAAAATTAGTTATAGATCTATAGTTTTTCTTCACACACTTACACCGTTTAGAAAGGCGCATACTCTCCCCACCTTCGTTGTGTATAAAATAGTAATCAATAATTGTAACTAGTTTCTTGAATGGCTTAAGACTGTGACCTCGTAAAATCCATAATTCTAAAAACAAATGTTTTCAATTACAGTAGAACGAACCCCGGCATTACGATGCCCCCCGGGATACTGTGACCTCGGGATGAGTTTTTTTTTTTCTTCCAGGTTACGATGTGAAATACTGTTTTACCGGACCCTGGTTACGTTATTTGCTCGCTTTACGGTGTTATTTATAATAGTATTTGAATATGTACATCTGTATTATATACTGTACTGTATTTTGCTACTAATTTTTTAATGCCGTATCCCGGGGTTCTACTGTAGTTTCTTTTGAGATGTCAGAAGTTTTTGGTTTGAGAGCAATTAGATTTCTGCACGATCTTGGTTGGAGGAGGGCTGACATTTTGAAGGTAGGAGATAGAGAGCGCAGATGGCCGATCGTGAGAATTTATTTAGAGCACTATCCCAAGAATTAAAATAAGAAAACGAAAAAGAACAATGCAGCAGCAGTGAGCAGCAGCACAGAGAGGATGTGTAAATGAATTCTTTTCTCCTAGTTAAATGATGTTGTTTTTGGCATGATCATCATCATTATCATCAAATATGTGCTTCCTTTTATCACCTATTTTTGTTAGCCTGGGAGGATGGTATCATGATGAACGAATATATACGACTGCCTTCCACCCCAATAGGAAGGTAATGCATGGGAGGATCTTCTCATGACAACAGAACAGATACCACAATACCATCTCCATTAAAAGATACAATGATAATTGATTTGTCATTAAATCTGTTAAGAACAGATACTACACTTTTATCATACGTAAAAATAGCGAGAAACGATTACTAAAGATATTTAAAAAGGCAATTTTTATTTTGCTTCAATATATATTAAGTAAACGCTTGCAGAATTTTTCAAATATTTAAGATATTGATAACAATTTGGATTTAAAGAAATGATATAGTTTTAAATCTCTCAAGATGTTTACATTGTTTTAATGAGTTTTAACGTATGAACAATTAAGTTTTTTGAGAGAGAGAGAGATATTAGCATAAATATCATCAGTAAAAATAAGAAAATATATCTGGAATTTGTAATGTGTAGTAGACACAGGGGCCTAAAAAGAAAAATTGCCGCTGTGTTCTTAGAATGTGTCCAACAAGTCTTGCAAATGATTATGACAATGATTTCATGCGGACTGAAAAAATAACATTATGCCAACTTGTCATGAAGGTGTGTGACAATTTTGAAATGATTCAATGGATTGCCAAGCATCGGTTAATAGCCAATTCTTGGAGGTGTTGAATCTGTAACTTACCATGTGCATTGAACCGTTATTCGCAGTTCATTGATGGTTGGAGATAGAAATGTTTAAAAGATGGGTTTTATTGTTCCATACAAAAAAAATTTAAAAACATAAAAAAAATAATCTTCTTTTTAAGAGAAGCAAACACTCTTTATGAACAACTAGCGGGGGTACCCGGCGTTGCCTGGGTGTAGAGAGGTTTTATAGTAAGAACAACATGGTCCTAAAACAATTTTTTTTAACAACCCCCTCCTAAAAAAAGAACCAAAAAAAAAATGAAAATAGCAGCGAGTACCCGTGCAAAAAGAAGAAAAAAAAAAGCTGCAGTAGCCATAATCGAACCTGTAACGTGAAGGAGGAAAAGAAAGTGAAAAAAAAAAGCCAACCGTTTAATAAAATAATGAATAATAATAAAAATATAAAAATAATGATCTCATACATTAACCAATATTTACATATGCTAAAGATTAAAAAAATATTTTTAAATAAAGGTTTCTAGATTTCTATCTATACATTATTTATCATTGAACTTTTAGCAAGTCATGTTTTGATTTGATACATTATGGATACATATAAATGTAAAAAATAAAAAAAAACGGTTATTTTTTATGTAGAAAAAATTGTGTCAATGAGATTGTAGCATTTGAAATTCAATCATTAAAATAAGAAACTACGCTCTTTAATGTTTTTTTTTTTTTTTTTTTTTTTTTTTGTATATCCAATAATTAAAAAATTAAAAACTCACAATTTAAATTAGTTAACTTATAGGGAGATGTGTACAGAATAGTAAACTTTGTTGGTATGGCCGCATGGAAAGAATGGATTAGAGTTCTTGTGTTAGATGTAGAACAGTTGAGGTAGCAGGTTCAGCCCATAGGAAAATACCAAGAAAAACCTGGGAATAGGTGATAAAAATGGACATGAGGAATAAATAAAACCACGGTTAAAGATAGGCTGTGTTAGAAATCAATTTCTAAAAGCCATCCAGCATGTAAAACAGACATTAAACGATGTTATTCTAAGAAAATTTTCTATTATTTTTATTATTACTAGGTTACTCTTATTGCTTTATTTTGATGCTTTTGAGCCGCGGCCCATCTCCCCCCCCTTAGATATTTATTATTACATATCGTTTGTGACTTATGAAAATAAATAAAAACTATTTTAAAAATAGGAGCAACCATTTTGTGATTACTAAAATTATCAAGTTAATTAGTATTCTAATTTAGAACAGATTGCCACAGAAGAAATTCAAAATCTCATTTTAAAATGGAATATCCATAAGTTATATATATATATATATATATATATGGAATATAAAATATGTAGTTCGATGGAAGTGTAGGCAACTACTCCTATCGAACTACATATTTTATATTCCATGCCTGTCATTTCACCGTAAATAGTTAGGTGTAAGTACAAGTTTTTTTTTTTTTTTTTTTTTTTTTAAGGCTTTTTGTTCAGTCAGTTTTTTTTTTTGGGAGGGGGCAGAAATTATATATATATATATATATATATATATATATATATATATATATATATATATATATATATACATATATATATATATTAAAGAAAATACGTAAAAATATGTTTACGAAAAGCGTAAATTGTTAGATGAAAGTACAGGAAAAAAATTGAGTTTTTTTTTTGTTTTTTTTTTCAAGAAAACATTATTTTATTTTATTTATTTATTTTATTTTATTTTATTTTTTTTTACGGCTGTCATTGCCGGTGGAAGAACTTTCTCGAGTTAAGGATATTTCCTTAGGAATCTTTTACTTTGGTCAACTGTTGAACAGCCATCGACGGCAAAGAGGGAGGAGATAGAATAAAGGAAATGTGCAAGTGTTCTCCGCATTCCCTTCGCCTATTTTTAAGAGTAGCCATTTCGAACGCCCATAAATAAATGGTGTTTACTATTGTTAGAATCTCACCTGGTGGAGAGGGTATCACGTACTTCTTTTTTTGGGCGATTAGATTTACATGTTTTTATCTACTCTTTTATTTTTTAAATTGTCGTGTGTGTGTGTGGGGGGGGGGTACCCACGATGAAAATGATTAATATTCTTAGTATAGTAGATGTGTTCAAAACGGAACATTATGTCGACTCGGCCAACGCCGCATACCCATGCTAGTAGATATACTGTTGTCCAAAGGGTCGGGTTTCAATCCTGGCTTGAGGTAGTTGCCTGTCTAGCCGCACTGATGAGCTGCGAAACAGTACTGTATGTGGATGATATATATATATATATATATATATATATATATATATATATAAAATATGTATCAATAAAAAAAAAAAATTCTTTTTTTATGCCGTAATTAGCATATAAAGGCAATTAAAAAGGTATACTTTATTTGTATTATCCGTAATTATAAAATCTGATTTTTATAAAAATGTGTGTTGTAGAAATATTCTGAACTTGCTAATGGTAGACTAAGAGGTTTTTGTTCATTTTACTGGTTGAATCAGTTCAGCCTAACATTTTTTTTTTTCTTTTTTTTTCCTTCCATTTTGAGACCTGGAAACATACTTGACGGACTGATCTCTTTCGCAGATTAACATAATAGATTTTATGTGATTGACATTGGCTTCTAAGACAACTCGTTATATAAAGTTAATAGATTTTTAAGTCATTGTGGAAGACCTATCTGTAATTGGTGTGTAATCGGATCAATGCATGATTAAGTCAAAAGGCGTTGTTTGTTGAGATAACAATCTTTGGGTAGATACAGCAGCGCAGAAAAGCTTATACAGACCAATATCTCGACTTGTCTATGTAAGCCCCCCCCCCCTCCATTTCTATGCCCCATTCTACGATTAGTTAATTTAGCATCGAGAAGTGTTGGAATGGATATATATATATATATATATATATATATATATATATATATATATATATATCAACATTACCTTGTAATAAAACTAAACTGATCACACACATACGCATATATCTATCTATATATATATATCTTTCTCTCTCTCTCATATATATATATATATAAAATGAACGTGTCTGTGCATCTGTCTGTCTGTCTGTGTACATTTTCCTACGCAATAACTCTGTCAATTTTCAGTCTACAGACTCGAAATTTGATATACAGGGTACTGAGATTTGGGAAAATCTTTGTGATCTGTTTTCGGCCAGAAATTTGGCTGTTAAGCGGTCAAAGTTCAACGATTTGACCTTTGAGAACTCTACCAAACTCCTCCAACAATTTTGGGTCTAAACACTTGAAATTTTAGATATAGGTTCCTTGGACATGGATCTAACTTAATAACTTGATTTGAGCTCAAAACAATAAATAAACAAGGGGTCATAATAGGGGACAAAGTTTTTAAAAAATTTGACCTCTGCGGTCTCTACCAAATTACTCAGACAATTTCTGGTCTTAACATTTGAAATTTTACATAAAGAGTATTAAGAGATAGGGCAAGCTTTTTAATCGGTTTGGGTCGAAAATCTGAGCTACTAATATATAAATTTATGTATGTTTGCATGTCTGCCTAAAACTTTCGACATAGGCGACGAATTTTCACAAGATCAGTATCGTTTTGAAGCTTGACCCTTCAGACAACAAATACCGAAAAATTGGCTAAAAACATTAATTTTTTTCACCCTCAACTGGGCACTATAGGGAGGCGTCGCTTTTTTCGCCGATATTTTCGAAAGTCATCTCGTTTCGATTGTCTAGTTTAATTTAAACCTACGTCACTTCCGGTTTGACGGTGGTCGTAACAGCAAAGACATCACGTTTTTCCCCGTTCTTTTCTTCCTTTGCAGTACAGGTTTGAGCCTGCCTTCCTACTACCATTTGTTTTTGTTTTTTGCTCAATACACACGCATCGATGCTAATAATATATACATCACTGTTTTGGGGAAATAATTCCATCAAAGTGCTCGATTACAAAGAAAAAATTTCAATATAAGAGCCTAACATTTATTTATTTAAAACTGCTTAGAAGGTCAGGAAAGCATTGGTGCCGTCGGTTTCAGACCTAACATAAACAGAAAACTATGGCTTACGAGAGCCTAACATTATTTACCATTAACTGGTCCCCTTTATGTTAGGCTTGAAACCTACGGTACCAATGCTTTTTCTGATCTTCTGTAAAGGTTTAAATATATAATGATCTTCGGTACAGGTTTAAATATATATATATAGAGAGAGAGAGAAAGAGAGAGGATTACCTTAATCTTATTACATAGATATAAAATTAATATTTCCTATGAAATTAATGATAATATTTTAAAATGCTTTACATAATTTTATCTTGTGATGCTAATTCTGGTGCCACAGAATTTAAATTGTTAACGTCTTTCCTCTAACAATATGAAAACGTTTTCCCGGCGCACAAGAGACTACATAGGTACTTTGTGAAATTCTGGTGTTTTGTTTGTTTGTTTGTTTGTTTGTCCAACATTTTAGTTCATTTGCTTTTTCGCCTGATGATGATTCAACAAAGAACCAAAAATGTTCATGTTATTTTTTTATTTTAACATAAAAATAATCATAAGAAAAATGTAAAACAGGTATAATTAAGCTGAAGCTTTTTGTTATATTTAACTGTTTGCTTAAACGAAAAAATGCTGCCTAAATCCACACATACGCACGCACGTTTGTTTTATAGAAATCGATGTGCTAGCAGTTAGAACATTCAGATAAGTTTCAATATGGATTAACATTTTTGAACACATAGAATAAGTTAATAAGATAATGTAATGAAGTTACATCGAAACTTTATTGCATTATGAAGTGAATAAGGGTTACAGAAAGAGAAATAAGAGAGAAGCATCTGTAGGTCATGGCGTTTCGAAGCTAAATGCTTCTCGTCAGAAGAGGAGAAATATATTTCTATATATAATATATGGTCCTCTTGTATATCCAAGCCTTTCAACGCAAAGAACATTTGTGATCAAGAACTTTCTTATTCTCTCTTTTCTGGAATATGTGGTACAATGATTGATAGTGGCTTGTTACTTTTAGCATCTCTAAAACCACGATTCTCTCTTTTCATCGCCAATACTCCGATCCTTGCTCTGTTTTAAGTGAAATGAATTGCTCTTTCTTTGAGGACGTTGTTTTGACAAGTTCCTATGGCTTACTTTCACCTCATATCTGAAATGGGAGACATACATCCAATCTGTTACTAAGGTTGTTGGGGGGGTGAAATGCTTAGATTATTCTACCACGCTAGAAAGTACCTAATTCTTAATGCACTCCTCTACTATAAGCTAGATATTTCCTAAGATGGAGTACTATTGTCATATGGTTGGGCGGTATATAAACAGGGTCTATATTGCTAATGTCTCTTTAACGTTGTTATAGATACAGTATGACATTTAGTGGTGAAAATGTTTTTCTATTGTTGTATGGGTGGGTGTTTCACATATAATAAAACAATTCATTAACATTCAGATTATGTAGTGCACAAGCAAAGAAAATACTTTTCTCCATTGTCTTTGTCTCTTATTATTCAAGTTCATCTGCCTCTGAAAGAAACCAAACAACAACAGGTTATATATTTTGATATAACTTTATTCTTGACTTCCCATTGCAGCTGCAATACACTGTCATTTTTTACACTATGCTAAAGTCGTGCGTTTGTCCCAATTTCCAAAACGCAGAGACGATATCTTTTGTGTTAACTCGTCCAACTCTTCCCGTGTGACTCTAAACTTCAAACTAAACTGATTACGTGCATTACCAATCTATCTCGTTACGTCATTGACTCCCATAACATTAAGATCACCTGATGCCATCACTAAAATCATCTCCATTGTTTATGTTCTGGCATTCCTGATACATTTCTATTATAATACTTTTATCCTAAAATATCTTTCGTCTTGCTACCAAAAACGATCATAATAAGCATTCAGATTACTTGGCATCTCCCGGCAGTGCTCTATATAACACTGTGATCACATTTGGTGAGGCACCACTCAGAGCACTTTGTCTTGTTTTGACAGAATACAAAATCGACTTCGTAATCTAGTGGAGGATGATTTCTGTTCTCTACAGCCTCAGAAAAGCTGGCTAGTCTTTCTATACTTTATCATTATTTTCATGAAAGATGAGCTCCAATGCCTAACTATCCATTATAAGATATTCACAGCAAGAACTCGTTTTCTATCACAACTGAAAAGAACTTAAAATTTTTCCTCTGGATAGCTAGTGTTAAATGAAATGTCCAATAACGGAGTTTCTTTCCAAAATCCATGCATGTGGAGCACATTACCATTAGACTGTCTCCCTGCAGACTATAATATGTAATATTAATCAAATCAAATATCAATATAATAGTTGTCATAAATCGTGACCATAAGTAATCAAATTCCATTGATTATTTTCACTCCTCATACTCTTTTTCGTCATTCAACTGGCAGTTCATTCATCTCATTAACCTTCATCCTCGAGTGCCTTATGACCTTGATAGGTGATACTTCATATGAAAAAAAGAAAGAATAAGTTCAAACCTAGACAGTTTCAATAAAATCAAAATTATTCATAAAGAAAGCCAAGAATTATTTATTGAAAAAGAACAGCAAAGCAATACGTCCCCTGAAAAAAAAATGGATGGAGTATAAAGTTAGTTGAACTTCGAATTAAAAGAAAAAAAAAACAAGAAAAAGAAAAAAAAAAAGCTGAATTAATTAATTTTTTTTAATATAAAACGAAGCAGTATTAACCAATAACGTGCAGAGATCTTTTTTCAGGGCAGGTGCTCAAGTGGAAAAAAAGCAAATATATAGTAATGGTGGGCACAGACCTATAATACATTCCTCTGAAAAGGGCACTTTTAAAACAGGAAGAAAAGGGGAAGGTGCTTGGGTACCCCTAGCACCCCACCCCCTCTGCATGCCCCTGATATTAACTTATAACCTGATGAATGGATGATAATTTTTGTCCTGGAACGCGGTCATTTACTTCTTCTTCTTCTTCTTCTTCTTCTTCTTCTTCTTCTTCTTAGAGAAAGAGAGAGAGATGGATAGATAGACAGAGAGAACGGTTATTTGCAAAGCTGAAACTAAAGTCAATTTTTTGTACCTTAAATTGAAAAATAAAATTGAATTATTGATCAATGTTATTTGTTTAGTAATAAAAAGTAACAAATAATTGTTTTAGTATAAACTTTACTGATTAAAAACGAGTAATTAAAAAAATATTTACTAGGGAGTGACCACTTATCAAAGCCTAAGAGCCACTTGAGTATCAGGTAGATTGAGACGATACCTTCATGGTCGGTAATGGTCGAGCTTGGGTAGGTCTTGATTATTTAAAAGGACAGCTCAACAAGAACTTATTTACATTAGACTTGAAAACGGCTATGTTATAGTCAGCTGGGAAGTAGCACTGTTATTGTGTTCTGCGGATGGATAGTTCAAGGAAAGAAACTTTGCTCATAGAATTTTCATTTAGTTTTTTAGGCACATAGAGAGTAAGGGGAATTATTGAAAGTTGTTGCAGCTAGACGAGTATTTGGTGTGAATGTTTTGCATGGGGGGGGTTGAAGTTCAGTCGAGCACTTACCATGAAAATAACAATAGAGTAGAAACAGACTCGCAACGCCTATTCTAAGAAGATGAAGTAAAGAAGCAAAAAGGTCCTCGGCTACTAGATTTCGAACACAGTTTTGTACCCTGTCGAGGTAGGAAAGGATGCTCTTGGCAGTTTCTCCCCAGATGTGACAACAATACGCCATCTTGGGATATATTTATTTTGAAAGTAAAACTTTTTTTCCAGTTGAGTTAATCTGAACAGAAAAGGAAACCTGTGCACACGGGTACTTCCACTAGTGTTATATATTTATATATTAGTAGCAGAAAGACCTGACACTGCCCAGGATTGAATGAGAATCAATGAATGTTCTACACTTTCAATACTTGTATTGTCATCGAAATCAGTGAAACCACTAATTTTTCAATCAAATCGATTGATTGCCTGCTCTAGTTGGGGACTCACCGCGGTGCATCAAAAGGAAGCTTCACATGCCAGTGATTTAATCCACAGTACATTGTAGTCTACATTGTACTACTTATCAAGGCCTAAGCATATGACATTTTTATTTTTTTATTTTATAAAATTATTTTTATATAATGATTTGAATTAAAGTTTAAAATACAAAAGCCAAGTATCATGGTTGAATTGTGTTCTAAACAGAAACATTCATTTCGAACGTGTCCCTGTTTTATCAAAAAACCTACCATTGGTTTTATACACCAGGCCTTTCTGCCTGTACTATGATAAAACTTCTCAAATGCACTTGTGATGTTAGGCTGTATGAGGGTGTTAACTTTGGTCAAAATTTGACTGTTCCTTCTTAAATCGGATTTTTTCGAATATCAATATTCGATACTTATCAGAGGCATTTTGATACAAAACCTATCAAAAAACACTCCTAGACATATAAAGTACATTTGTGTGAAATTTCCCCCCAAAAAATTGGCCCAGTCGTTTTGGAGTCCATAAAGAACAAACTCACATGCACACATACAGACACGCAGACAAAATGTGTTTTATATATAAGTAGTGAAAATAAACGATTTCTTTTCTTCTTTTCAGGAATGACTTCATGTGTATGTGCAAACAATTGAACATGGAGGACTCGGCCCATGAAATCATGCAACAACTTGGAATGGCAGAACAGAGTCGCATTTCATTTCAGGATTTTATTCGGTGCCGTCTACAGGTTTTGCATGAGATTGAACCAGGACACTACATGGATGACACTGGCATCGACTCTGATGCTAGCGGAATTGCAAAACACGCTAAAATGAAGTCTTGGCCAACAATGAGCAGTGAAAGTCTTGGTAAGAAACTTCAAATCTTTTTTTTTTTTTTTTTTTTTTTTTTTTTTAAAGAAAAAGAAACTGCTGTAGCATGGCTTGAACACTTGTCTATGGTTTATGTAAGGAGAGCAAAACTAGTCGGAGTCGGTTGAAGCTATGAGTTGGAATGCGATTTACTTGATACAAACTTCTAATATTGTACTTAACAGAAAAAGTCTAATCTGTACTAGCAGGGAGACTCGACATTGCCTGGGATTGAATTGGGATCAAGAATTCCACACTTCTAATACTTTTATTGTTATCGAAATCAGTGAAATTGTCCATTTTTCAATCAAACTGATTGATTGCCTGCACTAGTCAGGAATCCACCACGATGTAAGAAGCTTCACATACCTCCCCACATTGACTTAGTTGACAATGCATTATATCTTACATTGCACTGTAGAGAACTTATTGTTGATTTTATAAAATTATTTTTATATAATGGCTTGAATTAAAATTTAAAATTCCAAAGCAAAGTGTTATGGTTCAATTGTGCTCTAAACAGAAACATTCATCTTGAATACGCCCCTGTTTTATCAAAGAACCTATTGTTGATTTTGTATGCCAGGCCTTCCTACTTCTGAAATGCACCGGTGATGTTAGGCTGTATAAGGGTGTTAACTTTGGTCACAATCGGACTGTTCCTTCTTTAATCAGATTTTTACGATTATCAATTTTTGATACTTATTGGGGGGGGGGCATTTTGATACAAAACCTATGTACCACACTGCCAAACACATAAAGTACATTTGTGTGAAATTTAAAATTTAAAAAAATCGGCCCAGCAGTTTTTGAGTCCATAAGGAACGAAGTCACACACAAAATGCCTTATCTATATGTAAACAGAGATTTTATATCTGTATTGTTTTACATTTGACATTACAACAGAAACCATTTTTTTTTTTTTTTTTTTTTACAAAGGAATCACCACTTATCAATATAAAACAAGTACTTTATTTCATGGCATATAAGATTGGATAATGATGTGATAATTCATTGGTTATGAACCTAACAGTCTTTGATTAATTAATTTTGAACTACGCAGTCTTTGACTCATTAGTAATAGGTTCTGCAATTCATTCGTTTTTTTTTTTTTTTCCACAAACTAAATTTTGGATATCTAGGCCAATAAAAACGCTTTTCATAAAATTACGTAAAATGATCAAGTAGTTTTATTTTTTAATAAGAAAATCAAATCGTATAGTTAACCGAGGGACGACTGTCTCTCGGCATCGTTTTGAAAATAGTCTCAAAAACAAGGGAGATAACTCAACATAATTCAAACATGAGATTTTTGTTGCAATTCTTATGAATTGTCCATGAATCGCTTAAAAATTATTCTGTTTATAAAATTACTGGATCAATTTATGATTTTTTGGAATACAATATTTTCTTTGTCACCGTATTTACATCCAACAGATTTTTCTTTATTTTTGATTTTTAATGGAGGGAATTCTGGATAAGCACCATTTTTACTTTACCATCTTTGAACTTATGGCAAATGTTTTGATAACATAATCACTTGCATCTGATGATGCTAACATTTTTAGATTTTGATTGCAGTGCATTAATCACATGTTTATATTTTTCATGTCTTCAAAGAATCTTGTCATATTCCTTTTGAGAACCTCTTTTTTTTCTGTTTTGTTTTTAATAATAATAATAACATTGCACACATGTACAGATTGTAATAATTTGCATAGAGGATTCATATTTCTAATAGCACTCAATCTAGCTGGATCTAGTCTGTTTTTTTTTTGTATTTTTTTTTTTGTAATAGTAATATGACAAGCGTCAAAATCCAACACCTTCACTTTGAAGGTCCGTAGATGCTAAATAGCCTTTTATTCTAATAGTTCCTTCCCTCGGACTGTTTGACTTTGGAACTCCCTCCATGTTCCTTGTTTTCCTAACTGCAAAAGTTTAAATGTAATGTAAACACTGCCTAATTCTTAATTCCCTGGAGTCCCATGTTAGATGCAATCCCAAATAATAACTCTTTAACTCCAAGTGGCAATACACCTTGTTTGGGGGTGAAAAAAAAAACAAAACAAATAAGAAGCATTGTCTAAAGTATAAACAATTGGCATTTTTCTTGATATAATTTCTGAATTCTTCTAATCTTTAAAAAAAAAAATCTATGTCAGCCAGTGTTGTATTTATCACTTGCTGAAAAATGTGTAATACCATCTTTATTCTAAAAGGAACTCATTTCAGCATATCCATTTAGCCAATAGTTTCTGACATTTTTTCAACAACTTCAGTCTACAAATATACTCCTGACAGGTTTACTTTTCCCAAAAAAAATCCATTATTTAATTTTCCAAAAATATCTTCAGGTACTGACAAAGAATATGTAGATAAATATCAATATGACCATTGATGTATGTTAGGGGACAACCATTGTAGTCTGTTGTGACAGGTGTATGTATGAGTAATATGTATTCTATTTGTACTGTTTCCTTAAAAATCTTGCTCCCATCATCTTTAGGGATGATGAATAAAGAATGAATAAAATACACCTGCCTTATGTCCTCATTTCGGAGAATGAGACATTGTGTGTGTCTACATTTCACTACGCAATAACTCTGTCAATTTTCAGTCTACAGACTCGAAATTTGATATACAGGGTACTGAGATTTTGGAAAATCTTTGTAATCCGTTTTTGGCCAGAAATTTAGCTAAGGAGTCAAAGTTCAACGATTTGCCCTTTGAGAACTCTACCAAACTCCTCCGCCAAGTTGAGGTATAAACAATTGAAATTTTAGATATAAGTTCCTTGGACATGGATCTAACTTAATAACTAAATTTGAGCCCAAAACAATAAATGTTAAGGGGTCATAATAGGGGTCAAAATTGAAAAAATTTTACCTCTGCGGTCTCTACCAAATTACTCAGACAATTTCTGGTCTAAGCATTTGAAATTTTACATAAAGGATATTCAGAGATAGGGCAGGGCTCTACAGACAAATTTATCTTTAGTTGACCTTTGACAACTAAATATTTTTGTTTACTAGCCAAATAGAAAAGTTACTAGCCAAACCCACATGACTTTTAGAATATGACATTTTCGTTCTGTGACGAGTATGTACATCATAAAAATTTTCCTGTGTTTTTTTAAATAAGTGTAATTCTAAATATACAACAAATTTTATGTTGATACTTGAAGGTGTAAACCTTCTAATTTCTTCATATATTTTTTAAACAGCATTCGTTGAAAGACAAAAAGAGTATATTGTTCTATTTAACTGTTATTGTTTAAATAACTTTCTTTTTTTTTTTTTTTCTTTTTTTTTGATAAAACGAACGAACAAAGTTGAAAAGATATTTTTCACTCAGCCCTGGAAGATTGTGAGTGAAAGAAATACAATCGCCAAAAGATAAGCGTTTCATTATGTGTAGTCGCCACTTTGAAAAATCACTCGCAAATGCGACTGTTTCACTTGCAATGTAGAGGCCTGTAGGGCAAGCTTTTTAATCGGTTTGGGGCGAAAATTTGGGCTACCAATGTATAAATGTGTGTATGTTTGCATGTCTGCCTAAAACTTTCGACAAAGGCGACGGATTTTCACAAGATCAGTATCGTTTTGAAGCTTGACCCTTATGATGACAAACACCAAAAGTTGGCTAAACACATTAATTTCTTCACCCTCAACTTGCCACTTTTCAACAGGGAGGGGTTGCTTTTTTCACCGATATTTTCGATAGTCATCCCCTCTTTTCGATTGTCTAGCCTTAATTAAAACCTATGTCACTTCTGGTTTGGCAGTGGTCGTAACAGCAAAGATGTTACGTTTTTTTCCCTGTTCTTTTCCTCCTTTGCGATATGGGTTCGGCCTGCATTCCTACTACCACTTTTTTTTTTTTTTTTTTGCTCAACACACACCTCCAAACGCCCAGGCAACGCCGGGAACCAAAAGAAAAAGACACATTCTGATTTAGCTAAATAAAAAAAAAGAAAGACTTTTTTTTTGTTTTGGGGGGTTTTTTTTTTCGTCTTCCCAGTCCTTTTAAGAAAATAATTCGCTTGTAATTCTTTTAGGAAAGTATAAAAGGACCTTGGGTTTACTTTCAACAGTCTCATAACTCTTTTAATCCTCATCTTCCATGAGTACTGTTTCTGACAAAGGAGAGAAAATTGATCAAAATCTATTCCTCTAACATTAAGCACTGGCTAGTTTCTGACCTTGAAGTTTTCTTTTTGTTTCTTTTTTTAAGTCTCTTACATCAAGTGGTTTCATGTCTTGTCTGGAGCGATTTCCATAAAAAAAAGGAAACATCTTTTTTATTTTGTGTTAGATGCTAAATTCGGTTCCAGTGGGATACAAACTTCCTTTTGGTAAAAATGTTTAGTCATCATATTTGTTTTGGAGCAGGGAAAAAATATTTCCTTGCAGAATTAATTTATTTGAAATTTTGTACCCAATTCGCACCTGATAAATTTAGTTTACTACTCCTTCATACAAAACTCATGACTTTTTGTTCTAACCCGACAGTACACTACATAACTGTTCTCTTAGAAAATATAATTTTTATCTAGTAGCTCCACAAGCAAATTTGTATTTTTTTTTAAATTCAAGTTTACCAATTTGTTTGCTTGCTTGTTCATAATTAATGGTAAGACTTGCAGTGTATTTTCAGAACTTTGGCATGATAAAGGTGACCACATTATTTATAGTTCCTTTTCAATTATCTGCCCTTGAATTATTGTAAGTTTGAAGCAAAGAAGTCAATAGTAACAGGTGGCACTCTTGTTAAATTGGCATCGCAATCATTTGATTGGCTTAATGAACTTAATCATGTTTAGTTTAATGTAAGTATAATGAAAATCAGTTGATTGCAGTAAGCTGTTTTTCTTTTTCTGTAGAATCTGTGGCATTTACCCTAGGCCGGTTGAACTGTCTTCCTCTTAAGGAGGAAGTGTCCAGGGAATATAAAATTCACAAGCATTCCCCAGTCGTATATATATCCCAGTAAGAGGAGATGACTACATTATGGTTTTGCTTTTATTTCGACATCCTCCTATATACAGTGCGTGGTATTCCCAAACAGTCACCGGTCTGGTATTGACCAGGCTTAACATTGCTTAACTACAGTGATCAAACAAGAACCGACATGCCAACGTGATTATACCATATATATAATATTGCGTTGATTTATATTCCACAGACTAACAAAGATGTCTTCTACAATAGTTTAAAATTCTAATATCTTCGGATAATACATAGTTCTAGAACTTCATGGAAATCACAAAAAATCCATAACGATAATCTGCTAAAGAGATTAGTCTGACTTGTGTGTTTCAAGCTCTCTAAATGCAATGAAATAGCCGACATTAAGTTTAACTGATTTAATCACAAATGGAAAACAAATATGTAGATGGATAAGTTACAGCTGGAAAATATCATCAGCTCTCAATGTACCAAAGTGCTCACTAAATTTGCTGCCCAACTTCCCACTCAGGTTGCCCTCTATGAATCTGTTTCCTATCGCAGAACATCTGTGGCCATTTTTATATGTACAATGGCATGTAAAATCTAATTTTTGCTTTTTTATTTATTTATTTTTTTTGTTGAATTATTTTCTTTTTTTGCAAAATTGTCACTTTCGATAATTTTGCAGAGAATCTTAGTGATATGAGTGATGAAGATGGTGAGAGATTCAGTGAGGATATTTCAGTGATGGAGAAACGTTTTAAAAGAAAAATGGTAACCTGGCATGTTGGCAGACTATTGCTGGAATATAACAAATGAGAATAATACTCAACACGAGGGTTATGAGGACAAACGTTGTTTAAACTGACAATCTGGTGTTAGGTAAGATTTAATATCAGGATATTTTTCTTACATCGAAACCAGTCTTATGTAGCATGTCCTTTTTTTTAGCAGAAATTTGTTTTACAGTGTATTCTTTATCTGAATCAATTAATTTTGACTTTATGTTGACTTTAATTGATTCAGATAGTCAACATAAAGTCAAAATTAATTGAGTCAAATAATTTTGACTTTATGCTGACTTTATCTAAATCTATTTTTTAATTAAAGTCAATAAATAAAATTAATTGATCTTAATGAACTCAAAATTGAAATGGTTTTGTCTCGTTTCTGAAATATATAAAACTAGCGGGAGTACTCGGCGTTGCCCGGGTGTTTGGACGTGTAAAAAAAAAAAAAGTTTTAGTAGACAGGCAGATTCAAACCTGCAGCACGAAGGCGGAAAAGAAAGTGAAAGAAAACGTGACCTCTTACTGCTACACTATGAAGCCATAGGAAGTGAAAAGCATTGAAATTTAGCAATGTCAATCAAAAAGTTGACTTGCTAAGTGAATGAGTTCACGCAGGTGGAGAAATGAATGTTGGCTGAAGGCCAGTTAAGCTGTCCACCATTTCATTTGTTTGATTCCCCACAATGTTGGGGAAAATCAGCTCTCCACAAAAAGGGAGTGTCCAAATGAATAGCAATTGTCTGATAATAGGGATTTCCCCCACAGTGATCAAAGCTAATTGCTTCTGGACGTCCTTGGTAGGAGAACCAGGAAGCTGTCTTTGTTTGTCTTTTTCGCATAAAAATGAAACTAATCAAAAGCAAACACGCGAGAGAACGGAATAACGTGAATTTTGTAAAAGTTGCTCAAATAAAAGATAGACGACCTCCATTCGCAAATCGTAGATATTATAATCTAGGGTGTATATAAAAAAGTTGTAGTAGGGCGTATATAAAAAATAGTGTCCCCCCCAGAACCCCGGCAAAAAAAGTCTTTGCTGGACATACAAAAATGGGCGTGATCGTTTTTGCCTTTTATATATATAGACTAATGGGGGGGTACCCGGTGTGGCCCGGGTGTTTGTAGGGGTGTGTGTTGGGGGGGGGGGTGATCATCTTGGCCACGAGACAAGAGGAATGAAAAACATCTTAATTTAACGTTTATAAAATGAAATTGACAGGTGCGAGAAACTTAAGTTGCATGATGTTTGACCTTGAAACATGACGCGGCTGCAAGCCAGTTTTCGCTTGTTTTATACTGAAAAGCGAAAGAAACACGCGGTGATCTAAATATCTGGAAAAAATAGTGTGTGAAAGTCGGGCAAATTAAATACACACACGACCCCCGTTCTTAAGTCGTAGATATTATCATTTAGATGTGATATAAAAAGTTTTAAGAAGAAGCGAGCCGAGCGAGAAGGCCGACGAAAAAAGCCTTTTGCAGACATACACAAAAAGTGAACATACATACACACATTTTTGCTTGTATATACATATAGATGTAAAAAAAAAAAAGTACAAAATTGTTTAATTGGTTAAATAAAATGTTCTGTTTGTAGAATTTATTTTTATTATTATTACAAGTTATCTGTTCATTGAATAAAAAATAAATGAATGAAAACAAAATATTATTTTAAAATTAAAAAATTATTTAAATGTATAAAATAAAACTGCCTATGTGTTTAATTTTGATTATCACTAACAAGAGGTCTGGCATTGCCCTGCTATGAAATATGCTTAAATATTATATCATTATCTTAACAAACATGGAGCTTCTGATTTAATAGAGATTGATATGCATAAATAGAAAATATTCGCAAAAGTGTACATTTTCATAAAACATTTTATATATATATAACCCGCGATTTTTGCAAAATCTACAGCAGTGTAGTAAATGATGGGCAGTCAACGATTCCCCCACTATCAAACGATTAGGAGGTTGTTTGCACAGCAACCAAGAAGGCTAACCAACCCATCCCTAACTTTCCTTTCACCTTAAAAGTATGTAGACCCGATTTCATCCCCGCAGTGCTGTTAAAAAAGTGTTCCGCTGAGGTTGCTCCAGTTCTCTCCAAACTTTACAATAAATGTATTAACGAATTTTGCTTTCCTGACTACTGGAAAACTGTTTCTACGGTACCAGTTTCAAGAATTCTTACGAAAGAACTAATTCATTAAATTATCACCCCATTAGCCTCCTCCCACTTTTTGCCAAAATATTTGAGACCCTAATTAATCAAGCCCTAGTCCACCACCTTACAGCTGCTAAACTTCTGACCGACAATCAATATGGATTAAGGCAAGCCCGTTCCACAGCAGACATCCTAACTGTAATCTCTGAACGTATATACCGTTCACTGGACAAAGCAGGGGAGTAGAGTGGTAGCCCTAGATATATCCAAGTCTTTTGACAGAGTATGGCAAGATGGTCTTCTAAGGAAAATCGGATCATATGGTATCACTGGAAGAATACATAACATAATTAAATCCTTCTTAAGTAGGAGAAAAATCCAGGTTTTCGATGATTGTGCATCTAAACAATATGATATAAATGTGGGAATACCTCAGAGGTCTATCCTGGAACCGTTATTATTCCTGGTATTCATAAATGACCTCCCTGATAAAATTGTTTATGAGATGGGTATATTTGCTGATGACACCACTCTCTATAGCAGGCACAAGGGAAAACAAATGAGCACATATCTAAGGAAATAGCAGAAACACTAGATGAAGACCTCCAATCTGTAGTGGGATGGGAACAAAAATGGATGGTCACATTCAATGCTTCCAAGACTAAGCTTGTTTCCCTCAGTAATTACAGGAAACCTTCTCTACCACCAATAGCAATGTCAAAAACACATTACCTGAAAGTACTTCCTTTAAACTCCTCAGCCTAACGCTCACAGGAAACATCAACTAGAATAGATATATAGAGAGAATTGTCAAGACTGCGGCGTGCTAGAAAGCTACTCACACCTGAAAGGATCCTGTACCTCTATAAGGCCACCATTCGCCCATGTATGGAGTATTGTTGTCACATTTGCGCTGGTGCATCTGCTACTTGACTCCAACTTGTAGACAGGGTTCAAAAGAGGGTCGCCAACCTGGTAGGTCCTGAACCGTCAACTAGGCGTCAGCCCCTGTCCTATTGACGAAATGTTGCATCTCTCTGCCTGTTCTACAAGTACTCTAATGGTGAATGCTCTGACGAAATACAAGCACTTGTAACCCCTTGACATAAATATCCCTGACAAATAGCTAAATCCCACCTCTACATCTCTAAATCCCTAGGTGTAAGAAAGCCTTCTACTCCAATAGTTTCTTCCCCAGAACTGCTAGACTTTGAAACTCCCTTCCGGGATTCTGCTTTCCAAACTGTACTAACATGCAGAAGTTCAAGTGTAATGTGAACAGACTTGCTGCTCATCTCCCTTCATAATATACCTGCAACTTATGTCCCCAATAGTAGCCTCCTACTTCAAAGTGGCACCGTGTCTTGTTTGGGGTGAAAATTGAATTAAACAAAATAAATAAATAAATATATATATGTATGTATATATATATATATATATATATATATATATATATATATATATATATATATATATACACTCCTATAAATTCGTTTTTCTTTTGTGTGTATTGATATTCATATTAAAACCCCTCTTTTCTATTTATTTAAAAAGAAAATACAATTTTCTTATATATGGATTGTGGAATTGCATTCACTAGTAAACGATCTAGCTAATTTGCATATTCTTTTAAACATTCATTTTAATTAATTCCCTATTAGTTTTTTTTTCGGGTTTCTTATGGGATGATCATGTTTAGTTAACTATTACTTGTAATTATATTCATGCAGATATTCTACATGATTTATACTTGCATAATATTTGCGTAAAAAGTTTACAGTAAACACAAAATTGTTTCCATATATATTCATGTATACGCGTATATTTTTGTTTACTCTATCTATTATATCTATAAAAAGTGAACATGTCTGTGTGTGTGTGTGTGTGTCTACATTTCACTATGCAATAACTCTGTCAATTTTAAGTCTACAGACTCGAAATTTGATATACAGAGTACTGAGATTTCGTCCAGAAATTTGGCTGTTAAGG
Organism: Euprymna scolopes; assembly: GCF_053919585.1. NCBI lineage: Eukaryota > Metazoa > Mollusca > Cephalopoda > Sepiida > Sepiolidae > Euprymna > Euprymna scolopes. The sequence goes on along the minus strand of NC_136483.1, from coordinate 36,892,765 downwards.
GGTCAAAGTTCAACGATTTGCCCTTTGAGAACTCTACCAAACTCCTCCGACAATTTGGGGTATAAACACTTGAAATTTTAGATATAGGTTCCTTGGACATGAATCTAACTTAATAACTTGATTTGGGCCCAAAACAATAAATGTTAAGGGGTCATAGTAGGGGTCAAATTTAAAAAATTTTTACCTCTGCGGTCTCTACCAAATTACTCAGACAATTTCTGGTCTAAACATTTGAAATTTTACATAAAGGGTATTCCGAGATAGGGCAAGCTTTTTAATCGGTTTGAGTCGGAAATTTTTAGTTACCAATATATAAATGTATGTTGCATGTCTGCCTAAAACTTTTGACAGAGGCGACGGATTTTCCAAAGATCAGTATCATTTTGAAGTTCGACCTTTCAGACAACAAATACCAAAAAAATTGGATAAAAACATTAATATCTTCACCTGGGCACTTGTCTACAGGGGGAGGGATCGTTTTTTTGCAGATATTTTAGGAAGTCATCCTCTCCTTAATTAAAATCGACGTCACTTCTGGTTTAGCGGTGGTCGTAACAGCAAAGACGTCAGGGTTTTTTTCCCGTTCTTTTCCTCCTTCACGGTACGGGTTCAAGCCTACCTTCCTACTACCACGTTTTTTTTTTGCTCAACATACACATCCAAACACCCGAGCAACGCCGGGCTGAAATCCTAGTATGTATATATATATATATATATATATATATATATATATATATATATATATATGACTTATATGTAAAATACTGAGTTCGTGTAATTCAGTAAATTTTCATATACCAATAGGTTTTAAGCCAAAAATGGTTGACTTAAGGATTAAGCTACAAAATTATCACATTTCATAATTGAGTATTAATATACTGTGTGTGCAAAATCAAGACTTCAAGGCAAGGTGTTGATGGCAACAAAAAGTGTATTTCATTTTATGTTACAATTATTTCAATGTCCAGTTCGACAATTTCAAACATTGTATCGTTTGAAAATTTTCAAAAACCAGCATTTCTTCAAACTTTATGAATAAACACACTTTAGGTAATGTAGCATTTTTTGAATAGAAAGAAAAAAAAGGGGGGGGCGGATCCCTAACGGGAAAAGAATGCGAGAAACATTTACCTTGGTTGTGGTTACGGAAAAGCCCATTTAAATATTAATGTATCGCCTAATTTTCGTATCCTGATTTAAGAACAGAGTTATGTGAAGTTTTTACGGGGAGCCCTAAGCCATTTAAAAAGAAAAAAAATTTTTTTTAAATATATCCCATTTGTTGGGTTCCTAAATTCCTTTATTTCCCAATGATTGATTTTTTGTAAAAAGAATTTTAAAAAGTTTGGTATCTATATTTATATTATGTTCGTAACAAGCTTGTAAGGATGTTACGGTTAGTTTTAGTTTCGTATTAGTGGCAAGTAATGTTTATATATTATCGTTCTATTGGTACATGGATATAATACCATTTCCGGTTTAGAATTTGATTGAATATGAGAATAAAGTAAAATGGGTGTATTAAATATATATAAACCTGGTAGGACATTTCGGGTGAAGTGTTCTAAACTATTTACTGTCTGAAGATTCATGGTTATTTTACTTAAATGTTTTTATGTCGTTGCTTAGGAAGATTTGAAGGGAAATAATCCAATTAAGTTGTTAAGTACTGCTATTTAATTCTGTTTGAAACTGGGTCGATTTTGTTTCTTATAATGGTTAAAGGGAGGTAATTTAGGCCATTTGTGTTTTCGGTTCATTGATTACTTGAAGGCGACTAAATATGGTAAAGAGTTTAAAAGTTACAAAAAAGCATGAATATTTAAACCCCAAGCTAAAAAATATTAATAAGACCTTGAAAAAAATAATGGACAACCCTAACCTTATGGTCTCAGCAGATAAAACTATGAATATTTACAGTATGAATTTTCAAACTTATAATAATCTCATTCTAACTGAACTTAATAATAAATACAAGAAAGCAACTGAAGAGGGTCTATTTAGAATTAACCTGTTAGCTTTAAAAATATGTGAGAAAATGAACATTCAAGACAAAATAGAAGTTTACCCCCACTTAACCCTCGGTTTCTATTGAAGGACCATAAACCGGACTTCAATAATAAACCAAGTATTAGACTTATAGCCTCATGCGCATCCGACATAGGTAATATTAGTAAAAAGATACTAGACAGAATCATACCAACCTTAAAATCCAAAATTAAGCACAACCTCTGGATCTCTTCAGGGGAAGTAATCAGATGGTTTGACAAGATCCCTAAAAACCCAAAAAGCAAATTTATCATGTTCGACATCGATGCGTACTACCCCTCCATTTCCCCTGCACTATTTAAGAAGGCACTTAAACTAGCAGAAGATGAAACTGACTTAAGTTGGAAATTGAAATTATAAAAATAGTCAGAAAAATCCTAATCAGATATAACGGTGAATTGTGGACCAGAAAAGATAGAGAGGGCCATTTTGACATCACAATAGGTGTCCCAGACTCCTCGTAGGTCACTGACCTGGTTGGCCTCTACTTACTAAGGGAGATAGACAAGAAAATTCCAGGTTTAAATGGGGGTCTTTACAGGGACGACACGCTTTTCGTAGTTAATTCTAGCGACGGTATTACAGAAAAATCAAGAAAAAACATCAGAAATTTTTTTAAGGAATTTGGATTAGAAATAACAATGGACAGCAATTGCAGGATAGTTAATTTTCTGGACGTTACCCTCAACTTAAACAATAGCACATACGAACCTTACCACAAACCTAACCAAAAAACTTTCTACATAGATTACCGATCAAACTATCTGAAATGCATGAAGAAAGCACTGATCCCCAACATTTCTAAAAGAGTTTCAGAACTTTCCAAGAATTAGAATCTTTTTGGAAAAACAAGGAATACTACAATGAGGCCCTTAGGAAATCAGGATACAACGGAAAAATTGAATGTAACAGCAACAATAATAGTAACTACAAACCTAACTACGTAATCTCGTACAACATGGCAATGAAAGCTAGAAAAAAAACCTAAGACCAAAAGGAAAACGTTGAAAATGATCCTAAGAATAGAAACTAAGGGGGGAAATAATAACAGCAAAACAGGGAAGAATGAGGGTGGTACCATTAATAAGAGAAATAGACGCAAGAGACAGGTTTGGTTCAATTCACCATTCAGCGAGCACATCAGAAATAATATACCTAAGGAATTCCATAGAATAATAGACCAAAACTTCCCCCCGGATAATAAACTAAGCAAAATAATAAATAGAAACTCTGTGAAATTATCTTTTTCAACGAAAATATACCAAACAGAAAATGTAATTGCAGAATACCTGAAAATTGTCTGTTGGATGGAAAATGTTTAACCTTGGAAATAGTATATAAATGTGAGATAAAAACCGACAGCACTAACAAGACATATCTGGGAGCCATGGGAATAGTGTTTAAGGATAGATACAGAAATCACGTAGTATCATTTAAAAAGGAACCTGGGATAGACACTAACAGAGACGCCGTAAACGACAGCAGAGGGATGGGCACAAAAAATAAGCATTAGAAATAAAAACAAAAAGAAAAATACCACCGCATTAGGGGATTGGATTAGGGAACTTAACAGAAATAATGAAAATTTTGAATTAAAATGGTCAGTAGTGGACAGGGGGAGGAAGTACAGCCCTGGGAAATCAAAAAGCTGCAATCTATGTTTATTGGAAGCCTTCTACATTGTGAATTCCAAAGAGGAAATTTTGAATAAAAGACTTGATGCCATACAGGGATGTCTTCACAGAAATAGATTTCTGCTATCACGCCTTAAATGTAACGTAACTGAGGCATAACCTTTCTACAATAATAAGGATCATCGGATGCCAGGATTAAATTTTAATGTAGAGTTAAATAGGTAGAATTGTTACAATATAAATGAAGGATCCAAATCTAACATCATTTTATTTTATAATTCTTGATTTTTCCATAATTAGCAAGCTTAAACATTAAATATATGGCTGATGCATAATAATAGTAAAATGTTTACTAGCAATGAATTCTCTCCATTTACAAACACATTCGATTATGGCATTCACTTCTTTTTGCAACTATATGACGTCACAATTCAGAAAGGTTTAACGACAGAGAAGATTGCTGCAGGTCTCCCAGAGAATGCCTCTGATAAGCTTTTCTCAGTTTCAATAACAAATAGTAATTCATTGTGAATAATCTTTACAGAAGATTTGGCCATGTTTTTCTTGAGTTCTTAAAAGAGTTTGCAGTCATCAGGAGTTGTTTATTTTTAACTAGTGGACGAATTCTGAATGAATAATTAGGTACTCATTTTGCATCACAGGCAAACATACTAAGAGACTGTTTTAACGATTTTCAGTTAGATGGGGAAGGCATTTGCAAAAAAGGTCTCAAACGCTCAGGATCGTGTTGAAGAGTTCCATCACAAATTTTATATCCAAGTACGTTAATAGAACGAAGTAAAAACTTTGATTTTTCCTGATTTATTTCGAGGTTGTATATAGAAGGAGCCTTTAAGAAACACTCTAAGTTGACATGATGCTTCTCCTAGGTTTTACCGCAAATAGTTATGTCACCTAAATATGAAAAGGTTCCAGATAATTTGTTGAAATGCAGAAGTCCCATTTGTGACACTCATACATATTTGTTTAAATTTATATAGACGATGTTCTGCTTAAAAGGCCATATAGGAGTAATCTATGGGGTAAATTTCAATCTGATAGTACACTATAGACAAGCCTATTATACTGAAGATAGAATACTGGACTATTTGGTTTATATGATGTTCGATTTGTGGCAAACGGTATGCATCAAACAAGCTAAAACGGTTAATAGTTTGGGAGAAATCACCTACCAATTTTTATTAGGTGAGGAAGTTACAACAATTTGAGCATGCCACAGAGAATAATTTGGTTAAATTACGTCATCCTCAATCAGTTTCAGAGTTTCTTTTTCAATAAATCGAGCCTCCCCAGCACAGTAATTCTGGGACAGTTGCAATAGGTTTGCAATTGGGAGTAAAGTTTCAGAATAATTTAACGGGAGCACAACTAATTTTAGTTAAAGAGCAGATTTATAGAATATCCTGAGACCAGCCTAAAGAAATAATCCTCTGGTGTAGTTTTAAGAAGGGCACTCTATGTATAATATCCGTACATATATTTGTAGACATTAAAGATAATATTCTCTGCACAATACTCAAATAGCTTGAGGGGAAATGGCAGATGATGTCATGGAAATGACAAAATCCTGTTTCAAAGTAGACAGGTTCATTGTTTTAACTATACAAGCACTGATAAAATCAGAACTGCCTGGGCAGTTAATCGTTCAGCCTTTAATTTTATAATTTTAGTAATGAGAAAGGACCTAACAATCTTTAACATGGACTATTATATCAGCAGAGTAGAACGTTCGGCTAAGTAGAACAGCACAATTTGGCAAAATAGCTGAGGTTGCCACAGTTGCGACATACCTTATTGTGAGCAGGATAATAGCAGCAATCATCCTTAGGGTGACGTTTCCTTTGCACCTGTTATGAGTAGGAAGGGCAGAAGATGATTGAGAGTCAAACTCTACAACAAATGCCTTAATGAATCTTGCTTTCCGAGCTGTTGGAAAACTGCTTCTGTGGTACCAGTATTCAAGAATTCTGGCAAAAGAACTGACCCATTAAATTATCGCCCTATTAGCCTCCTCCCACTTTTTGCCAAAATATTTGAGACCTTAATTAACCATGCTCTAGTCCAGCACCTTACAGATGCTAAACTTCTGACCGACCATCAATATGGATTTAGACAAGCCCGTTCCACGGCAGACATCCTCACTGTAATCTCTGAACGCATATACCATTCACTGGACAAAGCGGGAGAGGGCAGAGCGGTAGCTCTAGATATATCTAAGGCTTTTGACAGGGTATGGCATGAGGGTCTCCTCAGGAAGATTAGATCTTACGGTATCACTGGTAGAATACTTAACATAATTAAATCCTTCTTAGATAAGAGAAAAATCCAGGTTGTCCTCGACGGTCGTACGTCTAAACAATATAATATAAATGCCGGAGTGCCCCAGGGATCTATCCTTGGTCCTCTGCTGTTCCTGATATTCATAAATGACCTCCCCGACAAAATTGCCTCTGAGATGGGTATATATGCTGATGACACCACACTCTATAGCAGGCATGACAGGAAAACAAATGAACATATATCTGAAGTAATGGCAGAAACACTAGAGGATGATCTCAAATCAGTAGTGGAATGGGGACAAAAATGGATGGTAACGTTCAATGCCACCAAGACAAAACTGGTTTCATTCAATAATTACAAGAAACCTTCTCTACCACCTATAGCAATGGCCAACAACTCTTTAGCTGAGAGTACGTCTTTCAAGCTCCTTGGCCTAACGTTCACAGGAAACATGAGCTGGAACAATTACATCGAGGGCATTGCCAGGGCCGCTGCGAGGAAGGTGGGCTCTCTCTACCGTGCTAGAAAACTTCTAACACCCGAAAGTATCCTGTACCTCTATAAGGCCACTATTCGCCCATGTATGGAGTATTGCTGTCATATTTGAGCCGGTGCATCGGCTACTAGTCTCTCGCTCCTTGACAGGGTTCAAAAGAGTCGCAAATCTGATAGGCCCTAAACTGGCATCTAAACTTCAGCCTCTGTCCCATCGTCGAAACGTTGCATCCCTCTGCCTGTTCTACAAGTATTATAATGGTGAATGCTCTGAAGAACTGCAAGCACTTGTACCCCCACGACGTGAACACCCTCGACAGACCCGACAAGCTGCAAAATCCCACCCCCACACTGTAGAGATCCCTAGATGTAAAAGATCTTTCTACTCCAGTAGTTTCTTCCCCAGAACTGCTAGACTTTGGAATTCCATTCCAGGTCACTGCTTCCCCAACTGTACTGACATGCATAAGTTCAAGTGCAACGTGAACCAACATCTCGCTGCCCTAATCCCTACATAGTACCCCAGTAGATGTTTCCCCTGATAGTAGCCCTCTACACCAAAGTGGCAATGTGCCTTGTTTGGGGTGAAAATGTAATAAAAAAAAAAAAAAAAAAAAAAAAAAAAAACTCCATCCGAGGATCAGCAGAGGCAATGAGCACGATTTTAGTAATAGTAGTGTCAGCATTGAAAGAATCAGTAAGCACATTTTTAATCATTGCAGCAACAGCAGCAGGTCAAACCTGAGAGGCATATGACTCGAAAGTGAACTTGTTCTAAAGCTCTAGCACAGTGAGAAACCTCTTTGAGATTCAACGTATCATTTTCAAGCAGTCTGGCATGTATCACGGAACACCAAAAGCCATATATATATATTATTCCTTATTGGAATTTTTATTGTTGAGATGAGCATTGTATGTTGATTTTATTTTATTTCGGACTATTAGTCTCATCTTATCTTTTTATTGGTGCACAACGTTTCGGCCAACTTCCTCTGGCCTTCGTCAGGTGGTAACCGCGACGGATAGGAACTTCGAATGCAGTTAGGAGATTCAAAGTTCCTATCCGTCGCGGTTACCACCTGACGAAGGCCAGAGGAAGTTGGCCGAAACGTTGTGCACCAATAAAAAGATAAGATGAGACTAATAGTCCGAAATAAAATAAAATCAACATACAATGCTCATCTCAACAATAAAAATTCCAATAAGGAATAATATATATATATACCAATCGGTACGGACCCGACTATGGAAGATCAGATGATAAATAAATGTGGATTTATAAGATCAAAGAATCCAACCTTGATCGCCCTTCGGGGCCCGTGGCGCAGTTGATAGAGACGTTGTATCTCTACGGTTCCGGATGAACATTGTCTGAAGATAGCGGTTTCAATCCCACCCAAAGCGTGCCAGAGGTAATTGGTCAAAAATGTGGTGAGACGACAACAACTACGGATGGCAGTGATGGCTGAGAATGCAGTTAGGAGATTCGAAGTTCCTATCCGTCGCGGTTACCACCTGACGAAGGCCAGAGGAAGTTGGCCGAAACGTTGTGCACCAATAAAAAGATAAGATGAGACTAATAGTCCGAAATAAAATAAAATCAACACCAAAAGCCATGTTTAAATGCATTGCAAACAGATTCATCCCTGTAAGTAGCAGTAGTAACATCCCTGAAGCAGCAAAGCTATTCAAGGCCTGAAGATACTGGTCTATAAACTCATTTTCTTATTGTAGGCGTGTGGAAAGTAAATATCTAGCATGATTAATGTTAGGAGGCTTGTCATAAAGAATTAAATAGCATGTTCAAACTCAGAACAACCGTCGATAATGCCAGCAACGGTAGCACTAATGCTAATTTGAGTTTGTCTGGATTTAAAGGAGCAATAGTAGACAAATAGTAAATAAAATTATGATACCATAGTCTCCAGAGCTTGCTAGGCTGAGGGTCTACAGCGGATACATTGAACTTGTCCAGTTGGATAATTTTATCCTTAAGAGAAAATTAGCATATACAAAAATTTAGTTGAGTGAATTGTGAGATAAGGAAGACGTAAGTAGAAAGACATTTTCTCAAAGTTTTATTCAACTAAATTTGTAGCAGTAACAATAACAAGGCAAGAGGCCAAGAACACATATAATAGAAAAAAAAAAGAAAACGTATTTAAATAGAAAAGAAAGGAAAAAGGCAAACGACAAGATCACGCGAAAGGAAATATGCAAAAATAAAGAAAGTCATGTGAACAAGAATTTTAGCATGTTTCTTTTAAAAATTATATAAATATATAACAAATTATAAAATTATAACAATGGATCCAATAGTTCAGTCAAATAAAATATATACATTTATATCAAATTATTGTTGTCTACTTTCTTCAATGTATGATTCAAAATTTCAGCTGAGACTACAACTGAGGTGTTATGCAAAAGATACGATTTCTCTAACATTTTTGAAATTATTAACTTTTTTTTAGAACAATGGAGTTTTAGACATTGTCTTTCCAAGGTACAATTCCTCCCAGGCATTATGTTCATCATGCTAAGACTCCTGGTTTCCATTACTATATTTCTTTTTGCATATATTTTTCTTTTATATAATAAGCTTGCCCTTTGAATGTCAACTTTGTTTTGTTTTTTGTTTTCTTTTTTGCAACAGTTTGATTTGTATGAAGTTTAAAATAAAAATAACATAAAGAATAAGTTTTTAAAATTTGTTATATCGACAAGATAACAAAATTTTAAAATAGGTAAAGTTATAATTATTTTCCTTAGCGACACCAGTTAATTTTCAATTACTTTTGTGATTGGATGATCACAAATGTATATGGAAGGTGATAACATGTTTAAAAATGTGAATAATAATAATAATTTCTACTACTACTACTACTACTACTACTACTACTACTACTACTACTTTGTGGAGTTTTGGCCGGCAGTCTTTCTAGAGCTAGTGTTTCAATAAAAATACTAGTTGGTGAAAACCATAAAACACAACCCCCGTGGTAGCAAAATACCGGTTTGACGTCGGCCGGGGTTAACCAAGTTCTATGAATTCACTTTAGCTTTGATTGGTAGTCACCTAGAGATGGCGTCTCAAGAAAAATACCAGGGAAGGAACCTCTACAAATGCAACTCGTTTTTATGATGAATATAAATATAAATGAATTGAATCTGAGGAGGACTGCACCTTTAGTGCAAGACTCCAAGCTCTCTGGGCAAGAAGCTCAGCCGGGCAACACTTCTGACTTTGGAGTATCGAGTTTGGCCAAATCAAAGAAAGACAGTTATTACACTGGTAGGAAATCGGCAAAGAGATCAGCTGATGTGAAAAGAAAGTGGAACAAGTAGAGCGAAATTGGATGGTAATATAAAAGGAATTGGAAAGGTGACACCGAGATAGTGGGAAGAAGGAGGTATGTTTGAAAGGACGGAAAATAAGCTGATGAATCATATAAAAACAATACTTGAAAAAGGATGGCTTTCGCCAGTTGAAACATAATCGATCGAAAGGAAGATAGTAAACAGCCAATCGCACAATGCATCAGCCGGTGACATTGACTCAGCTGAAATCTTGTCCGAATCTGATTCCACTGAAGCACTTCTAGAAGTGTTTTAGATGTGCGAAGAGATAGAAGAAGAAAGTGAAAGTGACACTATGCGAATGATAGATAATGTAGTTCAAAAGGAGGAGAATAGCTTACTTAATAACAGTGAGACTTTCATTGCAGAAATAACAGATGCTGGGTAGACCGAAAGAGTTAATAATAAATAGTATAAAAGAACGATTTTTCATTGTGTTCAGAACATGTTTTTCCTTACATATACACACCCATATGTACGCACGCACATACGCACACACACGCACATCCTCATACACACACACACATGTACGCACACACATACACACAGAAACGTACATATATCTACGTTCACGTATATACACTCACATTCATGTGCATACACACACATGCTAACGTACACACACACGTGCACATGTACGCACACATGGGAAACGTCACTTCCCCTGAAATGAATTCCAGACATGCACAGTCAGAACACTGACCCTGATATAAAAGTCAACAACACCATTCAACTTCCTTTTTTCTTCCCTTTTTGCCTGGGTTCGTCAACCAGGCAAGTTCGCGTCCACAGCTCTTGGCTTGAAGACTTTTCCACATGGACGACTGCTATTATGAACGCACGGTTTTGCTGAGGCCAACACTCTCTTTCTCTCTCTCTTTCCCTTTCTACATGCGGGACTGCCATCTCTCGTCCTCTACTTCATTCCTTTCTTTTCCACGCGTTTAGTCGTCAACGACTGAATGAACACTTGTTCCACCTTAAACCTTTTATTTTCGACAGAAAATAAACGACATGTTTATTTTATCCAGCAATTGAGTTTTGTTTCCTTCTTTCCATTCGTTTCATTATTTTCTTTTGTAGTGAGTTAGGATATTTATATTCTGGCCCACAACAATTGCAAGAAAGTTGATCAAAGTTTTGGAATATGACAATTAAAGTGAACAGGATAATGAATGGGGGGGTCACTGGAGAGCATAACAGATGTCAAAGACATATTGCAGCAAGGAGCTGTATTAGTTGGTGAGATGAGGCTAAAGTACAAAAAAATTAATCATTAAAAAGAATCATATTGGAAATAAAATAATTAAAGGTGATCTGAAGAGATTAGGGAAAAATCTAGGTCGAATTCAGGACTGTAAAAAATGCAAAGGAGAAAAAGAACTGGATAGACGATACAAACTGGTCTAAGGGGTTTTATGGAAGAGATAAAGCAGCCGATTACGGCAAAAGTTATCAAGATTAAAAGGTATACTAACAGAATTCAATAGTTTTACGATAACAAGTTATTCAAGACAAACCAGACAAGGTTCTTTAGAAATATGGAAGAAGTTAAATCTAAAACAGTGCCAATCAACTTTCAAGAAGCTACAAAGTTTTGGTCAACTACGTGTCAAGAGAGACTTCCTACATGGATGATACTGAATGGGTCAATAGAGTAAATGAGAGACTGAAAGGCCATAAACAAGAGGATATCTGCATTTCTGTTGGAAGATTCAAGAAAACGAATGAAGTTCATGCCTAAGTGGAAAGGGCCTGATTGAATTCATCGCCCTCCGGGGCCCGGGCGACAAGATCAAAGTGTAGTATCTGTTCCGGCAGATACTGCAAGCTATGACTAGCTATGACTAGCAAAGACCAGATGTGGGGGCAACCCCACATGCCTGACCTTTAACCAGCTCCCATTTCCCACCTCTCGGGAGCTGGTCCCCTTTTTCCCTTCCCCCTCCCTTCACTCCTCACATTAAAAATCGGCCTTGTGCCTAATTTGCTCGGTGGGGGAGCAAATAAATACCATCTGTTCCGGCAGATACAAACTGTTGTTCTCGGCCTTCGGGCCGGGATCAAAGTGTAGTATCTGTTCCGGCAGATACTACACTTAAGATAATTTGTACCAGTCAATGGAGGGGAAACCCTCTATACTGGGACAATTATTATTTTTGGTAACCAGAGTGCCCCCTTTTTGCCTACTTTTAGGGGAGCTGGTTTTTACCTCACATTAAAAACGGCCTTGTGCCTAATTTGCTCAGTGGGGGAGCAAATAAATACCATCTGTTCCGACAGATGCTGCAAGCTATGACTAGCAAAGACCAGATGTGGGGGCAACCCCACATGCCTGACCTTTAACCAGCTCCCATTTCCCACCTCTCGGGAGCTAGTCCCCTTTTTCCCTTCCCCCTCCCTTCACTCCTCACATTAAAAAATCGGCCTTGTGCCTAATTTGCTTGGTGGAGGAGCAAATAAATACCATCTGTTCCGACAGATACTGCAAGCAAAGACCAGATGTGGGGGCAACCCCACATACCTGACCTTTAACCAGCTCCCATTTCCCACCTCTCGGGAGCTGGTCCCCTTTTTCCCTTCCCCCTCCCTTCACTCCTCACATTAAAAATTGGCCCTGTGCTTAATTTGCTCGGTGGGGGAGCAAATAAATACCTACTGGCTCTTTCACAGACAAAATTCCATCATTTCATTTCATTCTTTATTTTTACTTAAAATTTAATATTGAACCAGGAATAAAATTTCATTTAAAATGCTTAGAAAGGTTTTACATTTCCAAAATTGAAAAAAAAAAAAATAGAATTTCATCTGAGTGAATAAAATGGTCTTTTATTCTTTCAGTTGTGTCATGACCAGTGGCGGCTCGTACATAGAACTGCGGAACTGCAGCACCCCTGAACTTATTTATGTTTAATATTATCGACAAAATAAAACAAATAATATATGCGTCTTTTTATTACTTCATTCTCTTTTTATGTCTGCATTTTAAAATCCTTTAGCTTAATGTCGGTAGACATCCTCAAATTCATGTAAATGTATGTGAGGACACTTCTCAACCTATATACTCAACGGATTTTTGATCTACGAACTCGAAATTTGGTATATAGAGTATTCAGACACGTGGAAAACTTTTAATTTGTGGAGCTGTCAGATCAACAGTTACACGTTCTTTGTTCTTATACGCATGCGTGAATTAAGCAGTGGCACAAAAAGCCGACGGAGAACTGTGGCTTCTTGCAGCGACGCGTTTCTAATTCTACATGTGCTATGCTTATTATTTGTTGACAAAAGCCCACTATGATTAACCTTTTTATTTACAAAACGTTTTTTAGTAAAAATGTGTGTATATAAGAAAATGTGCTTCTTTTTTTAATATGCATAATTTTTTAGATTAATTTTGATATTTAATTTGTTAGCAAATGGAACACACAAAACTTTTTTAATTAAATTTAAATTTGATGAACATTGCAAAATAAAAATTTTGTGAATTGTTTTATTGTAAACTTTACAGAATAAAAAAGAAATCTTTACAATTTCTTTTTATGTAAAACAAATGAATGAAAACATTGTAAAAAGACATTTTATTTTAAAATCTTTTTATAATTTTTTTTATTTTTAATTAAAAAAAATTGGTATATATTTGCATTCCTTCAAGGGCAATGTTTTACTATTTGAGAAAAGTTTTACATTTAATACCATTTTTATTTACATAAAGTTTTTTTTTTTAAATTAGAAATGTTCATATGAAAAAAACGTGCTTGTAAATAAAACTATGCCTTTTTTAATCACGCATATTTTAAACTGTGCACTGAACTTGTTAGCAGACGAAAATAGATAATACACAAAAATAAAAATAAAACTAAGAAAGGAGAAATCATTTTGTGAAACCTACATGAAAATCCGATTTTAAAATATCTTATATGACCCGCCCCTCTTAAAATAACTTGTTCTCTACATTAAAAACAGACTTTGTGGCTTATTTTTGCGCCTGTGTGAAGGCAAATAAATAACAACTTTTTAATAAAAATGATTTCAAAAAATATTTGTAAATAAAATTATGCATTTTCAAACGTTTCTCGTTTGTTTGCGTAAAGAAAAAATGTAGACATTTTTATTCTGTAAAGTTTACAAAATAATAATAATAAAAAAAAAAGAATTATCGGTTCCCATGTAGTAACAAGTTTAATGACAAAGTTGAAAATCTGTTTATTAAAAAAAGCAACAACATAGTTTTATGAAGCAGCATCCCCAATAATCTTAGCCACAAGCCGCCACTGGTCATGACGTCATTAAAGAGAGATAAAATGATCGAGAAATGGTCATTAGTTGATAATACATATAACGTAGTATTAAAAAAAAGAATTCCTCAAAATGGAAGACCGAACAAAGTCAAGCATTAAAAAAAGTAGACAAATGCGTTTATGTCTGCCTTTAACACGATCTTTGCAGAGAAACAACATGAGAATGATACGATGGGTGTATGATGTGAGTCTGAAAGACAGTCTTATTTTTTGATGACGTCAGAGGAAGATTAAATCTGTACAGAACATGAGACTGATCATATTGAAAGAACGGAAGAGAGTTCTTTGGTTAATAGATGTAGAACGGGCCAAGATAACGTGGGAGAAAGTGATAAAGGTGGATTTGAGAGAAAGAGGGATAAATAAAGACCTGGTCAGAGAGAGGTTAGTTTGGGAGTCAATTTGTAAAAACTGTCCAACACATGCCATCATGTAAAACACGTTAAATTGAATACAATGATGATGGTGATGATGATTGCAAAAATATGAATAGCGATTTGAGACGAACATTTTGAAGTTTGAATAAACATGTCATTATCAATCTGTGGAACTGCAACTATTACTAAGGTGCAATAGATTGTAGTCGTTACGCTGAGATTCGTGAATATAGAAAAGGAGGGGGAGGAGGAAAAGGGTTTATTAACTTTGATTTTCAAATTATTTGGATTCATTGGACTACTGTTCTCATCTTGAGTGTCATTTTAACAATATTTTCGTCAATATAACTTTCGACCTTCTTCTTGCCGAACACAGGAATTTGGACGAGTTTTTGAACGGACCCCTTTATTTACTATATGGGGATAGCATGCTCTCGTTCCGTCAGCCACGACTGGATAGAAGTTCGAAATAATTCGTAATTGTATTTTTCGGTTGCCCACACTGAGAATTCAACATTTAGGAGAATATCACTTTTGCAACAGAAACATTTCCGAGTTCGACAACGTACACCTGAAGAAGGTCGGAGGTTACATCGACCGAAACGTTGTGAAAATGACACTCAAGATGAGAACAGTAGTCCGATGAATCTAAATAATACGAATAATCAATCCTCATCTCAAAACTTCAGAAGCGTAACTTTGACTTTGTATATAAAATAATATGTGTATAAAATAAGAGTAGGGATCGGCATATAGTGAGAGAGGAGGAGAGTAATAACCAGAAATGTAGTGATGGATGGGTCACCTGATTAGTTGATTGCAAATTTTGGCTTATTAGAATAATTAAAATGGAATGTTTTTCAAATATAACCCAATCCCAAAACCAAGAAATATTTTAACATATACTTTGTGTGACTAAACTATATAAGAAAAATGCCCTAGGGGAACAAACGTTGATCAACTCAGTTTCAATATATAGATAGGCTAGACTTTTTAGCCTTTTAAAAACAAGCAAAAGTTATAGCCTATTGACTTAGAATGAATGCTTAATGCCAAATTGATGACGGTTAAATTTGTGATCATTTTTGTATTTAATACTAATCCTTATTAATCCCTAACTGTGCATCAAATAGATGCCATAATTTTTAGTTTTTTGCACCTTATAACAAAAGGTCCATACAAAATTTCAGCCAGATTGGCCCAGTAGTTTCTGAGAAAAATTGGAATGGAGTGACAAAGATAAATATATCTATATATCTATAAAAATGAGAATATGTATGTGAGGACACTTCTCAATCTATATACTCAACGGATTTTTGATCTACGAACTTGATATTTGGTATATAGAGTATTCAGACACGTGGAAAACTTTTTAATTGGTTTTCATCTGGAAGAAAGGGCTGCTAAGAGGTAAAAATTGAAAAATTGGTTCGTGGGAGTCATTGGATTTTTATCTGTTTGTCAATTGTTTCACAACTGCGCATACACAAATTGTTCACATTATGTTAAGAATAAGTAGGTTTGAAAACTTTTTAAAGTGCGTGAAAAGCTGGCCTAATGGGTATCGTACTTGACTCACTGTCTTTAGGTTTTGGTTTCGATCTCAGCTCGAGTATTTTTATTCATTTATAAGAAGTGAACTGCTTAGAA
Organism: Euprymna scolopes; assembly: GCF_053919585.1. Taxonomy (NCBI): domain Eukaryota; kingdom Metazoa; phylum Mollusca; class Cephalopoda; order Sepiida; family Sepiolidae; genus Euprymna; species Euprymna scolopes. The sequence goes on along the minus strand of NC_136483.1, from coordinate 36,876,601 downwards.
AAAATATAATACCCGAATGCACATATCTCAATTTCTTTCCGGTTTTTTTTTTACTACTTTTTTTTTTTTTTTTGCTTCAGATTTATTTTAAAGGAATTTAACGTTACATTTAATACCTACAGTATTTCTGTGTATAATAAGAACTATGCATTAATTAAAAAACTAACATTTATGCATATTTTATGATTGGCAACGCTGTGTGGTCTGCTAGTATAACTATAAAAACAAGCAATGGGTAAAATTTTTATTATACTAAATCTAAATGAACAGAAGTTTTGCATGAATAATTTTTCAGCATAATTCTTGCAGATGATTGTTCTTGAACGAGAATGCACGAAGATGTCTGTTTATATCATTACGATTCCTTTATTAATTATTATTATTTTTTTTTTTACATGAGAATAATGCGGGTGTAGGGAGGGTACTTACAAAAAGGAGGTTAATGTCTCTCTTAAAAATGGATATAAATTCCATTAAACTAAAAATGACCAAAGTGGGTAATGGATTACGAGTACTTTGCTGGAGGAGATTAATCGTGTTAAAGAACCTTTCATGGGGATTATGAATTTTCTCCAGAAACTTTTCCTTTGGGTGGGCTCGTATATTACATGAATAAGAACGGTGGCAATATTTCTTAATTAAAATATCTTTTGTTTAACTTAATCATGTTTATCCATTTTCCATCAACAACGTTTCATTTATGGCTGAACCATTGCACAGGGAGCTGTGTGCCCCAAACAAGACTGTTAATACTTGTATCATCATTAAAACTCAGACGGCAACTTAGAACGGATTTGAAGTGAGATTATATGTCCCATGATTCAACCAACCAATTATATATTTATGAACAGGGGTGAGACAACAGAATATTCTTTTCATTGTTTTGACTCTGCGTCAGTATCTTATGTTTTTAAATAGGCTGATGTGGTTCTTGGTCGATTGGCTGTCTTACTGTGTCGAATATATACTTGAGTCAAAAGAATGAAAAGAATATTCTGTTGTCACGGCTCTATTTATGAATATACTAATGTGACCCATGGAAATTCCAGTTATATCTGTTGCAATATTTTTGCCATCAATAAAAAGGTATGACCACAAAGATATGTGCGATTCTATTTATAATCATGTGTGTTAAGAATTAACCAATCAGATGCCAGAACCTTTTTATTAAATATACTGAATCTGTTTGAATTCTTCAGTGATAGCTTTCAGTCTAAACACGAGAAGGCCGCTATGTTTCTGCTGATCATGACTATCTCTCTCTCTCTCTCTCTCTCTCTCTCTCTCTCTCTCTCTCTCTCCAGGCTTCCCTGTCTTCCATTAACTGCTTCAAATCTTCAGGATCACAGTTGGCATCATGTGCAATTTGCTGCATGTACGTGAATTTAGATCATCCTATGCTCGTGTGCCCATGCTGTGGAGTCCCCAGCACTACATTTCTCATCAGCTCTTGCTTGCTCCTCTGTCAGTGACCAGCAAATCATAGACGTCGATCTCTAATGGTTGTAGATATGGCAGGTAGGTTGCCATAAAGTTGCTGTTCCATTGGATGATCTTGCCAAGATATATTTAACACTGTTCATAGCATATGGGGGTATGTTCCGTTTAGCTTTCCTTATAATTTTTTGGTGAGTGTCCAGGTTGTAGCACTGTAAACAAGAAAACATTCCACTACTGCCCTGAAGAACTGCCTTTTCAGTTTGTCAGTTAGCCTTGAAGTCCATACTAACCACAGCTTATCCAATGCAGCCCATGATTTTGAGATGCGAATTTCGATATCTCTGTCTATGGAACCTATGTTGCTGACCAGTGTGCTGTGTATACGATCATGATTGGATTCTTTATTATTTATCCTGCCATTTTCATTTTGTTGCTTGGAACTACATTTTTCTATTTCAAGAGTATCCTACATCTATTTTATATTACTGCTGTGCTTATGGGGATCTATCTCTAATACTGTTGAGCTAAGTTTGCAAAATATTTCCATTCTATATGCGTCTGGCACAATCCTGACGCTACAATATTATTACATCACCTTTGTTTAAACTGAAACCTACTTTTCGAAATATTTTGATTAATATAGTTTCAATATTTATCTGGTCATGGGGTCTATCTTGTAGGAGTTTGCAACCTATTTCCATTCTGTGGATGTCTGGCGTAAATGCAAACCTCAAAATATTATTGTATAGGAGAGATACTACACTTTGAATTATTTATTTTCGAAAAATATTTTTTAAATTTACATTTTAGACAAATTAGGCACAAAGCTATTCGAAAGTGTGGGAAAATGGTTGTTATTGGTCATCCTTTATGGCTGTGACTAGAAAATACCTATCTTATTTTTAACTAGAATCATTAATCACCATAATACCACATTTACTCTAGTGACCGTCTTTCTTAAATTTTCCCAAATCGTTCAAAAATTTTATTGAAAATAAATAAAGACGTCTATATACAATCATTTCATTGATGAGAATTGTAGACTGGGGAGGGGGGAGGGAACAAAGAATTAAAAATTTGGTTAGGAAAGCCCTCACAACCCTTTCTAAATAATAACCCTCCCACTGTTTTCCGATTTGTTTTGAACTGAAAACAAGCATATACTACACTTACATCTTAGCCTGAAGGCCAAGAAAGTATATTTTAGTTTCAGGTTTGACACAAGGGCGACATCAAATAAATTTTTTTAAATAAGTTTCTTTTGTTTGTCAATCAGGCGTTTAAAATAGGAGTGGATGGTAAAACCGTGCATGCGAACATGAAATTTCCTTAGAGTATTATGAAAATTATAAAGATTTATAGATGTGGTTGTTTTTCTTTATTTTCAAATATGACCAAAATATTAAAAAAAAAAAAAAATTTGATCTAAATGTAAATTATATATATAAAAAAAAAAACTGTTATCTAGATTGGTTATGCATGTGGCACCTAAGTTCAAAAAACCTTACTGCTAGGTAATATGTAACAACTATAGAAGTCTGGATTACATTAATTTAAATCCACGTTAAAAAACGACCCTGGTGTCTAACTCTGTCCCGTGGGGAGGCATAGTAAATAGGTACATTAATTTAAATCCTCTTTTTGTTTTGTTTTTATCATGTCAGTACAGTGATGACCCAACAAATTAAACTTTTATAGATATGGAGACCGCAAATAAATGAATAATTTGAATCCATCACTCCCAAACGTATGCCCAGTCTAATAAAAATTACTACATGCATTTATTTATGGAAATCAATCTTTTATAGACATAAATGACTGTAAACTACATTTATGTCAAATCGGAACATTGATTTTTGTCAGATTATTAAAGTTAGCTACATGCAGCTAGGTTAATACATAGAGCAGGGCTTGTTTGTGAATAGCTATGTAATGCAATATTTTTAAAGCAAAAGTGCTTATAAAAAAGTCATTGTTTTTAAATAACCTTGGGAAAGGTATATAGTGGCTGCGCTCTCTCCCTCAAAAAAAAAAAAAAAAATTACCAAAAAATGGCACCTATGAAATCGCTAATAAAAATTCAAACATTTTAGCAATCGAACCATATTTGGTAAAAGTAAACTCCAGTCTATGCCTGACTTGTCCACCAAGTTTCAATCATAATGTCCAACAGTTTTTTGTTTTATTGCTGCTCATTGAAATAGAGTAGCTTTTTAAATGTACACTAGACAAGTACTGGTCCGGTAGACAATACACTGTTCGGCCCATGCATGAGTCATTTGAGATTATAAGACAACCAGGCATGAAGTGAGTTACAGGCTGCATAGCCTGTTTTTACTTTGGAGTCACTATTTATCAAGATCCGAAGGCCACTCGAGGATAAAGGTTAATGAATGTAAGGTGATAGTGTAGTAATTGTTAATGGTGTAAATTGGGTAGAATTTAATTATTTATGGGGACGGGTCAATAAGAATTTGTTTACATTGGATTTTAAGGCTACCATGTTGTATTCAACTGGCAAGCAGGCCAGTGGAACATTGTCATACAGGCAGGCAGTTCTGGGAAAGACGCTCTGTTCATGGAATCTACATTTAGAGAGTGAGGGAAATCATATATAGTGGTTGTAACTAGTTGAGTGTTTTTTGTGAAAGTTTGGCAAGGGAGATTGGAGTTCAGTAGAGCATTTGCCATGAAAATAACGATAGAGCAGAAACAGGCTTGCAACATCTCTTATGTTGGAAAGAGGTTGCACTGAGCTGTTTCATGAAGAAGAGGTACTATGGTATTGAGGTGTTAGGCTCTCAGCTTCATACATTACTAGTCTAAGAGAAGAAAAACTGATATAACACAAGTACTTTTCTAATCATTTTTTTTAAACTGAAATGTTTTTCCTTTTTTTTTTTTTTTTTATTTAAATATTGGTATTTGCCAGCTACCCAGCAGCGAGGATGGCGCTGAAATTTTCCCTAGACAATAACCAGATAAATTAATTCTTGAAATGCAAATTTTAAACTAAAATACGCCATCATTTTTTGATGGTTCCTCATTCATCAGTCAGAGTGAAATCCAAATTAATTGTAGGTGGACAAGATATGCACAGAAGCATATCTTGTTCAGTGGCAGTAGGAGGAGGGAGTGGAGCGTTGGGGTAAGAGAAATGAACCTTGTAAGTCAGGAGACGCCCGGTCAGCAGGAGCTGAAAATTGTTTAATCACAGTAGCCAATGTGTAACCAATGAAAGATAATTCATAAAAAGCTGCTTTGTTTGAGGTTGGAAACAAAAAATGCATCTCGTGGGCAGAAGGATAAAAAGCAAAAGAAAATTTCAGTGCGATTAAAAGAGTGTACGTGCAAGTGATGAAATACTTATGTGTACAAAGTATGGACTCAGTGAGCCTGGTTCAAATTACAGTCTAAGCTGTTGAGATTACTTTGTGCTAGTGCTGGGACAATTATCGGAATTGAAATCATAAAAATTGGAACTTTTTAAAGTATCAGAATTGATATCAGAATCAGAAAAATTAGTGCTGTTTGTTCAATGCCAAAAACGATTCTATCTTTTTGTTTGTTTTTGTTTAAAATTTAATTTTCCATTGCTGTTACTAATGAAAAAAAAAAAAAATTTATTGATTTTAAGCTACCACTAAAATTAAAATTTTCATTTTTTAAAATAATATGATAATTTGAAAAAAAAACCCAACTCTGTAGTTATATATTTAGAGATTTAAAAGAATCGGAACCGGTAATTGTTCTGGAATCATGGGGAAAATATTAGAATTGTTCCATCACTACTTTGCACACTTAACTTTTGGAAAAGTATGAATTCATCCATTTCTTTCTTTTTCCCTGTTATGACTTAAATCACATATTGAAAATAGTTGTTTGTTAGAAAATCGATGAGATAATTAAATACGTATTAGTACCCGAATATAAGTTTCACAAAATCTAATAAGAGTTAATTGACTTCTATCATAAATTTTTAAATGCTTTTAAAAGTACACTTAAACAAAGGTTTAACATTTCATGCATTGTCAGATGGATTAGGAATGTAAACATTATTTTCAGTCAATGTGGTTTCAGGTAGTATAAGATGTTAAAGAGTTGAGATAATTTGCTCCTTTGCTCTTGATTGATCATGAAGTCGGGGTTCAGTGTTTACATTCAAAGTCAGTCATTGCCATAACAGGATAAAATAATCTCAATGATATATTTTACTTCTAAAAACAATCCTAGGTGTACAGTGACTTACAATTGGGTTTTTTGGTTGGCAGTGAATGGCAAAAGTATGAAAAGAAAATGATTTACATATATATATATATATAAGCTGAATGTGTGTGTGTGTGTCTGGTCACGAATATGCTCCTATATGGTCGACTATTTTAAAAAACTGATTACATATAATGATAGAAGATGTATCGAGACACAGGAATGGGTATGTTTGATCTGGCAGAACAGTGGTTCATAAAAATTGTGGGGTCTGCGTTCGCACCTGGTCCACAAAGTATGAAAATAAAAAATTTAAAAATTAAAAAAAAATGTTTACAAGTGTTTTTGATATAGATGTACATAAGAATACTTTGATAAGTATGTTTTAACTTAGAGATGGTATAATAAAATTGTGGGGTCTGCGTTCACGCCTGGCCTCCATAGAATGGAAATAGGCACAAACTTTAATGAAGACTTTTCATATCTATCTGCGTAAGTATACATTTTATAATTATGTTTCAGTTTGAAGAAATATGGTATAATAAAATTATGGGGTGTTCGTTCGCACCTGACCTCCATAGAATGGAAATATGTCACAAAGTTTAACAAGGTTTTTCAATATAGATCCACAGAATATTGTGATAAGTGTTTCAGTGTGAACGGGTATGGTATAATAAATTATGGGGCTTATCTATTTTATTTTTACTTTCATCATATTTTGCTTTGGTTTTGTTCCCCCCCCCCCAAATTCGAAGCTATCTCTTTACAACCCTTCCTTTTCATAACCTATCATACTTTCATAAATCAGAGTCCATTTTCTGTAGGCTGTTTTTGAACCCAGTCAACGACGGGTACTTTTGCTAGTATATATATATATATATATATATATATATATATATATATATATATATATATATATGAAAATCGTTTTCTTTTCATACTTTTGCCATTTTCCTTGTACATATTTTGTGAATTATTTCACGGATTTCGGCCTTTTAGATTATTTTGAACCATCTCCCAATTATGCGATTTCCTTGGATTTTACTTGTGCGGATGGAAAATTAAATACACTTTCTTGGACTTACAATTTTTGGATTTTACCGTCATTGTATACTTTACCTTTCACCTGACTATCCATTCACGTGAAATCACCTTTTTCTTCACCATATTCCCTCTGCTTCACTTTTTGTTATCAAGTAAGATCTTTGACTTAATTTCAGTTTCATCAAATACTTTTGTATGCAAAATCCGATCCCGCATTTTACTAATTCCTACCCTCTGATGAGAAGGAAAGTATTTCTTCGAAACTCCATGGATTAAGGACTATCCATTTATTAAGTGTTTCCTTTTCAGATTAAATATGTTTTTAACTCTTTTTCAAAGTGTTGTTAACATGTTTTATTGACTATTTGCTCTTATATATATATATATATATATACACCCGTACCCAGATGCAAGTCTCACAAAGATTAATTAGAAGAATAATAATTATACAACATAATCACTGAAGTTAAGCAACATTGAGCCTAGTCAGTACCAGATAAGTGACCATTTGGGAATAGTAGGCACTGTATGCAGGAAGACCTCGATATCTCCCCACAAGAACTACAAAAAACCTAACGTTGTCATCTCCCTTAACCAGGGTGCACATCAACTTAGGACCGCTTCTGAATTTGATATTCCATTGACACTTCCTCCTTTGGAAGAAGCTGGTTTGACTCATCTAGAATGAATGCTCTCTCTCTCTCTCTCTCTCTCTCTCTCTCTCTCTCTCTATATATATATATATATATATATATATATATATATAGAGAGAGAGAGAGAGAGAGATATATAAATAACTAACTCATAAATTGAGAAAAATTTATTTTTTAAAAATTAATAAAATTATGTAAATTTCAATTTATTTCTTTTTAAAAAAATCATTTCTTGAAATCGGCGTCGTTATCAAAGGTTAAACTGAATGTTAACCGTCAATTTAATTGGTTGCGTGATAAAAATAAGAAAATCCACAAAAAGTCTTGTTAATGATGTCAAAGGTGTATGGATGGAAGGAATTATTGACAGAAAACATGAGAATGTTGTTTATTTTGTGGAGAAATTGAGTGACCGATCATCCTTTTTAAAGAAATGTATTTTAATGATTTTTGTTTGTAGAACTATTGCACTGAAAACTTTGGATAATTCATGGATATACTTAAATATACAGTGTGCCATTCAAAATAGGAAAAGGCCCAGATAATATGCTTGGATTTAGTCAAATTATAGAGGTGAAAGTTCAGGATCAGTTCGGTATCATGTTCCACTGTTTTGAGCTAGGTTTTCGTCTGATCTTTGGTTTTGTCGATGAAATCATTTGAGTGATGATGAAGAACATGACTGAACCAGAAAAATGTCCTGAGAGGAGAATTTGGTGCAGAGAGGATATGTTACAGTGAGAATGAACAACGGCATTTGAGATGAACTACTGCCAATGAACAGAAAAGATGCATCAGGGTTTGCCTTGATAAATAGTGATTCATTAATAATGATAATAACTTACTCTCTGAAACATGGTATTTTACATGGTCTTGGCAAAAGGAGTTTTTGTATAAGATTCCCAAAATTTCCAACTTTGAATTCACAACTTTGAACCATGAAAACAAGACTAATTGCAAACCAAAAGTATTTAATAGTTCATGAGAAAATTTGTGCTAGAGAAATAAAATATTGCACTGCAAAACACAAATAACTCCTCCAAAAATATTGGACTAATTTGACACTTTATACAAGGTGCTTTCAATAAGTGTCCAGACTTTTTTTGTACAGGTATTTAAAATTATCATAAGCTCTTGAAAATTCAGTATCTTATTGTTATCCATCTTATAAGATGACTGACCAATTTTTATGATTTCAGGTTGAAATAAACAGCTACAACAGAAATTGGAATACACCCTACTAAAGCCTGATTGTCACACCCAATCAATCGAGAACATTTTCACTTTCTCAAGATGAAATGTTGCTAATATGCTATACAACATATTACATATTAGATGACGATACAGCATTGTACTTATTAACTTCCTACGTCACCCAATGCATATTAGATTACCATAAAGCAGATTAATCATTAAACATGACGAAGTTTGATATTTTTGAGACAGTCATGATTATGGCTTTTTATCAAGACAAAAGTTAAGGTTATCAAATTGAAATGCGGAACAAGTTATAAACGGCAATTTAAACGGCAACTCTTTCAGATTTGAAATGTTTTTGACGTTTCATAATAGTTCTAACTAGAATCGAAAGTACTCAGCTTTTAAATAACTTCGAGGTTCTTTATTGAAAAATGCAATCTAGACATAAGAAAAATCAGAAATTTTGAGTTGGAAAAAAAATTTCTTGATTAGTTTTACTTGAATCAAATTTGTTTGAAAAGTTAAGAAAATTAGAAAACTTTTGCAAAAAAGTTTGTCTTTTTCATACAAATAGCAGATCCATCATCGACAATCAATACAACAATGACCTTGTTTCTGTCAGGCCTCAATATTGTTCTGTTCAGTCCTAGAAGTCCAACCGTTCCAATTTTACCTTTCTCTTTGAGAATGAGTTGGTTTATTTGTTGATCGCCTGAAGCGCCTCTACTGAGGAATGCTGACTTTTCAAACCTCATATGACCTTGTCTCTTCGAACCCATCTTGACCCCCCCCCAAAAAAAAACACTTTCACTTAGGATGTTGGCAACCTTCATTTGGTCAGTACCTGACTCCAACTCCTGAAAAGATTGATTCGACTCCCACCTGTTTTCTTTTGTGTGTGTAAAAACTTGCACATGGCCAACGTTAATACAATCAGCTTTTGATACCAGATGAAAAAATGTTTATAAAGTTGGCCTGCATCATCATCATCATCATCATCATCAGCATCATGGCGTAGATGACGTTGTTGATTCATATCTACATTAATTGCAATAAAGAAAAGACTGTCTATAAAGCAGAGAAGAAGAAGAAGAATATAAAAAAAGAGTAAGAGTCAGAAGAAGAGGGAGAGGGAGTTATTATTTCTGGTGTTACGAGTTGCTTTCTACTTAAGCCCTATAAGTCTATTGCTTGTTTCTAGTTGATGTCAACAACAACAACATCAGCAAAGAGACGGGCCATCCTACATTTGAGGTCACATTTCTTTCTGTTTTCTTTCCAATTTGTGAAGAGCTCCGTCAGATTGGAACTCCTGTTTCAATGTCCTGCATCATGATCATTATGGGGGTGAAAATGTTACTATATCTCAGAAGTAAGTTTACTTTCGCTTTCTTTTAAGAAGATTGTTTTTAGGTTGAGATGCTTTCGTCGATTCCGAATCACATTTATTCGTCCGCTTACCAACTTTGTGATTAAAACTTTTATCGCTGATGTTTTTAACAGGTTTCTTGGTAATTCCTTAACTAAGGTGACCCTTTTAACTATCTTAATTTTATAAGTTTTATCGTTTACAATTATTGAAAATTATACCCATGTTTGTGTGTGTGTATATGTGTATGTGTGCATGTATGTATGTGTATAGATGTGTATATTATGTGCATGTATATATGTTTGTATAAAATATGCATACATATATATGTGTGTATATGTGTAGATTATGTATGTACTAGCATTTCAGCCCGGCGTTGCCCAGGTGTTTGGATGTGTCTGTTGAGCAAAAAAAAAAAAAAAAAAAAGTGGTAGTAGGAAGGCAGGTTTGAACCCGTACCACAAAGGAGGAAAAGAACGGGAAAAAAACCTGACGTCTTTGCTGTTACGACCACCGCCAAACCGGAAGTGACTTATGTTTAAATTAAGGCTAGACAATCAAAAGGAGAGGATGACTTTCAAAAATATCAGTGAAAAAAGCGACCCCTGCCCTGTAGAAATGTGCTCAGTTGAAGGTGAAGATATAATTGTTTTTAGCCAATTTATCGATATTTGTCGTCTGAAAGGTCGAATTCAAAACGAACCTGATCTTGGTAAAATCCGCCACCTCTGTCGAAAGTTTTAGGCAGACATGCAAACCTACATACATACATACATACATAAATTTATATATTGGTAACTAAAAGTTTTTGACCCAAATAGATTAAAAAGCTTGCCCTATCTCTGAATACCTTTTATGTAAAATTTCAAATGTTTAGACCAGAAATTGTCTGAGTAATTTGGTAGAGATCGCAAAGGTAAATGTTTTTTAAAGTTTGACCCCTACTATGACCCCTAAACATTTATTGTTTCAGACTCAAATCAAGTTATTAAGTTAGATCCATGTCCAAGGAACCTATATCTAAAATTTCAAGTGTTTACACCCAAAATTGTCAGAAGAGTTTGGTAGAGTTCTCAAAAGTCAAATCGTTGAACTTTGACCCCTTAACAGCCAAATTCCTGGCCGAAAACCGATCACAAAGATTTCTCCAAATCTCAGTACCCTGTATATCAAATTTCGAATCTGTAGACTAAAAATTGACAGAGTTATTGCATAAGGAAATGTACACACACATATACACAGACACGTTCACTTTTATAAATATACTAGCATTTCAGCCCGGCGTTGCCCGGTTATTTGGAGGTGAATGTTGAGCAAAAAAAAAAAAAAAGCGGTCAATTTTTTCAACTTTGACCCCTTAAAATTTATCGTTTTGGGTTCAAATCAAGTTATAAAGTTAGATTCATGTCCAAGGAACCTATATCTAAAATTTCAAGTGTTTCGACCCAAAATTGTCGGAGTTTGGTAGAGTTCTCAAAAGTCAAATCGTTGAACTTTGATGCCTTAATCGCCAAATTTCTGGCCGAAAACGGATTACAAAGATTTCTCCAAATCTCAGTGCGCTGCATATCAAATTTCGAGTCTGTAGACTTAAAATTGACAGAGTTATTGCGTATGGAAATGTACATACTCAGACACTTTTACTTTTATAGATATATAGATAAATAGATATGTGCATATAAATGTATGCGTGTATGTATATATGTGTGGATAAAATCTGTATATGTGTATATATATGTACATATGTATGTATGCATGTATATAGATATGTGTATGTGTATTATAACAAGAAAATCAGCCTCTTAAAAATCGAATTAGGACATTAGATCTTGGTTAACAAAAGGGCTCAATATCCTATCGGATAAAAGGATATCATAAATAATATGTATTTATCTCGGCACGTTACTGCAATTTCCCGGTATTACCGATCATCATGCTGGTTTCTATCATCTGACATTAATTGAAAAGATATTAGAAACAAACCAGATATAATTCTAAATTAGACAGATAAGTATATTTTATCATATTGCATGTACTGTTAACCACCTGCCAACGCAACACTGAATAACCCTATTAGTGTGTATTATAGATATGAGGTAAATGATTTTATGAAATAATCAAGTATGTTCTAAGAATTCAACATAAACAACTATTTTGTGTATGATCGTTTCTCACACGCACACATTACTTGGTTAAAAAAGGGTGAGGTAATGGGAATAGGAGGTAAAAGAAAAAATGATAAAAAGATTTCACATGAATGGATAATCTGATGAGAAGGAGAGTATTTCTTCGAAACTCCACGGATTAAGGACTATCCACTTAGCTTCTGCTTTCTTTTTTAAAATTAAATATGTTTTTAACTCTTTTTCAAGATGTTTTTTAACATGTTTTATTAATCATTTGTTCATATTATAAGCTCTATTTCCTTTTCGGTTTTATTGAGCTTTTACATCTGGTTGAGATTACTTTACCTATAAATATTAACTCTTTAATATTTATAATATATTTTAAGTTTACCATTTTGATTACCTTGGTAAACTTATTGTAATTTTTATTTCTTATATATATATAATATACTCTCGCTTCGAATGATGATAAAACATTTCTCTTCAATTTGGATAGATGTGATGCATGTTTCATGATGAAATTTGAAACTGCTTGGTCAGTAGTTGGGCTTCTTACCCCTACGTTATTACTCTTCAACAAATTAAGGAAGTTACAATGCTTTATACATGTTACATTTGCATTAATCACTGCCGAGAGTGCTCAATTCATTTATGAAGAGTTGTACTTTACACCAAGTGGCAGCTCTTACTAAAGACTCACGAATGGGGAGACTAGTTCTTTATATAGCAAAGTATATAATATAACCATTATAACTTATAGAAGGTTACAAGGGCTAAGTTAAGTAAACACTTCATCAAATCTCCACACTAACGTAATGTACTTGCAATAACCCTTATCCCTGAGTGGCGTCCGGGCCTTGATAAGTGGTGATCACTGTGTAAAAAAAAAAAAAAAAAAAAAAAAAAAAAAAAAGTGGTTAACGACACTGACTGAAAACCTGGGTGCGCCAAGTTCGAATCCAGTTCGTTTCGCAGAAACATTTTCATCAAATCTACATGTGCCTAACCTCCTGAAAAATAGCTAAACACAATTAACCTTACCATTAATTAAACAAGTTCAGATATATTTATAAAACGAACTTAAAAACAATTAAAAATTGTGTATATAACTCTTACAGTTTATCTTCAATTATATAAAGGAAAGTCTGATTCTATCTGTGTTTAACAATATTTCAGAAACTACACAAGATGCATTTACAAATCTTTAAACATTGGATTGCAGGTGGACCGAAACAAGTTATATAAACAAAAAAAAAACTATATTAATGCTCATATAGAGAAGGTCAACAAGGATCATATTCGTGTCGTTAGCGGGCAAAAATTTTGGAGAAAAAAAAAAAAAAAAAAAAACACACACACACACACAACTTTTTTCTATTCTAAACAGAACATATTTGCCGGACATAGTGGAGAGAGAGAGAGAGAGAGAGAGAGAGAGAGAGAGAGAGAGAGAGAGAGAGAGAGAGAGAGAGAGAGAGAGAGATTTGTTGTTATTGTTTTCTACCTAGAAAATAATAAATAGCTGTCTTTTTGTAAGTTTGTAATAATATTGTTGGTTCTGTATTTGTGTCAGAAGTACACAAAAAGGAAATATGTCACAAAAGCACTCTGAGAAGCAGTTAGAGGTGAAAGGTGTGTTCAATATTTAATAAGAGAGAGAGAGAGAGAGGTTAGAAGAAAAATCGTTGCACACAATTTATCTCTTTATCACATATATCAGTATTAGAACATGTTAATCCACAACAGTATAATATCAAAATGCACCCCTTCCTTTGAAGCTACATCTGTGACACTAAAATAAGTACACATTTCTCTTTTAGGTATCTTTTTTTTTTCTTGTTTTGTTTGTATGTTTTGATTGGTTGATCGAAACAGTATTTACTTAATATTCGGCATGCCACAGAATTGCTATTTATCACGTTTTTATTAGCAATCAAATGTTTCAGTTTAAATGGCATAATATCAAATAAACTTGTTTTTTTTATTTACTTTTTTCCCGAAAAAGGAGAAAGGAGCTCACAATATTTCAGAAACTTACATTTCCTTTTTTACATTTTTACTAAAAAGACTATTTCACAAAATGTTTTCCAATCATCATATTCAGTATTAAGTTAAATTGTATGTGTTTAATGGCTTTTAGAAAATTGAATTTGAAACTAACTAATCTCTAACCGGATCTTTTCTTTCTCTCAAATCCAGCCTTATCACTTTCCCTTACATTTTCCATGGCCAACCCCTTCTACCTCAACTGTTCTACATCTGTTAACCCAAGAACTCTCATCCATTCTTTTAACATTACAATACCCACAAAGTGTCCTGTTCTGCACATATTTCCCTATTCTGTCCAAATTTAATCCTTTTGAGGTCATCATATCTAAGACTCTTTAAAAAATCATATTACAAATCCCTCGTATCATTTTCATATCATTTCCCGCCATGCAACGCATGTCCTCAACCCTTATTGGCCAAGTTTCACTTTTATATCACATATCGTACACATAAGCATGTGTAGACGTTTACCTTCGTTCACAGTGGTAATGTTCTACTTGTTAGTAATGTCAGAAATTCCCTGAATTTAAACCATCCACTCTTAACTCTTACAAACATCTTTCTGCATTGCAATGGTGTCATAAATAATAATAAAACTTTTGAACAACCTCAATAGCTTCACCATTCAAATATATTTTTTCCACATCTGAATTATCATCCATCTGCATTGATTAACATTTTTTGTTCACAAACTTATCAGCTCTCAATCAGTAATTGTACTACATTTTTTGTGTATCCAATACAAGTACTAAAAAAATATTGCACCCTAATTCTGTTTCTTTCTGAGGCTTTATGACACTACAGCCACTGATCGTCATTTTGGTCTTATTAATCATTATTTTAAAACCTTCATTTTTCATAACATTTCCCCAAGTTTTTAACTTAACAAGTACACCCTCCATTGTTTCACAAACAAGTTCTAAATCATCAGCATACAACATCTCTTCCTAACTCGAACGAAACAATTCAAACAATGCTTCTAAGACACGAATGAAAAGCAACAGATTCATTACAGAATCCTGATATACTCCCATTTTAACATTAAAGCTGTCACTGAATGTGATGTGAATTTTAACATGACTTTGAGCATTTTTCTGTGTTGCTTGAACAATTTTTATAAACCTTGCATTTTTCTCTAATTTATGCAAAGCCCGTCAAACTATCACCAGTCTTGGCATTCTGTTAAATCCACAAGACAAAATACAGGTTCTTCTTACAAAGATACTTTGCTTGCATTTGTCTCGCAATAGATATAGTGCTTTACTTAAGCATAAAAACCAAACTGCATTTCATCACTACTTTTCTGAATTCTTATTTTTGCTGTTAAGTTATTCTCTCAATCACTTTCAGAATCTGCTTCATCAACTTTAAGCCTCTGTAAATACAAGTGATCGGACGATTCTAATATTTTTCCCAATTCAGATACAATTACTGATTTCACTTCTAACAACGAAATTGACTGAAGAAACACAACCACAACATAGAAAATGATCATCTGCTTAACTGTCTAAAACGTTCATTAGATGTCATCAATTTAAGGTCATTTATATAGAAATGTTCCGATATTTGGCACTTTTCTTATCAGAAACTTTTTTTTTTTTAATTCATAAAATTCAAATGTAAATTCATAAAGTTAAAATTTATAAAGATAAGATTCATAAAGTTAAAATTTATAAAGATTCATGAAGTTAAAATTTATAAAGATACCAAAGTTATGTCCAAAAAATTAACTAACAATTTGTTTACATCATTGTTTCCAGTATAATATTGTGCTGGGACAAAATCTATAAAAAAAAAAAAATGTAGGTTTATTTTATCATATCTAGCTGATAGATTATAAAAAATAATGCAATAATTGGTAAACTTGTAGATGAAAGAATTTCCTTTTGTGCAATAGGATTTTATGGATTTATTCTAATGTTATAATGGTCTTTATGACAAATTTACCCCGGAAGGATAATTCCATTCCATAGAATTTGATCTACTTAATATTTTTTTGTTAACCCTGAAGATTTTTTCAGCCAGATATTTTTTATGTGAACTTTTAGGACATCAATTGGATATATGACACTGAACAAGTTTATTAGTGACAATTTATTGATAATTTTCAGCCATCTTGTAGAAAATATTTTTTTCTGGATTGAAAAAAAAAAACCCTAATTAATTATTAATTAATGAATGTGTATTTTTATTTAAAGAAGCAAGCATTTCTCCAGAGATGAATTTAAATAACTATTTTTAAATGGAAGAGAAATAAGATTATAATGTTTAATTTGAATGATATTGATTTTAAAAGAAATAAAAACTTTGACTTAACTAAACATTAGAAAAAACTTCTTTGATTTTGTATACCGTTTTTTACGAACTTGACTATATTATACATATTATTTAA
The DNA here is from genome assembly GCF_053919585.1 of Euprymna scolopes. NCBI lineage: Eukaryota > Metazoa > Mollusca > Cephalopoda > Sepiida > Sepiolidae > Euprymna > Euprymna scolopes. Next base: position 36,860,122 of record NC_136483.1, on the reverse strand, counting down.
CAAAGAATAATATTTTAATTATTAAGAAAAAAGTTACTGTTATAATTGTTTTCGAAACTGAACTATATTGTATGTATTATTTTACAAAGAATGACAATGATATCTCGATTATAGAGAAAAATATTAGAGAAATCTAGATAAAATATAACCAATAAAATACAAATTTTATTTATTGAACAGCATTTTAGGTTTAATTATAATAAAAAGGAGGAGCAGACACGTTTTGTTCTCAATTTAAAAAAACAAACTTTTCCTTTCAGTTCTTTAACTGGTAAGGATTTCCTCTCCACACGAAATTTTAACAAAACATCTTTTGCATAACTTTTGAAAATATGTTACATATTTTTTTTTAGCAAATAAATAATTCCAAGTGTTGTATTTGTTCGAATACTTTTTCTTTTCTGTTCTCGATGGAGAAATCTTTCTAGACTGAGGCAATTTAAATTTTTGCCCTAATTGAGAGTCCCCCTTTTGGAAAGCTGAAGTCCCCACATTAAAAACCGACCTTGTGTCTAACTCTGGCCTCGTGGGGAGACAAGTAAATAGGATCACAAGTAATTAATGACATCTCCCAACTAAATCATCCCCCTCCAAATTGACATTCTATTTTCTTTTTAGGCGATTGCGTGTGAACACTCTGAAAAACTTGGCAAAAATACAAAAAAAAAAAATTATTATAGAATTTAGATGGTAGTGGGAGGTCAGCGTCATATATAAATTTAGCATGAAATGATCCTCATTTTCATGTCAGTCTAAATTTTTTCAGGTTGTACATTATTTTTATTTTTTTACCAACAACCCTAATTCTGGCTAGTAAGGTCATAAAAACTATATGTAATTGCTTAAAAAAGTAGAACCTCTCAACCCCCTCCCCACCAAAAAAAAAGCACAGAATTTATCATCTATAACAAATTTTTTTGGTTGGTTAATTGTCCTAAAACGCTGGAATGGCTTGGAAATGGGGGATCATTTTACATTAAATTTACATGTGAAAATGATCCCCTACTATAAATTTTAATTGATTTTTCTGCTTTTTTTTTTCTGTATAGTTTTTCAAAATGTTCAGTAGAATTTCATTTTTCTTTAGGGGGCTGAAAGTGTTAATTCACAATAATACAATAATAATATGAATACTCATAAGTTCTTTTATAGTATAGGAATCTATTTAATTTCTACAAAGAAAACATTTCAGACTTTCACATTACATTAGAATATGAGCTTAAATATGAAACAAAAATTAATTAATATATATATATATATATATATATTAGTAATTATTAATTCATAAATTTTTTTAATTTCTTTAAAATTTATGAGATTGGGCTAAGTTTTCGTTTTTATATATATATATATATATATATATATATATATATATATATATGGGCACTTATATTTGTATGCTGACTCATTTTCACTGTTTTTCATGTAGTCTGAAGTATATTGGTGTTTTTGTCAGTGGAAGGAAAATGTAATAACTGAACTGCTAAAGCGGTTTCAATAATATTAATATCTACGAATCATATTTAATTTTAATCTTTGATTTTATTGCCTTCAATTTCCTTTTTATATCTTTAGAAATTTTGTTTTACAACCAGTTCAAACATGGAAACTCAAAACTCCAAAACCTCGCTCGCTGTATTACTTGGATTCATCAGATTACTGGTCTCATCTTGAGTGTCATTTTCACAATGTTTCATTCGATGTAACCTTCAGGTGTATTTTGTCAGACTTGGGAATGTTTCTGTCGAACTTAGGAATTTGGACGGAATTTCACAAGGACCTGTAGCACAATGGTTAGAGTACTTGGAAAAATCAATTGTAAAAGTGACCTTCTCCTGAAGGTTGAAGGTTCAATTCTCAGTGTGGGTGACCTAAAAATACAATTGCAAATTACTTAGGACTTCTATCCAGTTATGGCTGACGGAACAAGAGCATACTACCCTTGCGAAATAAATAAAGGGTTCCATCCGAAATTCTCTCCAAATTCACGAGTTTGACAGAAACATTCTTGAGTTCGACAAGATACACTTGAAGTTGGAGGTTACATCGGCCGAAACGTTGTGAAAATGACACTTAAGATGAGAACAGTGGTCCGATGAATCCAAATAATATGAATAACCAATCCTCATCTCAAAAATTCAGAAACGTGACACGAAAATGTATTCTTGCACAGAGCTGTGAAAATCTTTAAATTCATTTATACCTAATCCATCTCCACACCAAACATTTCAAAATATTCCAAGTTTTATTTATTTATGCTTTTTAATTTTTACACTTTTTGCCTACCTTTTTTGTAAGATTTCCCAATGTTGAGAAATCCAAAAATCTGACTCTTTTTTTCTGATTCCCAATTTCCATTCCAATTATTCATTCTGCTACGAGTAATTACCTCTATTCACAGTTCTTCCTTTACCCTTGCAACAATTCATAACTGTACTATGTCCTCTGTCTTTCACAACAACGTCTGACTTGCTGTGATCATTTCAATACCTGTTTCATCCGCAGCTTTCAGCGATTTTGCAAGAACATCTGAGTCCTGCAGCCTTATCGTTCTTTATCTTATTCAAAGCTTCCTCTGTACCATTTCTTTCTCAATTCTTTGGCAATTTCTACATTTTCTCGATTCCATAGAAAGTCAGTATTCAACGCTCTCTCATAATAGCATTCCAAAGCAACCTTCCCGTCCTGTTCATTTATTGCTAGCATTCCATTTCTCCATTTTTCTCTAACAATATCCATATTTGTCTTTGCAATCTGTTTAGCCTTTTTTTCTTTTTTTTTACTCTTATTCATCCCAAACAAAATAAGGGCTACTATTTGCAGCCATGTCTACAGGGACAATGTAGGGAGTTGAGAAGCGAGATGCCTGTTCACATTATACTTAAATTTCAACATGTTAGTATAGTCAGGTTAGCAGGAAACAAGGAGGGAATTTCGAAGTCTAGCAATTCAAGGGAGAAAACTGTAGAGTAGAAGACTTTCCAGTATCTAGGAACCTCTACAGTGAAAGGGTTGGATTTTGCTGCTTCCTGGTTAGTTTTTACATCAAGAAAACACAAGTGCTAAGTTTGTCGAAGCTACCCTGAATACTTCATTCTTTTAGTCATCCTTTTGTAGTATATCTGGAAATCTAGTTTGCTCAGCATCTGTCTTGGCTTTGTACATTGCTCTTCTTGCTGTTCTCTTTGCCACCAGATATGCATATCATTATTCACTAAACTTTTTTATTGTTTACACTTCCAAGCTTTTTTATCCCACCACCATACCAGCATGTCTTCAGAGCCCTTTTGTCCATCCACAAATCTGGTCTGTTTCGTCTGACAGTATATCCTTTAGTGTTGACGTTTGGCAACTCCTGCATTTCCTCTGGCCTCCAGCTTTCTCGACCCTGTCCTGTTGCTGGATCAGGCTGGTTGATGTTGTATAGTCTGCTCTCTCTGTAACGATTTATCTGCTCGCGTATGAATAATCATGTTTCCTACACTTCTACGAAGATGCGTGTTGCTAAATAAATATATACAGTCTGGCTTGTTCCAGCTGTTTGACAGTCAAACACAGAGACGGTTTCATAAAAAAACTGTTTTTATTTAATTATTATTTTGCCTGCAGTGGTCGTCGAACGTATCAAGGTTGAAAAGTCAGGTTGGGGTTGACAAGCTAACGATGTAATGAGCATGCGTCTCTCTCCATCTCTCTTTCTCTGTCTCTTTGTTCATCGAATCTCTTGCTTTTATTGACAAATTCTTTCTTTGTTCCATCAGAGGTCAATATTTGTGTACAAATCTGACATGGTATTTTCTTTGTTCTCTGCTAACCTGGAATTTGTATGTGTTACACGATCTCCAAATTCCTTTACCCAACAGTTGGTACTAGAGAATGAAACTAGTTCTGCGCAAACCAGCTTCACTTTAAACAAACTCTCAGTGCATGTCATTTCTCATCCCTAGAATCATCAGATGATCTTTATCGTTCTAACACACGAACTATATATATATATATATATATATATATATATATATATATATATATATATATATATACCTGTTAATGTCTTTCACTGTTCTTGTGAACTTCCTGAAATGGATCTGGTAACCAAACATCCACTGTTTTTAAATAACGGTTGACCTGTAACAAGTAACATAGTGACTATCCAACGCATCATCTGTTGTCATCTCACTTCTTCTCCATGGCTTCATCTGCCACCATCTAGTTTCAACTCACTAGTAGTAATAGTAGTAGCTGCATTGTTTCCTCCTAGTTCTACTATGACATCTTGGAATATAATTCTGTTTGACCATTTATCATTCCATCTTCTTAGAATACCTACTAAGTTATCCCTAATCTATTTGAAGGGACAAATTCGCAGTAACATGATTCTCAATAGAGTCAAAGAATTACTATTCTTATAAAACAACACAAAAGATAAAAAAGTACAAATGTTATGGGGTTAGCTGATCGACCTATTTCAGAAATATCGTATTTATCCAGAAACAATAAATGCAGTTACCTCAAAACGTTGTGGCAACGATTTGTGGCAGCTATAGCCCCAGAATCATGACATCTACTGTAACATATTTTTTTGTTAAGACACTTTTTTTTAATTATATGTTTGTCTTGATTGTTACCAGCCTGCAACAACAAAATATTGTTTTCAATCGAATGTATGTTTGTGCAATTTTTCACCTCTTCAAGAGAAAAAGGGAAGCAACTCTTGTATTTTTTTTTCTACTGATAAGTTTTATTTAAAAATGCCTTTTGTTAATGTACATTTTACTTCCTTCCATTGCTTTTCTTTTTTCTATTGCTGTTGTGTGTGTGTCTTTGTATGTGTGTGTGTAGTTGTTCCGAAAGTAAAGATTTCTATCTTTTTAACGCAAAATTTGAAGAGCTACAAAAACAAGAATATTACCATTAAAACGAGTGACCTTTTGTGCTCCAGAATTCATCTTTCTACATAGTCACTGCCATTCTTAATGCACTTTTGTCAGGATTCAATGACGCATCTCTGCTTCTGAGGCACATCCATGCAGAGGTTGCTTTCTTAGAGTCTTACACTGTCAATATCTGTAACAGAGAGATGAAACATTTTGGTCATAAATGCATAAATTCAGTCATCATCATAATAATGTAGTTTGCAAACCTCTCTGATCCATTCGGACGGAATAAAATATAGGAGGCATTACTTTTGGAACACCACTCGTATACATTTATACTAATTCATATAAATAAAACACTAGACGTCTGTGCGTGTGTCTGTGTGAAAATATTTAACCGATAAACTCTTAAACTACTGATCACATGTCATTGGAATTAACAGAAAATAGTAATCATACACTAAGGATGGTTTATAATGAGTAAAATGTTTGTTTGAATGGATTAATAATTATACAATATGTCAGCAAATTTTAATGCAAAATGTTCATTTCAACTTGCCGACATATTTCTATTACTTTCGCACATGCACCAATTCATTCATAGTTTGAAGTGGTTTAATTTTAAATCTTTCTTGTCTATCTGCCAATAGCTCAAATAGTAGGGAACGCAGCTGGACCACTAAATGTTTTGGTTTTAATTCTAGCTGTCATTTTTTTTTTTTTAACTTTTGAAATCATTACTATATATCAGGTACAAGCTAATATTCAATAAAGAATTGACTCTGTAATAATAAATACGAAATCTGCATGAATTAAATTATATTTAATCAAATTTTACAGCTGGGAAAGGCCGGGTGCCCTTCACTGATGAGTTAATAAAGTTGAATATGTTTTTCAGCTGAATGGTGATACAATACCATGAAGATTGGTAACGATGGTTGAAGTTCATCTGAATTCGATTATTTAAGTGGATGGCTCTGCAAGAAGTTATTAACACTGGAATTGAAAATAACCATGTTGTACTCAATTGAGAACGAGTCCTGTGGTATGATGTTGCACGAACGAGAACTTCTTGGAAAGAAACTTTGTTTATGGAAATTCTGTTCAATTTTAGGTACAAATATTTTCTAAAAAGCCTGAAATTGAATTCGGATTTACTATTCTGCAGAATATGATGGCGCAATCTACAAGAAAAATTGTCTCAGCAAAAATCATATCTCGATTTGTCAAATACGATGCAATCAATGTCTGACTTGGCTGGTTACTTTTAATTCATCTAAGCTTCTGTCCTTTCACCACCAACACTCAGGTCCTCATTTTGCCCTAATTGAAATGAATGACTCTCTCCTTGAGAAAGCCCCCTGCTTTGACAAGCTATTAATACTGACCTTCACTCCAGACCTATTACAGTAATATTTTGATTGGCCATTGATATTGTACAGGCCATGTGGTATTTGTTAACATAATTGTCCAAACGGGCAGATTTTTCATACCTTCTGAAACTACAGATATCAATGGCTAATTTAAATATTGAAAAATTTCCAACATTACACAAACCATTTACAAATGTCGTTTTCAACAAGCATAGAAGGTGCACGTGTGTTTTCACTTGTGAGTGATCAAGAGGTAAATCAACAAAACAAAGTAATTTATGCATACGTTGTGCAATTGCTGATCTCACTACTCCAATCGCTCTTTTTCCATGCGTGGGTTTTGACCCCCTTGTGGCCTTTGATCATCTGTTTAACTTGAGCATGGAAACATAATGGAGACTTGTTAGCTTTCAAAGTTTTTATTGAGAAGGTAAAGTTTGTTCACAAGGGGAGAGACCACCTATGCTAAAATTAATTCCTTCTTGTTTTTCTACTTAGGCGTTGAGCAATACAGATGGCAGACATCGGGTGATATTCATTTAGATTCTCTCTGCATTTTCAGACACATGTCGCTTCTCTTGTCTCCTGACATCAACTGACTAGAAACTTTGTTCTGTTCCCCAACGTGTGTTGTCACATTTGGGCTGGTGCATCTGCTATTAGTCTCTCGCTCCTAGACAGGGTTCAAAAGACAGTCGCTAACCTAATATGTCCTGAACTGTCGTCTAAGCTTCGGCCTCTGTCCCATCACAGAAATATTGCATCCTTCTGCTTGTTGTACAAGTATTTTAACGGTGAATGTTCTGGCGAACTGCAAGCACTTGTACCCTCTCGACATAAATACCCCTGACAAACCCGACTAGCAGCTACTTCCCACCCCTGCACAGAGATCCCTAGATGTAAGAGAGCTTTTTATTCCAGTAGTTTCTTCCCCAGAACTGCTAAACTTTGGAACTCCCTTCTGGGTTCCTGCTTCCCCAACTGTACTGACATGCAGAAGTTCAAGTGTAATGTGAACAGACATCTTGCTGCCTAACTCCCTACATCGTACCCCTGTAGCTTATGTCCCTGATAGTAGCCCGCTACATCAAAGTGGCAATGTGCCTTGTTTGGGATGAAAATATAATAAAAAATTTTTTTCTTTTTTAAATGTGACGTCATTTCTATTTAATATCATTTGGCACTTGCATTTCTACTGTGTTTTGTCTTGGAAGGTAACTCTTGATTCTTCGCTTCAATCACACTAGCTGCAGATGGGTCTGTTTCCCTTTATCACTGGGTTATCCTGACATGTACTAATGTAACCCCCCCATTAGAATTCATACTAGTTAACATAATCCCTATTTACTGGCATAGAATCACAATATATAGCAATACTAACAGGCCACCTATAAAATATGCTCTAATATATTTTAATTTAAGCAGATTTTGTATTCATTATTATGAGGCCAATTCTCTCTTTATTATATCGTACCCAATATATAGTAGTGATTTCAAAAGTTAAAATTAAAAAAAAATGTCTTCGGTGTCATCAGCTAGAATCAAAACCAAAACATATAGCTTTCTAGCATTCTTCGTTACCATCTGAGCTAAGTTCATATGCATATCAAAACTTGAATTAACATAGTTAAACCTATAAATGTATATTTACACATGCATAGAAGGTTACCTTTAGCCAACTTACGCTTGCCAAGTTCCAATTTTTTTTCCTCTTAGCAGCTATTTTTACCGGCTAAAACCTAAATTGAATTTGTTCTACAAGTCCAAATCCCCCATCTATCAAAGTTAAAGTCTGTAGACCAAAAATTGACAGTAGTTTGGTAGAGACCATTCTGTGGACAGACAGACAAGGCCACTTATATGTGTGTGTGTTTTGTGTGTGTGTGTGTTTCTGAATAATGATATGAAATATTACTGTATAGTGTCATAGGTAATACACTATGCACTTACAAACGTAGTTTATTTTTATTTCTCCAAAAATACAGAAATTGTGGCAAAAAGTCTGCAATACAAATTTTTTTTTTCTATCATCTAAACCGAATGTCCAAACAAAATATAAACACATTATTATTGGCAATAAATATTTGATATATTTGAAATAGCAAGAAGTATTTATCAGATAGAAGCCAGCAAAGTGATACTTCCTTTCCCAATTATAGAACTACTTCACATTCTTATTCAGAAATATTCTTGTAAAAATAAACCTAAACACTCTTGAGCGTATGTAAAACGATTCTGTAAGTGGATGGACTACTGTGACCCGCCCCTCTCTCCTTATATATTAAAATTCACCAAATATTATTTCTTCTAAATATACAAAATCATTTTTAAAAAACAAATTAAATGTTAACAGATTTATTTATTTTTTTATTTTTTTCAATAAATAAAAAATAAAAAAGACGCTTAAATATGATATTTTAATTTGTCCAGAGTTCATATTTCATATACGCTTAAATATGATATTTTAATTTGTCCAGATTTCATATTATAGAGTCGTGATTTCAAAAGTAAAAAGAAATGTATTTGGGTACCAGCTAGAATCGAAACCGAAACTGAGCATTCAAAGCTGTTGACGTTACCACTGTACCAACATGACATGCATATAAACTGAATAAAAATTAACAATTAAAAATAAACTAAGATGAATGTACAAAATGCATAACGGTTTTTCTATTTTAACCAGCTAAAGACCCATAAAAGAATGGTCTGTAAAAAAATCCAATCATTTGAAGCCCCTAGCGCCGCTCTGGGGCTTTTAGTGTCGGAGAAGATAGTTTGAATATATGGAGACACACAGACAGACTGATATATATAGCCTTTTATATATTAGATTAATTATTTCTGTCGACTCTGACCTTCTTCAGTGAATTATAAACATTTGTTTTTCTTTATTGTCAAGCTATAACGACAAATGCCGATGATAATCAATCTCTCTTGATTACTTTTTCTGCCAATGTCTGAATTTAGATGTGATTTGCTGTCCATTTCCACAGCTTGTGTAACTATTTCTTTGCCTCTCCACAAGAGCAAAGTTAGAAACACAATCTCAGCTTTTAATGTAGGGAAAATACAGCTCTCTGAAAAGGAGCACTCTGGATTAGAACAAAAAATATAAGTTGCACCAGGTAGGACTCCTCTTTCACTGATTGATGACAGAAAAAAGAACTAAATACTACACTTTATTCCAAAGTGTAGTATATATTCTGGCCTTGTTCAGAGTAGAAGAAACCCTTTGAAACTGAGGCAATAGGTTTTTTCACACTACAAATCAAATTTGTGTCCAACTTTTTTTCTCATCAATAGGTAAGTAAACATAACACACAGCTCGTTGTTTGTTGTTTTATGGCATATCAATCATTTTCAGATTAACGTGAAATCTGGTCATTTTGCTCAAAGTTTTTATGCTTCAAGTTTTTTAATATCTTCAAATATTTATTCGTGATGTTTGCTGGAACGCTAGCGGTAAGATAGTTTTTCAGAAAAAAGTGTTTCACCCTATGCAACACAACAATAGAATAAGAAGTAGAAGTAAGTTTAACCTTTGTCTGAGTGAAACCCGGCCATTAGCTGATGAAAACATTAACCTGTGGTTGGGGGTCACAATGAATCTGATTAATTAGCTAGCTAAACTAAACACAATGTCGATGAATTCCATGCATTTTAGCATGACGATTCCCTATAAGGATAGATACTGATAGTTAAATATAATGTTACTTAGCATTTTGCTTCTTTTTTTTTTTTTCTTTTTTTTAAACTGGTGTTTTTTTTTTGTTTGTTTTATTTTTTTAGTTGTTGTTAATGAACATATGGACACAGGCTCCATTATTATAAGAATTCATTTCTCATGTTTGATGTTGGCAATTTTTTTTATCATGTTTGGAGAAAATAGGATTATTCATATCTAATGGCATGTATTAAATATATATCCTCACATACCCCCATTCCCTCCCAAAATAACAAGGCTTTGAAATTTCCTTTTTAACTGATGTCATTTTTGTTTCCTACCTCACCCTTGCTTTTTCTTTTATTTTTTTTTTAATAATTCATCTAAAAATATATTTGCTTTGCTAATTCCGTTTCCTCACTGTTAAATAAAAACAAACCTTTTGGATTTTTTAAATTGACCAGTCCAGTGAATAGGATGTTTATTAGTCAGCTCCGGAATCAATTTTGTTTACAATAGATATCCTGTTTTTAGCATAAAAACAAAAGAACCGAATGGATACTATTGAGGTCTATGGAACAAGTTCAAATTCTCTCAGGTCTTTTGTTCTGACCAATACTTCTAAAAAAGGTATGAACCCACAATTTCAGCTATTAGTAAAATAGAAACTATGTGTTCATATTTTAAATTCAATAGAGTTAAAATTGAAACAAAAATACAAAAACTACAGAAAAACCTTTATGATGTACGTACCCATCATGGAATAAAGATGTCATATTGCAAAAATCATATAAATTGATCGTCGTTTTATTTTGAACTAAGAAGATGAAATTTTATGAGTGAGCAAAAAGAACTGTCTCATGTCGCCATCTTGAAAAAACAAGGGCAGATAAATACACAATAAATCAAACTTGTGATATTAGCTTTGTGATGCGACTGATTTCACATTAATCGCTTTAAAACGTTTAAAAATGATTTTTTTAATAAAAATAAAACTACTTTATCAATTTATGTGATTTTTGGAATATGACATTTTCGTTCTGTGATGGGTAGGTACACCATAAAGATTTGTTTGTAGTTTCTTTTTCCAATTAGGTTGAATTCTAAATAAGAACTAAACTTTTTCAATTCATGTTACAAAATAAACTGGTAACATGATATCTCATCGCTTTCTTTGCTTTCCACCTTCTTTTGTATAAATCATTATCGTTTTCCAAGATACATTGCTTTGAATGACACCATGCTGCCAGATTTTTCTATATGCTCAAACCAATTAGTCTTAGTGAGAGGATGGAAAATGTCCAGACGGTATTGTGCTTTCTTTCAAAGTAGAAAAAAATCCCTCATTTAGAATATTACTTGTAGTGTGACCCCTTTGCGTATTGTCTTTCTAAAAGAGTTTTGTTTGGCATTGCAGAAAAAAAAAACCCAAAAAACTGTTGTTGTTTTTCATAGCTTGAATGGAATCCGTCTTTTATTGAATTCTGCCAATGACAAAACTAACATGATGAGCTGTCTGAAAATCTGAGAAATGAATAAAACCATGATAGAAATTATATAGAAAAATGGAGAGCCACTCGGTTTGTTTGACAAACTTGAAAGTCATCTAGGAAAGAGAGAAAGCTTTATTCTCAATTTTGTATTCATGTGAAGTAAAAAGGTTTTTAACTTTCTGATAGCAGTACATTGGCAAGTAATATTTCAGGGGAGATAATTTGGATTTGGTTCAAGAAAGATAACTCTCTGATAATTCTAATATTGTAGCTATCTTGACTTGTAATCTGATATATAAAAGGCTATATGTCTGTCTGTCTCTATATTTACAAACTTTATCTCCTCCAAAACTAAAAGTTGCTGAGCGGTGCCTTAAATGATTGGATTTTTTACAGGCCGTTCTTTCATGGGTCTTTAATTTTTAATCAGTTTATATGCATGTCATGTTGGTAGTGGTAACGTCACCAGCTTTGAATGCTACAGTTTTGCTTTTAGCTTTGATTCTAGCTGATGGCACCCGAACACTTTTTTTTTACTTTGAAATCACCATAGCCCTTGAGCCCCTGGAGGGGGGGGGGCATAGGCCATCTACAACTTTTGTAGATGTTTTTGTAGCGAGGAGTTCTTTTTACAGGGTGAGGGTGCTGGCCCCATGCCCAACCTTCCCAGAAGGTAAATACAGTGCCTAGCCTTCCCAAATGGTCACCCATCTGGTACTGGCTAGGCTCAACGTTGCTTAACTTCGGTGATCTGGCAAGAACCGGTGTGTCAACGTGATTGTGCCATAGACTTTGAAATCACGACTCTATAATAAAATATACAAAATCTGGACAAATTAAAATATCATATTTAAACGTATTTTACACCCGGGCAAAAAATTCTCCCCTAGCTTGCTTCATATGGCATATGTAACCAACCCATTATTGCTTGAAGTCTTTTTACTTCCATTTTCGTCCAAGGATGGAATACTTTGCCATATCTGGGCAGGAGCTGCTAAAAACAGCCTATCCTGCCTTGACAGAGTACAAAATAGACTTCGTGGCTTGGTGGGGGATGCCCTTTTCTGTACCCTGCAACCACAGAAGAGACGTTGCGAGCCTATCCTTGTTTTATCGTTATTTCCATGGCAGGTGCTCATCTGAACTCCAATCTCTGGTCCCCCCTCGCCAATCTTTCACGAAAAACACCCTAGCTGAATCCACTGTGAAAAATTTCCCCCACTCTATAGCTGTGCCTAAATCAAAACGCGGATTCCATGAACAAAGCTTCTTTCTTAGAACTGCACGCCTGTGGAACTCTGTTCCGTCTGCCTGCTTCCCACCGGACTACAACTTGGATGTCTTCAAGAATCTACATTTAGGTTTAAGAACAGATAAAAAATGGGGAAAATTATTGATAATAATTTGTAATGTAATGTAACACGGTATCGTGTAGCTAATAATAATTTGTAATGTAATGTAACACGCTATCGTGTAGCTAATAATAATTTGTAGTGTAATGTAACATGTTATCGTGTAGATAATAATAATTTGTAATGTAATGTAACATGTTATCGTGTAGATAATAATAATTTGTAATGTAATGTAACATGTTATCGTGTAGATAATAATAATTTGTAATGTAATGTAACATGTTATCGTGTAGCTAATAATAATTTGTAATGTAATGTAACATGTTATCGTGTAGCTAATAATAATTTGTAATGTAATGTAACATGTTATCGTGTAGATAATAATAATTTGTAATTCACAAAGAGACAAGAACCACACAAATACACTAAAGCATACAAGGAGTTGTTACCCAATTTTATTAATACAGAAATTGTGCCATTAGAGCTTAAAGTGCTAAAAAAAGTTTTGGCTGAGACTGGCATGCTGCAGGAAGCAGAAAGCATAACTTTTGAGCTTTTTTCTGATTAAGCCACACACTTTCTCAAACTATCCGTGCGTAGAAGAGTTCATTATTATATATTCAGATAGGTTATTATATATATTATATATTCAGATTTCAGGATTCAATGGTAAATTATTGATTTCACATAATTCCAAGAATTGACTTTCAACCGATGTTTGGCAATCCAATGAACCATTTTGAAATCGTTAAACAGCTTCATGACAAGTTGGAATATTGTTATTTGTTCAGTTCACATGAAATCATTGCCATAAACATAATTTACAAAATTTGTTGGACGCATTCTAAGAACTTAAAAACCTCTTGGTCTTTCTTATCAAATCTTTCCTGAAGTTCATACATTAGATTCCTTGTTCTTTCTGCTTCTTGTAAAGTCTGTTCTCGTTATCATTCCAAACACTTTCACACTTGAGGCTATTCTCTATCTTTACAAATCTATTATGAGACAATGTATGGAGTACTGCTGTTGTATTTAGGTTGGTCAATCTGTTTCATTTAAAACCTCTTTATAAAGTGCAGAAACGTATTTGTATTTCACTGGCCTGACTCTTTTTCTCAGCAGCCTCTTTTTCACAGACGTGATGTTGCTGGTCTGTCTTTTTTTATAAATACTATTATGGCATGTGTTTTTTCAGGATTGTATGATCAATTTCCTGCTTCATTTGTTCCAGCTTATTTGACTAGTCTCCATCAATTTGCTGTTTTGATGCCTCATTGTAATACAGATGCCTATTCTAGTAGCTTCTTTCCAAGAACATCAAGGTTGTGGAACCCTCTTTCTGCAGGCAGTTTTCCTTATAATCATACTTTCGATCTTTTCAAAACTAAGGTCAATAGACATCTGTGATTATCAGCTTTCATTATTTGTTCTAGTAGTGTCACACTTAAAAAGGTACTGAAATTTTTTGGATACCCTTCAAGTATTTGTATCTCTTTACATAGAAAATAATCTATAAATATAAAAGCGAAAATGTATGTATGTTTGTATGTGTGTTCGCTTTTTCTGTATGTCTACAAAAGGCTTTTTTCAAAGAAGCGGTCGGTCGCCTAACAACTTTTTAAAACTTTTTATATCACATATAAATCGTAATATCTCGGAGTTAACAACAAAGCTCGTCTGTCTATTTAATTTGCTCGACTTTGGGAAGATAAATATTCAACATTTGTCGCTCGCCGCATGTGGGTTAGTCTTTTTCCTATAACATCTTGGGAAGCGTTCCCGCAGTCAAACTTGACCTCATTGTCATTAAAACGGGCACCTACCAAATCCAAGTAATTAAATAAATTCAAACGTGTTTCCGTTAGCATCTCGCGAATTTACAACTTTGCCTCAAGGGTTTGGGTTTGATCCTCATATTTACCTACCAAAACATTTTTTTTTAACCCCTCACCCCCGCAGTTTCCACACACACTTCCAAACCCGGGCAATGCCGGGTACCCCTCGCTAGTTAATTTATAAAAGATACACTTATTCTATCAAAACTATTCATGTACCAAGAGTGAGACGCCTTGTTGGAAATAGAGGAACAAGACTTGTGGTCCCTATAATAGGCAACAAGGTTATATATATATATATATATATATATATATATATATACATATATATATATATATCTTATATATATATATATATATATATATATATATATCTTATATATATATATATATATATCTTATATATATATATATATATATATATATATATATATATATAAAAGCGAAAATGTATGTATGTGTGTATGTTTGGATGTCTGCTAAAAACTTTTGACAGACGCGACGAAAATTCACAAACTCTGTATCACATCGAAGCTCCATCCTTTGCTCGAAAAATATCGAAAAATTGGCCAAAAACGTCACCCCGAAATCGACAATTTTTGACAGGGGGGTGGAGTCAACAAAAACGGTCCTCTTATGACAATGACCGATTCTACGCATGCGTCAGATGACGTCGTGACCTAATTTACTTTAAATAGTTGAAAAACTGAACAAATTTCATGTACGTTGCATTAGCTCAGTTGGTTAAGGCCTTGGTTCATTATCTGAACATTTTGGGTTCAAATCGTGGTGCGAGATGCTTTTTTTTTCCGATTTTTTAAATTTAAATATTGAACCAGTGTTATTTAAACCATTTTTCACGTAACATTCATTTTTCTGTTTTTTTTTTTTTTACTTCACTTATTCTTAGCGACACCCAAAAACACCCGAGTACCCACCGATTTTTAAAATTTTAATGTCGAAATGGGCTTATTTAAGCCATTTTTCACGTGTTCGTTTTTCTGTTTTCATCATTCGTTTGCCTTATGTTAGTTTTTTTTTGTTTTTTTTATTGTTTGATCGCCGCGGGGAAAAAGAAACTGGCTTCCAGCGCAAAACTAGGTCAAACATTACGCAACTTGACGTTGTCGCACCT
The DNA here is from genome assembly GCF_053919585.1 of Euprymna scolopes. Classification (NCBI taxonomy): domain Eukaryota; kingdom Metazoa; phylum Mollusca; class Cephalopoda; order Sepiida; family Sepiolidae; genus Euprymna; species Euprymna scolopes. Next base: position 36,844,396 of record NC_136483.1, on the reverse strand, counting down.
GCTAATTTCGGTTTATAAACGTCAACTTAACACACTTATCAATTCATCCGTTCCCGTGGTCGAGATGGTTAGGTCGCAGGGTTTTGTTTTCCATTTCCTTTTCACCTCCGTGTCAAACGTTCGGGGTTCACGCCTACCTTTATACTAAAACTATTTTTTTCTTTTACACCTCCAAACAACCGGCCAACGTTTTTTTTTTTTTTTAACAGGGTTGTTTTAATCTACCTCCCCACCCCCCACCACCAACACACACCTCCAAACACCCGGGCAACGCCGGGTACCCCCGCTAGTATAATATAAAGCTGAATGTGTGTGTGTGTCCGGTCACGAATAGGCTCCTATATGGTTGACTATTTTAAAAAACTGATTACATATGATAGAAGATGTATCGAGACACACATGTTTGATCTGGCAGAACGGTGGTTCATTAAAATTGTGGGGTCTGCATTCGCGCCTGGTCCACAAAGTATGGAAATAAAAAATTAAAAAAATTAAAAAAAAAAACGTTCACAAGTGTTTTTGATACAGATGTACAAAATAATACTTTGATAAGTATGTTTTAACTTAAATAGGGATGGTATAATAAAATTGTGGGGTCTGCGTTCGCGCATGGCCTCCATAGAATGGAAATAGGCACAAACTTTAATAAAGACTTTTCATATCTATCTGCGTAAGTATATTTTGATAATTATGCTTCAGTTTGAAGAAATATAGTATAATAAAATTATGGGGTCTTCGTTCGCGCCTGACCTACATAGAATGAAAATATGTCACAAAGTTTAAAAAGGTTTTTCAATATAGATCCACAGAATATTGTGATAAGTGTTTCAGTGTGAACAGGTATGGTATAGGGGGTTTATCTATTCTATTTTTACTTTCATCATATTTTTCTTTGGTTTTGATACCCCCAAATTCGAAGCTATCTCTTTACAACCCTTCCTTTTTATAACCTATCATACTTTCATAAATCAGAGTCCATTTTCTGTAGGCTGTTTTTGAACCCAGTCAACGACGGGTACTTTTGCTAGTGCGTGTGTATATATATATATATATATATATATATATATATATATATATATATATATATATATATATATAGTGGTGGAGCAATGAATCGGAATCGTTAATCATAAGAATCGTGTATTTTGGGGAATTGGAATCGCATTGTTAAAAAATACCTTAGATTTATGACTCTTTCATTACGATTCTCTTATATTTTTAAGTTGAACTGTTTGTTTGAAGTAAGAGTAATGCTCTCAAAGATTTATGATAAAAACGTCATAGAACTTTTCATAACATATTTAATATGATGTACAAGAATTTTATGAACTACTTTTAAAGGTAATCTTTATTTATCTTAATGAGTTTCGAACTTTCTTTGAATTTTTTCTTTAATTCTTTGAATTAAAAAAAAATTTTTTTTTTTTTTACTTTTAGCTTAACTTGCTTTTATATTCTACCATTTCGTTTTTTAGTAATAAATGCTTCTCTACATTAAAAACCGACCTTGTGTCTAACTCTGCCCTCGTGGGGAGGCAAGTAAATAGGAAGTAATATAGCGGTTGAAAAACGTTTTTCAACCACCATAAAAGCATTTAAACCCTGAAGAATTTCCACCATACGCACTTGTTGTTCTAAGTTAACTAGCCATTACTTGTGTTTCAAACGTAAAAAAAAAACACTTTAAAATAGTAAAAACACTTTTTCGTTTTGGAAGGGGGGTTTCAGGCGCCACTATTGTCATAAAGAACCAGCTATGTAATATTTTTCAATAATTATTTTTTTTTAAATTCTTTACAATCAATTTTTATTATTTTATTATTAAGAAATTATTTTCTAAAATATTTTGTTTATATATATTTACATTTTGTTTTTAAGTAAAATTAAGGAATTAATTTTTAAAATATTGTTTATATCCATCTTAATTCAAAGGGGTTACTTTTCAGTAGCTTCACCGGTTGTTAACCTAAATTTTCCGAATGTCAGAACAAGGCTCGTCTGCGGGACCTAGTTATTGAAGCTTCACCGATTTTTGTTATGATTTGATGTTTTTTTTGGGGGGGGGGATATATTTTTTTGCCTGAGTTTATGCAATTATTAACAAGAAAATGGAATCAGCGCTATTTTAAAATATTATTTTCAAGTTTAATTAAAGTTTTACGATACCTTTTACTTATTGTTTTTGTATTATTTGTTATTTTTATTTATTTATTTATTTTTTGTCGGATTTAACAAACAAACCAAATGAAAACAAAACAAAAAGAATTTTGATGCTTATGCACTTATGTCACCGTTATTTTCTTTTTTAATGGTTTAAGTGCCTTGCCCAATGTTTGAAGAGTTTCTAATTGTTTTTTAAAGGAAAATTGGTAAAAGTCAAAATTAGCACTTGTGGCGATAAACAAAAATAAACAAAAAGCCTTAGCATGAACGTACCTCTGATGGAATGTCGTAGATCGAAACACAGTGAAATGTTATTTGGTGCGAGTGTACTTATTGATCCGCGCTATTTTTAAATAGAACTTTCAAATTTAATTAAAGTTTTACGATACCTGTTCTCATGTAATTGTTAGGTGAAAGTATCCGCCCTATTTTTAAATAGTACTTTCAAATTTAATTAAAGTTTTACGATACTTGTTTTTTATTAAATTATTAGATGAAAGTACAGAATAGGTACACAACACCCTCCCATCCCCATGTTAAGAATGGCTTTCTAAATAATGTCATTATTTCAGCATGGCTCAATAAGTGCACGAGTACCTTTTATTTTCTTGAATAAAATAAAAACTACTCGACAAGAACACTACTGTTTTTGTTTTAATAATTATTTTTTATTCAAAAATAAAAATTTTAATTGTTCAAAACATGTTTTTTTTTCCCCAAAGTTTATTGGGATTTTTTTTAATTACCATATTTTTCATGAAAATGCTCTAAAAATGTTTCAAAATTATCTAATATTTTTTTCACTTTTCATATTGTAAGCCTCTCTATACATGGCCTCATCGACATGAGACCATTTTATTTCTCCTACTGATCCCGATATGTATTTCAGTCTTTTAATACGAGACCAGTAGGCTTCAATAGTGCAAACACCAGTAAGCGGATTTTTAAATAAAAAATAACGCAGGTATCGTAAAACTTTTTAATTAAATTTGAAAATAATATTTAAAAATAGCACGAATTCCATTTTTGACTTTCACCAATTTTCCTGTTAATAATTATATAAACTGCGGCAAAAAGAAGAATATCCATAAAAAAAACCCAAAAAAAAAACAACAAAATCATAATAACAAAAATCGTGCGCAAATTTCAAGCCAAAATAAATAATAAAAAAACTAGGTTACACACGCAAAAATTCTTTCCTTGTAAAAATAATAACTTCTCTCTCAGTCGAACAACGTATAATATCGGAGACGATGTGTATTTCGCTACAGGGGTAGCATTCGTATACGTCCACCCTTTTTCTTTATATATTTTAATATATAAAATAACTCCTTAAATTGATTGTTATTAATTTCATGGTGCATGTTTAATTCATGGTCAAAATATTTGTTTTGACTTTTATCTTCAATGAAAGAAATTTTATGAAAAAAAATCAAATCGTTTTCGAAATTCCCTTAATTGTATTTCACTTTTTCCCTGTACCAAATTTTTTTGCTACACAAAACTTTAGATTATATAATGGTATATTTCAAAACAATCGGAATTGGAATCTTACTTGGTATCGGAATCGTTAATCAACATTTTCCTGGAATTGGAAAAAAATTTAGGAATAGTCCCAACACTAATATATATATATATAGGGATTATGGCCTAACGGTTAAGGCACAGGACTGTGGTAAACATGGTCTGAGGTTCGATCCCTAGAAACAGTTGAACTACGCTGACGAGAGGTAACGACCTTGAAACACGCGTGTAAGTAGATTACTGTTTTTAAAAATAATAAATTAAATAAAAATGTTATATACGTCCAAATTAAAAAGGGCGACTTTCTAAGAAAATATAAAAATGAGCTCCGAGGCGGAGCCAATATTAACCGTATGTATCGCTTGAAAAAAAACAACAATAACAAAATCTATATATATATATATTAGTGTTAGGACGATTCCTAAATATAATGTATATAATAAAGTGACATTATCTGCTTGTCTGTGTGAGAAATAGTCTCTACCAATCTACTTTATCACTTTTTGGTCTACAGACTTAAAACTTATTATATAGGGGATTCAGAGCTGTGGAACAAATTCGATTTGGTTTTTAGCCGGTAAAAATAGCTGCTAAGGAGTTAAAATTGGAACTTGGAAGCCGTAAATCAACTTAAAGTGCACCTCTATGTATGCACATATATACATTTTATATGTTAAACTGCATAATTTCTAAAGTTTTGATATCCACCTGTCCTTAGATCATATGGTAATAAATACAGCTGAAGAGCTAAGTGTTTCAGTTTCAATTCTAGCTGATGGCACACAAGTCATATATATTTTTTTAACTTTTGAAATCATTACTATATATTGGGTACAATATATTAATCAATAGAGGATTGGCTCTATAATGATAAATACGAAATCTGCATAAATTAAAATGTCATATTTAATCATATTTTACAACCAAGTAACGCCGGCCAGCATATTAGTAATAACGGTAACTCTTTTTGATGTCAGATTTTGTTAAAGAAAAATCATATATATATATATATATATATATATATATATATATATATATATATATATATAATGTGTGTTTGGCTTAAAGATATTTAGTTCTCTCCCACTGCAAGAACTGTGACACCAGGGATTATGAAGTCAGCGCCCCTCCTTAGAGGCGCTCTGGCCTTTAAAAAGTGCTTGGGCAGCCCCGTCGGCATTCCACGATGAGGGTGCCTCAGACGATTAGCAATACATTTACATCTTCTAGAACTGCACAGAAACAGCATTACACCGCAATTACAGAAATGGTCTAATCTCTTGATTTTGGGAGCTGAGGATAAAAATCTCTAATATGTTAAATTATTTTTAAATAAACATTTTTTGAAATTTAAAAATGGAGCAAAAAAAAAAAAAAAACTGAATGAGATGCAAATATTTTTTAAAATTTTGTTTTCACTTTTGCTTAAATTTTTCTTTTTTTTTTCCGAGTAAAATATTTTTCTTTGACCTTATTTACCAATAGATGTAATTTTTTTCTCTGATGTCATTTGTTTTACCTTTCCAGGAGTACATTCAATGAAACAAGACAGTGTGGATTACGATATTAGCATTGATAATCTAGATGCAAATCAGGAATCGCCCACAAGTTTAAAAAAACTAATGGAAATGCATGATCCGATTGCTTTCCAAAAGTTATACGAGAATTACACAAACGCTGATAGCTTCATGGACCTTACTAATCGGGTGAGTTTATTTTTCATCGTTTTTTTTTTTTTTCTGTTTAGTCATTTTATAGTATTTAGGATATTTAGAACTAGCTTACTAGTGTCTTGGTGTTGCACGGTTACTCAAAAAGACTCTTGCTGCCATTGTTGAACTATTGAATTATTTGCTGCTTATGGTTGTTCAGCATTAATGCAGACTCCACAAAATAATGTAAAACATTTTTGCTGAGGGTGGGGTGGCGCCCAGACTTATAGGAGGGCGGGAAATTGAATTTATTTTTTTCCTCTTTCTTTTTTTTATATAGTATTTTCTTTGTGTGCTTTATTTTTTTTAATTATTTTTAAAAAATTTTTTTCTTGTTTTTCATGTTTATTTCTCCTTTTGCTTTTATTTCTTTTAATAAAATTTTATTAGATTACTTAAGAAAAAAAAACATCAAATCCAAAATAATTTGTTATAACTTGGAAATTTAAATTGGAAAAATATGTTAATTTTAATTGCTAAGTTTATTAATAGAGGAATTATGTGAATGTTTTTAAATGAGAAAACATACACACAAACACACATATACACTATACACATATTGAATATATCCGTTTAATTTAAGAAAGCCTTCTGCTGTAAGTTTCTTTTTCTTAAACTACTAGACTTTAGAATTTCAATGTATATATATATACATATATATATATTATACTAGCACGCCAACTGGTATTGCCCGGTCATAAAATACTCCTGACTAACCCAACAAGCAGTTAAAAAAAATTAGCCACAGTAGGCAGGCTCGAACCTGAAACGCAAAAGAGGGAAAGAAGGGAAAAATGTTACTGACAAATGCTTTTGCCCACTGAACGATAACGAGTTATGACGTCATGATCCTTCAAAATAACGTTTTTAAACATGATTTCAGTTTGCTACATGTGCGTGACTTGTGAAAATGGCTTTGCAAAAAGTGACCCTCCTTGCAAGAAATGGTCCAGTTGACCACCATAGAATTAATAATTTTTTTCTAATTTTCAGAAGGATCGCTCTTTCAGATGGTACCGATTTTGACCCGGTCTGATGCGGCTGACGGAATTTTTTAGCAGATATATGAATACGCAAACACACACACAAACTAATTGACGTTTGAGATTTATATAGTAGATTTCCTTCTAAACAACATACAAGGGTTAATTTAAAAGTTATGACAGATATGATGAATCTGAGATTGTGTCAAATGGCGAAAATGGTAAACAGGGCTTACCTTCTTCTCAGTGAAAGAGAGTACGTCTTTGTCTAACATGCAAAGCCTCAGTTTGAATAAAAACTACATGAAACATGTAAGAAATGCAAAGTAAAAGAAACACATTTAAAAATAGTTTGTTTTTTTAATGAAATATTTTGTAATTTGAAAACAATATTTTAACATTATAATAAAATTTTTTAATATATATAAAGTAAAACAATTGTCAATTAATTTTATATGATGCATGGTAAAGATTTGAAAATAATAGTTTTTACGAGTTAGGAATTCATGGAATAGAATGTCACAAGTATGATGATTTCTTCATTCATCATTAATTCAATTATCTCAACAAAAGTAATCTACTGGTGACAAACAATATGGATTTCGTCCTGCAAGATCTGATGATATTGTTGTTAAGCATCATTCATTCATTCATTTCGAATGAATCAGATTTTTGTAAGCATTTGTTTACCTGATGTATTTCTAGTTGGAATTCTTTCTCCAAAGACATAAGGTACTTAAAGAAGAGACCATATGAAGATTGCCAGCATCCCTAAATGAAAATGTTTCTCTGGAACGAACTTGATTCGAACTTGGCACGCTCAGGTTTTCAATCCGTGTTATTAACCACTTAGCCATTGTCAACTCCTAATGATGTGCTAACTTTAATTTCACATAGGATCAGTTTTATTTCTAGATCTATAGTTTTAATTTGAGCAAACAGTTATTTTAATATATATATATATATATATATATATATAGAGAGAGAGAGAGAGAGAGAGACACACTGTGATATATTTTTATTTAGATAAAAAAACATTTACAAAAATAAAATAAATTTATATTCTAAATTTACAATTTTTTTTTCCTGTGTATTTCATTTGTCTTCATTTTATCAATTTAAGTAAATAAAATATCCATGATTTTTCTTTTTGAAAATAAAATCAACAACAGGAGAAATGATGGAAAGATCAAAGTAACAACACAAATACGAAAACATACAATCAAAAGATAAAAAAGAGGAAGACAATTTGAGCAATAAAATATTATGCTATGAAAAATCAATATCGCATTTATTTTTAATTTTGCAGCATTATATAACATGCATGTTATTATTTTAAACAACTTGATATCAATAAAAAAATATCATATTTGGATTAATTGGACTACTGTTCTCATCTTGAGTGTTATTTTCACATTTCGTTTGATGTAACTTCTAACCTTCTTTGAATCTGGGAATCTTTCTATCGAATTTAGAAATTTGTATAGATTTTTGAACAGAACTCTTTATTTAATCAACATGAGTAGCATCCTTCTGTTCAGTTAACCATAGCTAGAAGTCCTAAGTAATTTTGATTGTCACCTGCATTGGATAAAATACAATTACTTAGGATGTCTACTCCGTCATGGCTAACAGAACAAGAGCATGCTACCCCTGTGGATTAGTCTAAGCATACTGAAGAGCAGTGATATACTGAAATATTCTCTCTGTGGATGACTAATATATATATATATATATATATATATATATATATATATATGAATGGGAGAAGTAGTTTGTTTGACGCATTACTGATAAACAAATATGTAAGTGTTTAAAAATACTATTAACAATGTACGGTACCAGGATGGTGACGTGACGTGACATACAAGCAAAAATAGACGAACTGAGGCTGCATTTGAATTATAAATCTTCGTATATATTTATTTTTTTCAAAATTTTACATATATAACTTAGTAAATATAAGCTTACTGTTTAATATATAATGGTGAAGTGTCTTTGCTAATTCTGAGAGATACCTCACTTTTTCAGTATATGCAGTAAAAGCTGAACAAGGAATACACGTTAAAATTTTGGCCATAGGAGATAATCTCCTGTCTAATCTTTATTAGAGTTGCCTCCCTTTACTCAACCAATTTTTTCACGCATACGAAACTAGGGCCTAAAAACAGAACAACTCTAAGAATATGAAAATATCTATGGAGCCAGTAACTTTTCTTTTTTCTTTTCAAAGACAACAACCAACGTGCCTGACAATGGTCGAAGGCTACACCAACTGAAACGTTGCACAAATAACGAGAAATAATGAGAACAATAGTCCAATCAAAACAAGTAATATAAACAATCAGCCCACATCTCAAAAATTCAGAATGTGTGTGTATATATATATATATATATATATATATATATATATATATATATAATGTGTGTGTGTATAATCTAATACTATATATATATATATATATATATATAATGTGTGTGTGTTTATAATCTAATACTATGTTTTATAGATGTGAATATACTAATATGAGAGGCATACAATAAATAATGCCCCTGACCCACTTCTCATAGCAGTAGAGCAAAGAAACTTGGCACAGTTATTAGTCTTTCTCTACATAGGAACCACCCAGAGTTATGCATTTCTCCCATCGTTTGATGCAGCTCTGGAAACTGTTTTTGTAGAACACCCCAGTTTGGTCCTCCAACCATGAAGTGACTTCAGAAATTAAGGCTGCATCATCTGGGAAACGCTTTCCTTTCAAAAACAACTTCATGGCTGGGAAGAGGTAAAAGTTAGAGCGTGCAAGGTCAGGAGAGTAGGGAGGATGGGAGAGGATTTCATAACCACATGCTCGTGCTTCTGATCTGGCCACATGCAAGTTGTGGACCGGAGCGTTGTCCTGCAGGAAGAGGGTACCTTTGCTGATCTTGCCCCGCCTCTTGATTTTCATATCTTCCCTTAATTTCCTCAAAAGTGAAGCATAATAGGCTCCTGTAATTGTGGTACCCTTTGCCAGGAAATCTGTCATCACTACTCCGTCCTGGTCCCAGAAGACTGTGAGCATGACCTTGCCAGCGGAGGGCTGCACCCTTGCCTTCTTTGGAGTTGGTGAGTCGAAGTGCTTCCACTGCATTGACTGAATCATAGTGATGGATCCAGGTTTCATCCTGTGTAATCAGTCTTTTAAAAAACTTTGACTCATCTTCTTGGCACATCTCCAAATTCATTCTCGAGCACTCAACGCGTTCTCGCTTCTGGAATGATGTGAGCAACCTGGGAATCCATCTGGCAGACACCTTATGCATATGCAAATATTCATGAATGATAGTTTCCACAGACCCTGTACTAATCTTGACATCTTGGGCTATTTTGCGATTAGTAATGCGCCAAACTTCCAAAATGGCAGCCTCAACTTAACGGACAGATACCTCATTAATGGCAGTAGGGGGGGGGGGCGACCAGGTCTGGGAGCTGTTTCCACAGACTTCCGGCCATGTTTGAATTCACGATGCCAGCGTTTTACAAGGTCATATGATGGGGCATTATCACCATAAGTTTCTTTCATTTTATCAAAAGTCTCCTGAGGTGTGCATCCTTTCAAATACAAAAACCGGATCACTGCTCGACATTCAACAGGCTCCATTTCATACCTGACTCAGTTTAAACACCTGTAAAACAGAAACCACAATTATTTCAGAACTGTAATTTGCCACATAACCCTTAGAGATATAAATCATTGCGCATGCAAAATTTCAGCTAGATCAGACAACTGGAAGTGGGTCAGGAGCATTACTTATTGCACGCCCCTTGTAAAAATAAAAAATATATTATTTATGCAAAGCCTGATAATGTCTACTATTATCTGTTTGTTGTTAAATTTGGCGATGTCTATTTAGACAAAATCCTTGTCTACTTAAGTCAGTCATTTCTTATAAATCTTATCGTTTTGAGCGAAAAGTTATTTTTACAAGATTGCGTTCATGCTTGCTTTGGTAATTGATATCAATCACCTGTGACACCTGTTCTTATACTTTATATATTTTTCTTTTATTACCTTGTTAGCTTAATAGACAACACTAATACTTAGGTACGCATTGAACGATTAAACGACTATATCTAATTTTATCCCCTCTCTTTTCTTCCTCAACCCATTTGACATAATGATTATGCTAAATGGGTCGAGAGATTGTGATAATGGCAAGAGTGTACACTAATGGGCCAGGATATCAGGGTTCAATATACAATCAAGTAAAACTGAAAATTAAAAATAAATGGTACTTAATGTTCCCTTGCTAAGCACTCATGATCAAGAGTAAGTAGAGTAAGCCAATGAAAATATTGCACCTTTCCCTACATCTTGGTATAGTAGCCAATGAAAAGGAAGCCTTCAGGTTGCTCTTGACAACGGCCATTCCATTTGATATATATCCACACTGAATAGCTGTAATATAGCGAAATAGTCTGTGAATGATTATAAAGACTCCCCTATCTTGGGTTGAGCATATTGGTGAGTAAAATAACAACCTGCCACTAGCAATGCACTTTGTGTAAACAAATGGGGTTTAAGGCGTTTCGACAATGCTTGCTGTATTGTTGTTCCACAGATGTGGTTTGAAACTACGTTGAGATAAACTTTGTTTATGCATTTGGAAGTATTATAATGATGAAATAATTTGTTCTTACCGTTCAGCCCTGTATTCCATGTAATTATGAGAGAGTAGAGATCCTGATGTCCTTTAGAAGAAAGAGATAAACACCGAAGTGAGATTATTAATACATTTTATTAGGGGAAAGCCATTTACCGGAAGACCTCGGACAAACCGGAAGTCCCAAATCGAAAGCCTGCAGTAAAATGTCTTTCATATATATATAAATATGTGTGTGTGTGTATATATATATATATATATATATATATATATATATATATACACATGTGTGTGTATATGTGTGTGTGTGTATATATATATGTATATATGTAACCCTTATCCCTGAGTGGCTTCCGGGCCTTGATAAGTGGGGACTACCTTGTAAAAAAAAATATATATGTGTGTGTATGTGTATATATATATATATATATATATATATATATATATATATATATATATAATTTTTACTTACTTGTTGCTTCATCAAATACTTCTGCATGCAAAATCCGATCCCGCATTTTGCTAATTCCTACCCTCTGATGAAAAGGAGAGTATTTCTTCGAAACTCCGCGGATTAAGGACTATCCATTTATCTAGTGTTTCCTTTTCAAATTAAATATGTTTTTAATTCATTTCAAAGTGTTTTTTAACATATTTTATTAACTGTTTGCTCATATATATATATATATATATATATATATATATATATATATATATGTATGTATGCCTTATATAATGTGTGTGTGTATAAACAATGGTGATCATTGTAATTTCAACTACCTACTTAGCAGCCGCCAAAATAGTATAATAGTTAGGAATACTGTCATCTAGGTGGCCGAGTTTCGATCATGGCTTGAAGCAGTTGCCAGTCTAGCCGTACTCAAAACATATGATACAACGGAACAGTCTATGGATAACTGATATAGTTGTGTGGCTTTTAAATAAAACTTAAATCCAACTTTGATGAGCCAATTATCATTTCTTATTATTGTATCATGTTATTGATATATAATATGTATTTAAAATAGCAAGCAAAATATTAAACAAATGATTGATACTATTATAAGTGTTAATTCAAATAAAATTATTAATTTTTAATTTAGCACCATTTTCATATTTCACTTCCTAAGGATATTTTAGTTTGTTTTTTATTATTTCATATAATAAATTTGTATCTAGATTTCTTTAATTTTTAATTAACTCAGCTTGAATTTAATTTTTAATTTTTTTTGTCTTCTCATTTCCTGTCATGATTATTAAAGGAAATGTTTTCCCCTTTTCTATACTTTTTCGTCTTTTATTTCTTTTTTCTCTTTTTTCACCTTTTTTAACAGTTATTGTTTCTTCCCTTTTTTCAATTCCTTTGATTTATTGATCTTTTCTTGCACTTTTTATATTTTTCTCATCTTTTTCTCCCTATTGTATCGTTTTTTCTTTATCATCCTTTTCTTTCTTTTTCATCCTTTTATTCCCCTTTTTCATCTTTTCTTTTTTATCATCCTTTTCTTCCATATTTTCATCCTTTCTTTTCCTTTTTTCATATTTTCTTTCCCTTTTTTAGGTTTCCATCATTTCTTTACTTATTTTATTTTTATTTTTTCATCATTCCATTATTTCCTTTTCTGTTTTTATCTTTTTATCCTTTCGTTTGTTTGTTTTTCGTCTTTTTCCTTGATGTTTTCTTTTTTTTTCATAATTTTTTTCAACTTTTCATTAAAATTTTTTTTTTTTTTTTTACCTTTTTCATCATTTGATCGAATTTGAATTCTCTTCTGCGCTACCTTATTTCTTTCTCTTAATAAAAAGAGCATTTATTTCATTTGTTTTCTTTCCATAAAAATTGATCGATCTTCTCATCATGAAAAAAATTCATTTGATTACTGGAATCGATGTTTCTTCCTTACACAAAATTTTACAAACTAAAACATCTTTATTATTAAAGGTATTTTAAGGCTAAATGTCCTTTATGTCTCTTTGGCCATCTCTTCTTTTAATCAATAATCCTACTTTATCTTTTAAAATTACACATACACACATATTGAAAGTTTTTCAACCTTTAAAACTATATTGAAAAAAAGAATTTAAAAAATTTAATCCCAAGTCTTTCGTTGGCAAACTATTTTGCTAATAAGTCTATCAATCTCTTGCAATCACTGCATTAGTTTGTGTTCAAGAATTCGCACTAGTTTTAATATTATTTTAGCGGTCATTGGTTGTTTACCATGAAAAACTTTCGGGAATTTTAAAACAAAACAGTATATTAAATCATGGTTCCCCAGCAGTGTTGATTAAAGACCACTTCCTTAAAAAATCCAAAACGTTCCAGATATCAGATCTACTTTTTTGCTCCAGATTAATCAGATTAATTTTATTAATCTATTCATGTTATTAAAAACATGTTTTCCTAACATGCGTCATTTTACCCCCCCCCCCCAATTTTCTCTTATATATAATAAAATGATAACATTTTCCTGCTAACTATCAACACTTATAGGAAGCCAAAGAATTTATTCCTTTGCAAATCTTTTGCACTCACTATTCAAAGTTAATACTGCAGTGTGTTTTCAAGCAAGATTACACACTTTTCATTACCATTTAAAAAATATTATAGTTTGTCCTCCTTGCCTCAATCTCTCAGCTACATAATCCCACATAGGTCGTAGCAAATTTTTATTCCTCTTTAAATTTTGTCTTCCCACAAAACCTAAAACCACTGGGTAATTTTTTCAAAGTCATACTTAGCCACATGCCACTTGGGAAATTATTCCACTTCATAGACACATTAGTTTCGTACATATTACGTTGGCGTAAAACTAGAGAATAAAAAACACTTTCGTTGTTGGCATTGGTTTCCCCGATATTTTTGTGGTCGGAATTCTTTCTAGAAAGACATCAAGTACTTACAGGAATGACCACAAAAAGATTGCCAACATCCTAAGTGAAAGTTTGAGGGGGGGGGGGTCGAATGAACTGGATTCGAACTTGGAAAACACAGTTCATCAGTCTGTGTTGTTAACCACTTGCGTACAGTCAACCTCCAACTAATGTACAATATATATTCAATGGTTCGTGAGTCCTGTCCTGTTTATAATTACTGTGAAGTTGGTTACAATAAAGTATGTTAATATTATTTCCGTTATTTTTTTTTTAATCTCTATCTCTAGTATTATATAAAAGTCACTTTTATAACGGTTAATTTATATTTAAGTAAACATTAACTAGTAAAATTAAGATGACAAAAATCCTAGTTAGATTTTTCTCTATAAAGTTATGCATATGTTTATATGTTTATATATTTATATGTTTATACATTTATATGTTTATGTTTATATATTTATATGTTTATATGTACGCTATTCAGATTGGATGTTATCCTCACAACATTTCGGCCGATGTAACTTCTGACCTTCTTTAGGTGTATCTTGCCCAACTCATGAATTTTTTTGTCAAACTCAGGAATCTGTACAGGTTTTTGAATGGAACCCTTTATTTAATCTATGAGGATGGCTTGCTCTCATTCTGTTAGCTATGAGTAGGTAGAAGCCTTAATTTGTAATTGTATTTTTAGTATCGCCCACGATGCCTCCGTCCAGTTTAAAGAGACAATGGATACCTCCTGTAAGGGTAGCTGTGCATGTACTTGTGAGGCAAGAAGCTACACCTCTCTTGAATCAGCACTGCTTCAGTCCAGTGGCAAGGAGAAGTGCTAGACAATTGGAAACAATTCAGAGATAAGTGAAGGGCACATACAGAACCTGTGATTCCAAAATGGTCACCTATTTTAATACTAACCATGCTCAACGTTACTTAACTTTGGTGATCTAACAGGAACCGGTGTGTCAATGTGAATCATACCATATATCATATATCGCCCACACTGAGGATTGAACCGTCAATCTCCAGAAAACTGTCACTTAGTACTGATTATTACTTAGCACTTTATCGGAAAGATTCAATAATACAAATTATCAATCCTCATCTCAAAAATTCCGAAACCTAGTAAATCATTTACTTTTAAACTAATTAACCGATCATTAAGAATTTTGGACCATAGCTGCTAGATATAAAAAGTATTAAAGTGATATCATAATAAATGTTTTCAATGATTACATAATTAACGATAAAGACAATGATGATTACATATTAAACGATGCAGACAATGGTGATGGCATAATAAATAATGTGGTTTCAATGATGACATAATAACTAATGTGGGTACATTAATGGCATAATAAATGATACTGACATGGTGATGACATAATAAATGATGCGGGGGGGGGGACAGCGGGAGCTTTATAAATAAAATAATGTTGACATAGTGATTTCATAATAAACGATGTGGAAAAAAATGATTGCATAATAGATGATTCTGACACGGTGATTAAGTAACATGCACATCACGGTAAATGATATAATCCCAGGGATGATCTATATTCATTGTTTTGAATGGCATCGGTAATTTTCCCAGAGGCTTTTCAATTTTCTACCCTCATACAATGCGTTCTTGTATTTCTTTCTTCTGGCAGAATATATAAGAATTAGTCGGCCATGTTTCAGCAGCTGCTTTTTTGCTGCTTGGGATTTCTATAGAATGTTTCATTCTGTTAGAAGAATCCACAACTCCTCCTCCTCCTCTCCCATCATCCCTTCTCTCTCTCTCTCTCTTTCTCTCTCTCTCTCTCTCTCCACACACACACACTGATTTGGTTTGAAGGTTGTTTTTATTTTGTTTTCGCTAGGGGTTTCACCAACCACTTCTCTACCAACTCAGTAATTTCAGTTTTCCTTAGAGTACTAGCACTGACTTAAAGCATAACTGTATCATTTTTGTTTTGTTTTGTCTGGGGAGTTTGTAGACACACACACATCATTTTCTGAGGGAATTGTAAGCGAAATCAATGGATACTATTATAGATAATGTAAATCTCTTTGTAAATAAACAGAGCACTTTTGACAGCTCTATCTCACTCACTCACACACACACACACACTCACAGACACACACACACACACACACAGGTAAGTAACCTTGTCTATCTGTGTGGGGAACGGTCTCTTCCAAACTACTCTGCCAATTTTTAGTCTACAGACTTGAAACTTGATTCGGACTTGTGGAACTAATTCGATTTGGTTATTAGCCGGTAAAAATAGTTGCTAAAGGAGTCAAAATTGATAAAATTGTAACTTAGCAGGCGTAAGTCTGCTTAAAGTACTTCTCTTTGCATGCACAAATACACATTTATACGTTAATGCTTGTTAATTTGGTGAGTTTTGATATCCATCTTTTTGTGGCTCAGATGATTATGAATTAGGCTGAAGCGCTACATGTCTTGGTTTCAATTCTAGTTGATAGCACTACTCATTTTTTTCTTTTTACTTTTGAAATCACTACTATATATTGGGTATAATGTAAGAATCGATTGAGTATTGACTCTATAATAATTAATATGAAATCTGTATAAATTAAAATATCATGTTTAAGCATATTTTACGACCGAGCAATGCCGGGCGCCCTGCTAGTTATTTAAATAAAGATTTACTTTTTTCGTTGCTTGTGCTAATGATGTAGTGGATAGAATCGCGGACTGTCGAGTTTCGACCTCAGTTTGAAGCACCTATCTAGCTACACTGAGCGATTCCATCTTTTAAAAAGGGTGTGGAAGGTTATAATATGCATGCGAACATGAAATTACTTCAGGGTATTATTATCATTTAGATATGTTTTATAATCATTGCTTGTCTGACAAAATGTAAGCAAATAAATCCAAATAAATTTCTAGATATTCTGTTGAAAAATTTGTACGGAATTAACAGGAAAAAGCGGCAAAAAACGTTATTTTCATTTAAATGTTTCTAATACATTTTTTATAGGTTATAAAATTTGGCGTTATGATTGAACAGACTTTTTTCTTTTACATGATGACGTCATGTTGTAATATTTTTTAACCGCAAAATGTCTATATATATATATATATATATATATATATATATATATATATATATATATATATAGACATTTTGCGGTTAAAAAATATTACAACATATACGAATGTTCATACATACCAGTCTTTTATCGTCTCTCTGATGCTGCTGTTTCTTTTCGCTGCATTTCATGAGTGGGCGCCGATCATCTCATCTATTTAACTAAGAAGAATGAAGCTTTCATGAAGAAAGTAATACAAGAGACATTCGCTGAGTCTTTTGAAGGTTTTATTTGGAGAGAATGGACTTAAGAGAGTGGGACTAATGTTATCGTAGCTAGTTACTTCTTAAACTTGGCTTTCTAAGTTGACGTAATGAATGACACATACAAATAGAAATTGAAGAAATATTCCCCTTAGATTATGTCTACATTATTGACGGTGACTCGTTCGCATGGCTTCCAGAGAGACTGATTTGAAAACCTTTGTTTCTCTCAGTTCTAAAGCGTGATATCATTCGGCATCATTCAACTTTGTTTTGCCTACCTGTTGCTCCTGCCTTGTCACTCATGTTTCATTCAACCCTGGGAACAATTCTGTTTTACACATCTGGATCATCATGCACTTAGTGTGTTTCGCGTCAGAATTCACACTTCAGTTAACTGAATCGCTACTGATGTAATGTCCCTAATATTTAACAATTTGCACTAAAAATAATATTGTCACCAAACAAATTGTTTGTGTTATAATCAAAAGCAGACATTTTTTGAAGAATTAAAAACAAAAATAACAAACACAGAAAAAGTTGCTTAGCAATTATAAAAACGATGAGATACAGAAATATATAAGTGGTAAAAATTATTTCCCTCTATTGGGAACATTTAAACGCATTTAAAAATAAATTTGAATAAATGCTTATCGTTTTGTGCATTATTGGGTGGATTGGAAATAGAAACGGTTGATGTGGTTTTAGACAGTATAGGAGATTATCAGCACATGATGAACATTCTAATATATACATCAGATCTATGTTTCTTAAGTTTTGAGATGAGTGTAACTTCCAACTGAATTTTACCAAATACTTTATCCACTATGCCATGGGTCCACAAAGTAGAATTCAGTTGTAAGTGACAATCTTCTGGAAGTTAAATGTCCAATCTTCAGTGCCGGCAGCATTTAAAATGCAACTGCGAATTACTTAGGACTTCTACCCAGTCATGGCTCATGGAACAAGAACATGCTACCTTGTGGATTAAATGAAGAGTTCTGTTCAGAATTCCATGCAGATTCTCGAGTTCGAGAAGACACACCTAAAAGGGTCGGAAGTTACATCGACCAAAATGTTGCGAGAATAGAACTCGAGATGAAAACAGTCACATTGAAATTCAGTAGAACCCCGGGATACAGTTTTTTCTAGGTTACAATGTGAAATACGATGTTTTTCCGGACCCTGGTTACGGTATTTGCTCCACCTCATGGTGTTATTTATAATGTTATTTGATTATATACATATGCATTATATACTGTACTGTATTTTGTTACTAATTTTTAATATGTACTGTATAAAATTTTGCTAAGACCTGCCATACGATGAATACACTTTACAATCCCAACCCCAGAACGGATTAATACTGTATCCCGTGGTTTTATTCTAACCCAAACGCTAGGTGTATTTAAAAACAGGTGGAACTGCATAGCTTGTTTGTTCCACCATTATATCTTGATTCAGTTTGTGTCTATCCGTTAAATCCCTGCATTGTTCTGCCTTCTATAAACCTAAGTTATATTTATAAACAGGTTTAAAGAAACAGTAATTATTTCATGCAATATCAGGCAAACTGAGAATACAAACATCATTCATGGTCAATGTAATTTCAGGCTGTATAGACCGTTAAGGGATCGATATTTATCTAGTATATACGTATATAAATTTATCTATTTTTGCTGCATTGATTTGTTCATATATCGTTCATTTTAGCATTATTGCCAAAGTAGAATATACAGGGTGGATTACTAAAAGTTTCATATGTTAAACATATTGTTTTGGGATCCAAGTTTTTAGCTGTTGTCTGCCTCATCTAATGATTATACAAATAATCTTAACCAACTTCTACTTGTTGTTTTACAACGTTTCAGCAAACTATTCCTCTGGCCTTCATCAGGTGGTTAACCGTGATGGGATAGGAGCGCTGAATCTCCTAACTGCATCCTCAGCAATTACTGCCTTCCATAATTGTTGTCGTCTCACCACGTTTGGCCAACTAAGCCTCTGCCCGGATTTGGGTAGAATTGAAACCACTATCAGACAATGCTTACCTGGAGCTGTAGAAATTCAATGTCTCTATCCACTGCGCCACGTTAAACAATAACTAGAAGATAAGGATAATAGTCCGCGATAAATAAATTGATAAATAATACAAATTTCTCATCTCAGTAAGAATTCCAATTAATTAAATAATAAATCTTAAACAAGTACGCAAGGAAAGACCTACCCTTTTCTAAACATGTAAATAGAGAAAGAAGTAAATAATTTATGAAGATCACGGCCATCGAAGGACTCAAGAAAAAAATTGTTTAGGCATTGAAAATAGTCTTTATGCTGTTTTCCTTATATATTACTAAATGAGTAATCATTTTCATTAAAAATCCATAAAATATTATGCATTTAAAATTGAGTAAAGTGTGTTTGAAAAATTTCTACGTCATGTGAAAAGTCTATATGAAAAACAATATGGCCACCGAATTCCACCTTATGCCGTGTTCATGGAAAAACGAAATTCAAAATTTTTAACTCTTCATGATTCCTCATTTAATAATATTTATTGATAATAAAATAAATGAATATTTAACAAAAAACACAATATAAAACTACTTTTAATGTCTTAACAAATTTTTTTCTTGTGTTCATCCATGGCCGCCATCTTTGTAACAAACAAGAGCAAGATTTACTAATCATAACGGAAAAATGTCCAACGTCAATATTATTTCAAGAATGTAAAAAAAACAAACGTTAAATAATAGTTAACTAAAAAAAAAAAAAAATGAGAAGAACTTACATTTTTCCAATGTACTAATATTTGGGCTACTTTTAAGTGGGTCATTGTATATTGGGACCAATTTGATATATGTATTATTGAATATGTTACTCTTTTACTTAGAGCTGAAGGGCAATTACGGGTTCATGCCTTTCCCAACATTAGTAATGCATAAGTGATCACTATGGAACCAGATTTGGTTTGAACTCTGCATGGCCAATCCCATAGTATTTCATCCATTAGGCGACGCATCAACCCAACTGATACCTTGAAGCACGGCTGAAAATAGCTTGACTTCAAAAGAATCTCACTTAAATGATTTGTCCAAATATCCTTTGCGCCTGACACATTTCTTACCTTTTTTCTTTCTTTTTTTGTTCTTATAATTTCGTAGATTCTACATGAATCTGTATTCGTCCTTTTCCTCAACTCCCCCACCTCGATTCCATTGAATAAGTAACCTGTTTATTTATATTTTCTGGTTGTCTGTTTTTGTCTTAAAAAAAAACAAAAAACAAGATGTTCTTGAGTTAAAAACATTTTTATATGCAGACAATGCATTCTTCCTGCTAACCTTGACTTACCGTTTGTTACGACCTGGAAAAAAAAATGGCATTATTCATCGAGATTACATTTGTTCTCTTTCGGTGGAGGAGAAATCCTTCACGACTGAGACAATTTTTATTTTTGTACCTTTTCTCCACGTTAAAAAACGACCCTGGTGTCTAACTCTGTCCCGTGGGGAGGCATAGTAAATAGGTACATTGTTGTTATTGTTGTTCATGATGATGATGATGACTGCCATCCCCCACGTCTCCGCTTCCTGGCCAAAATAATTTATTTTGTTATGAAACTACTAGTTTCGTGTTACTCTTGTGAACAGGTGATATTTTACCTTAGTACTTATACCATTTTTTTTTTTTTTACATCTTTCTTTTTCTTTGTAAAGAAAACAATCATTCAACAAAAACTGTGCGCAGCTAATATAAGTATTGTTATTTAAAAAACAAAAAAAAAAAAACAAAAAAAAAAAAAACGCAGAAAGCCGACGCTTATCCAAGATGAACTGCTTTATTCAAAATCTGGTCTCCTGGACACCAAAACATGTTTTCTGGGGGAAAATGGAAGCACAGCGAAAAATAAGTACCATAGACTTTTTTCCCCAATATTCTGATGGTGATTTCTAAAATTTCCTGTTAATAGTTTTATTTTTTCATTCAGATTTTTCTTTAGTTTATTTTTGACAATTTCAAAATTCTTTTCTTAATTCAAGGTATCTTTAATTTAAAAAAATTGCTTCACCCTATATTCTTCATTTTCTCTTTTCCTTTGATTTTTATGAAGAATATTCAATAATTTCGTACTGCAAAGGACACGATTGATTTCTGATGGGAACGAGTTTCTCAAAACGTTGAATAATTTTTTTCATCAAATGAAAGACTTTTCGATCTTTTTAAATTGTTTCCAACTAGTCACTTCGAAAACGATTAGCAAAGGTGATCGATTATGATTGGTCGAAAATAATCAATTATCTGATCAATACTAACAGCAGCAGCAGATAACTAAATAATCGAACCAATTAGATTGATCTAAACGAGCATTTGTTATAAAGATTTTATCAATGTTAACATTTCTTTACATAACACCATGTTATGCATAAATCGCAATAAAAGATAATTCTTCAGGTACTACTTGCCTATTTTAGGATATGAAATTATTTATGTTAGCTGAGTTACATTTTGGCAGACTCAAGACTATGACTCTAAAATCTTGAAGGGACCGTCCTTGATTTTGTTGAAGTATGTTATTCTATCGTCTTCTGCTCATGAGTTGAGGGTTAAAAAAGGATACCTCAAAAGTGGGCTGGTCTTGAGCATCACAATCGAGAAATAGTATAACCATTTTTTTTTTTTCAGTTTGGAATGTTAAAGAAACCTTCTTTTTTTAAATTTGTCAGTTGTCACAAGTTTTTCCCTTTTAAAATCTTAAAATCTACCTTGCTATATATCTCCCTCTCCCCTGCTCTTCATCTTCTACTTCTTCATCCCTCCCCCTCTCTATCTATCCATTCCCCCCTCTCTCTCCATCTCCATCCCACCGTTCTCCATTGCAAGCTCCCTCTTTCTTTATTTTCATCCACCTCTCTCTCTCTATCGATCTTTCTCTTTATCTCTCCATTCCCCCTCTCTATCTTTTTATCCATTCTCCCTCTTTCTCTCTCCATCCCTCCTCTCTCACTCTTCCTTTTTAGTCACCCCTCTTTCTTTTTCTTCTATTTCTCCCTTTCTCCCACCTGCTTTCTTTCTTTCCGTTTCTTTCTCTTCTCTTACTCACACACAAAACATTCATTCTAGTGCATGTATCACTTCATAAAAATTTTCCAATCATTTGCACGTTTCATTGAGAAAAAACAAACTACTTTAACCCCCCCCCCACTCACTCCCGTTCCCAAGATTGGAGAGTAAAAACAAAACAACAAAAAAAAAATTAGCAAGAAAATTCAAATCAATATTACTGATTTTTCAAATTTATTTTGTCTTGTTTCTGTTCAACTAAAAAGAAATAATAATAAAAAATAACACATTTCACGGTTTAAATAAGATTTGTAATTAGTTTTATTTTTTATCCATGCACTAAAGTGCATATTTTAGTGTTTTTCTTTTCTTTTAGTTTTTCCTAATTTAATGAATAATTTATTTTATTCCATTTTCTTAATAACATCCAATGAAACAAATTTTATGAGGATAAAGAATGAGAATTGATTATTTATCTTATGCTTCCTCTTCATTTTCATTCAAATTACATTTGGAATAATAATCTCTAACAAAAAAAAGAAAAACAAGATCTGATATATATGTATGTGTTTCTCGCTTCTACGCAATTTTGATAAATACACATTGAATTGTATTATTTATTTACTATTAATCAAATATTTATTGAAATTAAAAATAAAATAATGGGGAAACTAAAAACGAATTAAAAAAAAATCCTATTTAAAAATAAAAATTTGTTAAGTACGGCTCACACTCTATAGATAGCACATTTTCAGCAAATATCTCGAGAAAAAAAGATTAAGCAATTAACATATAAAAAGTTTTCTTTTTAAATTCAGACTTCAATTTTATAACTTCAATTCAGACTTTAATTTTTATTAGCACTAATATATAAATTAGACATATGCTATTGAATTTTGATTTGTTCAATTAAAAACTTTGTATCAGTTTTTAAGCTTAAAAATTCAAAATTTGTTTAACTGTGTTTCATATGACTGATAGTCATTTGTGAAAAAAAAAAATGGATTATCAACTTCTCGGTGATGATGTTGCGAGTGAAGAAGACGAGGAGGAGAGGAGACGGAAGAGAAGAAGGAAAGGTTTAAGGGATATTCTGAAAGCACTTCAACGCGTCCATCTTAGACGGGTTTTACGAAGAGTTCAAAAAGTGTCTCAAAAGATTCCTAAACCTAATGTTTAAATATCCTGTGTATTTTATTTATTTAAAAAAATAAACATCACCGAAATGTTATTGAAAAACTAAATCTATTATAACGCTGAAGTAAACATATATAACCTAGTTTAGGGTTAGGTTAGGGTAAAAAGAAGCAATCTGATTCATATTGTATACATTGTTTGTTGAAGTTTGTTATCGTTACTTGTAATTAGCCAAACACAAGTATTTTCCGTCATGGTTAATTTGTGTGTGTGTATGTGTGTGTGAAGTGGTTGCTGCTTTCATAAATTCCCTTGCATCAAAAGTACCCCCCCCCATTTCTATTTAAAACAGAAAAATATTTTTTAGGCTGCCTACATATTATATATATATATATATATATATATATATATATATAAAGTTTAATACTGATCAATAATAATTTTTTTTATTAAATAATGATCAATAATTTTTAAATAATGATTAATAAATAATTTTTTGATAATGATTGATAAATATTACTTAATAATGGTCAGTAATTCATTTAAAAAAAGCGATTAATAAATTATTTTTAAATAATTATCAGTATATTATTTTTAATAATGCTCAATAAATGATAAAAAAATAATCCGTAACTATTTTTAATGATGATTAATAAATAATTTAAAAATTGGTCAATAAATTATTGTTATAAAATGATCATTAAATTATTTAAAAAGATGATTGATAACTAATTTTTTAATTATAATCAATAAATATTTTTTTAATAATGATTAATAAATATTTTTTGGAAATAATGGTTAATGAATATTTTTTAGGAAATAATGATTAATAAATAATTTTTAAGGCATAATGATCAATAAATAATGACTTTAATAATGATTAATAAATAAATTTTTTAATAATGATCAATAAATATTGTTTGTAATAATGATCAAAAATAATTTTTAAATAATGATTAATAAATAATGATTTTAAAAATGGCGTGACGGTAATTGATCACCAATCGTTCTTGATGAAGATAATGATTGATGTTTTAATAATTCTCTCCCTCACAGTAAAAAATAGAAAATGATATGAAATTACCCACCTGTATTTCTGTTTAAAACAGAAAAAAGAAATAACCTCAATTTTCTCCTTCCCAAATCGAGAAACAATTTGCCTTATCAGTAACTAGTCGGCAAATGGATGCTCAATACTCGTTTAATTTTTATATGAAAACGATTCCTCACCTTAAAATAAGAATTGTGATAGATTCCAACCCGTATCTCAGAAGAAAGACCACCTAATATGGGTGTCGTCCTGCATCATTTGACTAACTAGTCATTCATCCAGAGAAAACGGAAATTGTATAAGTAACTCCCTTTCCAGGTTTTGCAGGTTACATCTAGGGATCTCTACTGTGTAGGGGTGGGATTTTGCTGCTTGTCCGGTTTGTCGGGGGGTGGGTATGTTTACCTTTTTACTAATAATGTAAACATTCCCCCCTCGCTGCATCAGACAGCGAAATACAATGAACGATTTTATGTTTTTAATATTGGAAATTTATTTCCTATATTATACAGCATATATGTTCAGCATTAAGCTGTTTTTCTTGTGTTTTTTATGTTATTATTTGCGCAGGCAATCTTACTGAAGTAGCAATTTAATTTAGTATGCAGTACTGTATATGAACGAAGCATATTACAGGATTCTAACATATGTCTTTTAAGAGAGACCGCCTGATATGGGTAACATCTTTGATCACTTAACTAACGCTCTATTAAAAATAAGATTTATACAATTTTGGACTTCTCTTGTGTATGCTAAAGTTGAAGTATAAAAAGATTTAAAGTAAATAAAAATTTCAAATAAAAGATATTGATATAAATAAGTTTTTGTGAAGTAGACACATGTTCTACATGTCGTATGAGATCAACTCCTCCACTTTTTAAGCGATAAAGACAGAAATAATGTTGAAATATCTTAAACATCTTTTTAAATATTAATTATTTCTTCTGCGCTTCTAAGTTCACCAGCCTTGAAAACCTCTGCATATTTAAAAATAGAATTAATTTTTCCCATTAGCTATCATCACTTACAGGTGTTTATGTATTAAAACAGATGAATGAATGCTGATCTCTTACAAGCTCTGTATTTCTGAGGATGACATCCTTACTGTTTGGTGGATTTGTAGTGTGCATACTTTTATAACAGAGTACTGATTCTCTGCTACTAAAGCTGAAGGTGCCCAGATTTGAATCAGCTCTGCATTGCAACCAACTTCAGGGGTATCAGCGTATTGAACAAAGCCCTGGTGGAATAAACAGATGTACACACATCCAAATTGAGAAAACAAGCAACTCAAGAAAGATATAAAATAACTCTGTCAAAGATAACTTGAAGTAATGGTACATTGAAACCAAAATAAATGATAGTTTAATATGTCACCACAGCCAACATACAACCCATGAAAAAGATACATTAAATGAATCAGTTGTGCCCTTAACATCACTTGAAAAGATGAAGTCTAAAACCATTTTAGGCATCAATTTAAAAAAAATTAGTTTCCCTGGACCGAGAAGGGAGTTATCATTCTTGAGAAGTGCAGGTGTCTATAATAGTTTGAGAGATAAACAAAAAAGCGTCTCCATCAAAGATGTTAATTATAACGCATTCAGAAGCTTCAACGTGACAATTTAATCTGTAAATTGTTAAATAAGTGTGTTGAAGATACTTCGCCAATTGGTCATTTTTGAGTGGTTATTATACCAATAACATGTATCATCAAGTATGATAATGCAATACAGTTTTGAAGAGAATCAAATCTCAAGTATGTACATTATTCTGTAACAGTAATGCTTGCATTGGCGTCGACATATAATAAGAATGCATTATGGTAGGATCTAAAAAGATTTAATTTATGGTCGACTTGTGTGAGGAAAGACACCGAATAAAGTAAGCTGCATTTCGGAGATGAAATTTGAAGGCCTTTTGAAATTGATCTCATCAGATTGGGAGATCTTTGTTTCTATCTATGCCGGTTGGAAGCAGGTTGTGTAAAAAGGATTATGCTGGCTGAATGAGTCACTTGCCAAACAGACTGAGGAAAAGAGACAGGGATAAGAAATCCAGATCCAGGGAGAATACTAAAAAAAATCTTGAGTGTAACATCATCGTCTTCCGGGAATTAATGTTGCCAAAAAAAACATGTTTGATTTAACAAAACAGAAATTGAAATCCTCTTAATTTAATTTAGTAGAATATGTAAATACATTTCTCTCACATACCATTTTTTTTTAAAATTTTATCTAGAAAAATTATGTATAATATAACTTGCACGGCCCATGGAAATTTCGCGGTTAAATAAAAGAAATGAATTTTAATTTGGTCATCTTATCTATTTAGAGATAAAAGCCAATATAATGTAGAGTTAATGTAACAGCGAACCAAGAAACGTACGTTTATTACGTTAATTTCCAGACAAATATTTCATGCCATCCCACTCTTTCATGTCTTTTTCTGTCAACTCATGTGTCAGTCTCTCTCTCTATCTCAATATCTCTCTCTCTTTCAACTGATATAACATGCTCCTTCTCACCCTGTTTTATTTATTTAGAGATAAAAAGAATCTAACCTAAATTTAATTTGATTAGTAAATAAATGAAAATACATTGCATAGATTGTCTCTCTTTCTATTAGTCAGCTCATGTCCCATTCTCTCTTTCTTTAAACTGATATAACACGCACTTTATTACCCTTTGCCTTATATTAACACATGTGAATTATTCTCTCTTTCCTCACTCCCTATCCGTCTTCCTCTCTGGTACGAGCAAACCAGACCAGATCAAACCAGACTGTCTGATGATATCGTCTTCTTGTCTTAAACGCACCAAACATTAATGTTGATTTTTTTTTTCTTTCCCTTTGAAAACCCCAATCATTTTATGCAAGGCCAAAACACAATTTGGATTATTCTGGTTACTTTATTTTGTTATTACTGATGTCAGGTGCATCTTTTCAATTTTTTTTGTTAAACTCAAGAAGTTTGATGGAATTTTAAACCAAACCTCTTAGTTAATCCATGGAGATTATTCTCGTTCCATCAGCCATGATTGGATAGAAATATTAATTGATGTATTGTTGGTATTATTCAAACTATTGTTCTCATAGTGGATGTTTTTCTTACAACGTTTCGGCCAATGTAACCTTTGACTTTCTTCAAGTTGTCTTGTTGAACTCTAAATCTGTATGGAATTTTAGACGGAACCCTTTATTTAATCTAGGGAAGTAGCTTGCTCTTGTTCCTTCCGCCATGATCAGGTAGAAGTCTTAAGCAATCTGTAACTGTATTCTTAGTATTGTCCATGGTGAGGATTAAACCTTCAACTTCCAGAAAACGAAACTAATTATTACATAGTACCCGTGGTGCAATGAATAAAACTGAGTGGCTGTCTTCATAATGATAATGGTTCAATCCTTAGTGTGGGCGATACTAAGAATATAATAATGAATTACGTAAGCTTTGTACCTGGTCATGGCTGACAGAACAAGAGCAAGCTACTTTCGTAGATTAAATAAAGGGTTCTGTATGAAATTCTATGCAGATATTCCTGAATTTGACATAAACATTAACAAGTTCAAGAAGACGCCTGAAGAAAGGCGAAGGTTACTTCAGCTGATATGTTGTGAAAATTAACACTCAAGAGGAGAACAGTAGTCTAAAGAATCCAAATAATCCAAATTATCAATCCTCATCTAAAAATTTCCGAAATTTAGTCTTAATTTCTATTATCTTTATTTATTGTCATCTGTAGTAAGGATTTAGAAGACTGTCACTTAGAACCGATTGTTAAAAAAAACTCTTTTAATAAAATCAATGTCATGAGTCACTTGAAGAAGGTTGAAGAGGTTACATCGTTCGAAACGTTATGAATATAATAATCAAGATGAGAATAGTAGTCTGAATGATCCAAATTATCAATCTTCATCTCAAAAATTCTTAAATAATGTCTTTAAACTAATGCGCAATTTTTGTCGATTTTTCGGTGCTGCTTTGGATTGTTATCTACAAGGGAAAATATCTACACCATGCACTGCTTATTTTACTTTTAATATATGAATTTTCACGTCAATTACTTATATATGTTTTGGGATAAACAAAATTGTGCTGATGATTTATGGAAAAAATAGTGAAAATTGAGTTGGTTAAAATTCATTGAAATAGATTACTAGGTCTTCAGCAGCCCTTTATTGAATAATTGGATGAAGTGTTACATTATTTTTTTTTTCACCCCAAACAAGGCAAAATGACTCTTAGATGTAAGGACATAATGTGGAAAGTAGAACATTGAGATGTTTGTTCACATTACGCTTAAACTTCTGCATGTCAGTGCAGTCAAGGAAGCAGGGATCCAGGATGGAATTCCAAAGTTTAGCAATTCGAAAGAAAACGCTATTAGAGTATAAAACTTTCCTGCATCTAGAAATCTCTTCAGGGTAGGTGTGAGATTTTGCTGTGTGTCGGGTTAGTCAGGAATATTTACATCGAGGGAGTACAAGTGCTTTGAGTTCGTTGGAGCACATTCCATTAAAGTACTTGTGAAATAAGCACAGACATGTAGAATTTCGGTGATGAGACAGGGGTTGGAGTTTGGTTGATAATGCTAGACCTAGTTGGTTGGAGACTCTTTTTTGATCCTTGTCTAAGAACGAGAGACTAGTGGCAGATGCATATCCAGATGTGGCAGCAATACTCCATGCATGAGGGAGAGTGAATGGTGCCTCTGTAGAGATATAGGATACGCTCAGGTGTGAGTAATTTTCTAGCACAGTAGAGAAAGCCAACCTCCTTGCAGCAACCTTGGCAATGTCCTCAATGTATTTGTTCCAGTTCATGTTGCTTGTGAATGTTAAGCTGAGGAGTTTGAACGATGAACTTTCAAATAGCATAATACGTCCCCATTCAACTATAGACTGGAGATCTCCCTCTAAGGTTTTAGCCATTACCTTGGATATGTGTTTATTCTGTTTCCGCTTGTGTCTGTTAGAAAGCATAGTGTTATCTGCAAATGTACCCATTTCGGAGACAGATTTATCTGGAAGGTTATTTATGAATATCAGAAATAATAAAGGTCCAAGGATCTACCCCTGTGGTTTCAAAAAATCTTTCATCCTCTGTATTTTAATAGAACTATCAGACGATATCTCGTGTTTTTCTCGCCTATACATTATTTTGGTAAATGCACATTGAATAATATTTTATTTACAGAATTTAATCAAAGCTCTCCAGAGCAATATGTCCACATTTTCTTTCCTCCCCACTAGAGAAAAATTAGACACACGGTCAGTTTTTAATGTGTGGAAAATCCAGCTCACCAAACTGAGGATTCTGGATGGAACAAAAAATAAAGAGGATAGATAAAGAATTAAAAAAGACAGATAAATAAAGAGGACTTTGAATTATTTGGTAAAATAATAGTAATACTGATTTAACAAATTAGGCACAAGACTCTTAAAATGTGGGAATGGAGGTTCGGTGATCATCCTCTAACTATCCTACTCTGTACTGGATGTATTTTAACCCATTCCTCCATTTTTTTTCCTTCCTCTCTTTCACCATTTGACCATCCCTTTCAATTCAACAGTCACCACAATACCACATTTACTCTATGCGCCTATCCAACTAAACGCTCTCTTAAATGAATAAATTCTACCCAATTACTACCACTACCATCATTACCAATCATCACGGTATTCTCTCACAGGCCAACTGACGCTCATTTAAACCTTATTCTCAATGGGTCTTTGAGCCTTGATATGTGATGACACCTTAGTATATAAGTAAAAAAATAAATATATTTTAACTTGTATTTTTGCCTTTGTTACGCATTGAGCTCTCCCACCTAAAATTTCTTATAGAAATTGCTTTATCCTATACGGATATAACATCCTCTCTCTCTCTCTCTCTCTCTCTCTCTCTCTCTCTCTCTCTCTCTCTCTCTCTCTCTCACCTGCACGCTATATATATATATATATATATATATATATATATATATATATATATATATATGAACAAATGATTAATAAAACATGTTAAAAAACATCTTGAAAAAGAGTTAAAAACATATTTAATTTTTAAAAGGAATCACAAGATAAGTGGATATTATAAGCTCTATTTCCTTTTCGGTTTTATTGAGCTTTTACATCTGGTTGAGATTACTTTACTTGTAAATATTAACTCTTTAATATTTATAATATATTTTAAGTTTACCATTTTGATTACCTTGGTAAACTTATTGTAATTTTTATTTCTCTCTCTCTCTCTCTCTCTCTCTCTATATATATATATATATATATATATATATATATATATATATATATATATATATGTATATATATATATATGTATATATATATATATGTATATATATATATATATATATATATATATATATAAAATAAAAATTACAATTAAATTTACCAAAATGATCCAAGATGGTAAAACTAAAGTATATTATAAATATTAAAGAATTAATATTTATAAAGTAATCTCAACCAGATGTAAAAGCTCGATAAAACCACATAGGAGATAGAGCTTATAATAAGAGCAAATATTAATAAAACATGTTAAAAAACACTTTGAAAAAGAGTTAAAAACATATTTAATCTGAAAAGGAAACACTTAATAAGTGGATAGTCCTTAATCTTCAGAGTTTCAAAGAAATACTTACCTTCTCATCAGAGGGTAGGAATTAGCAAAATGCGGGATCAGATTTTGCATACAAAAGTATTTGATGAAACTGCAAGTAAGTCAATGATCTTACTTGATAACAAAAAGTGAAGCAGAGGGAACATGATTTCATGTGAATGGACAGCCAGGTGAAAGGAAAAGCATCCAATGACGGTAAAATCCAAAAATGTAAGTCCAAGAAAGTTAATTTAATTTTCCATTCGCACAAGTAAAATCCAAGGACATCGCGTAATTGGAAGATGGTCCAAAATAATCCAAGAGACTGACATCCGTGGAATAATTCACAAATATGTACAAGGAAAACGGGGAAAAATTCCAATAATATTAATAAAAGAAAAATAAGATATGCTTTCTACACGGCTGCCGGGAACAAAGTGTAATTAAAGAAAATCAGTAAAGAAGAAGGAGAGAGAGAGAGAGAGGAAGATTAAATGGTGATAGAATTAAATATAAAATATAAAAGCAAACGTCAAAATAACCCAGACAAAAAGATGTTAAAGGCGCAAAAAATATAGGGCAAAAAATAGGTCAACTGAAATGTACAGGTTATTACTTAAGAAAATGTCAGCAAGAGTTGTTAAAAGATACTAAATGGAATAAATAAATAAATAAAATATAAAAAATAAAAAAATATAAAAAATAAACAATTTTTTAAGGGGAGAGGATGGCCGGTATCTGCAAATTCCGGATAAAGCAAGTAAGTATATAAGTAAATGCATATAGTAAAATATAAGTAAATATACATACAGGTTATGAATGTGTAGGTAGATTGATATATTTGATAGATATGAATATTTAAAGACTAAAACGGAAATTGCAGATAAAAAAACGGGCAAGCAAAGAAGAAATAAAGAATTAAAATAAAGGATTATTAAGTTATAAAGTATTAAGAAATGTAGAAAAAACGATAATGTTAAAGAAAAATTATATATCTATCTGAAAGGTTAAAATAATAACTATGTAATTTCAAAATTACCATAATTAGATTTAGACTTCTGTTTACAGAAAGAAATCAGTTCGTTTTTAGAATTTATTATATTGTTACTTTGAGGGGAAGTAATTATAGTTATAGCTTCGGTTGTGCAGAGGCGACATGACTTAGAGCCTGGAGTATAAGACTTAACTTTTTTATGATAGTCCATTTGATTGAGAAGGGGGTATTATTAGAGTTAAGTTTTTTTAATTAAAGTGGTTAGAGAAGTTCCTTGGTTATTATTAGAATTATGGTTGTTAAAAGAAGAAATGTGGTTTGATATTCTTTTCTTAATTAATGTTGAATAGCGCCGATATATGTATGTACTTTATTAAAAGCTTGAGGTCTGATATTAATATTAATTTGCTGATTTGTACTAGTTAAACAGTTTGAATTTTGTTCATAGTGTTCAACAAAGGGTGGGACAATGATTGTATGAGGACTATTTTGGAGGGGATAATGAGTGTTGCTATTAATGAGAATAATAATATTTCTCCTAACAGCCATCCTAATACTAGCAACACTCATTATGTATATAATATATATATACTATATACATATCTCTCTCTCTCTCTCTCTCTCTCTCTCTCTCTCACACACACACACATATATATTATATACATATCTCTCTATCTCACACACACACACATATATATATAATCAACTTTTAGTCATTCAATAAATTTAAACATTTATGACGTAAAATGTTAAAATTTCAAATTTCACTTCGGATTTTACCATGCAATTTGGATGTGAGTTTCTATATCCTTTTCATTAACTTTCATTACTCTGACATTTAAATACTTAAACAACTTTTGTGATTTTCCATGTCTCACTGACTTTAACAAATAAGGTGTAAATCAGTATATTTGCTAATATTTTCTCCTCTGAAGAGATGGTAGACATCGAAATCCTATAGGATAAGGAGTTATATTTCAAATTTATTCTTTGTCTTACATAGAATAATATAAATCTTTTGATTTGAAATTTGACCATTTCACGTCATAAATTTTTAAATTTATTGAATGACTAACATTTGATTTATTTGCTCTATCTTGTGTATTGAGCAATTTTTATTTAGATGGGATAGTCCTTATAGAATATTACTGCCAATAATATTTTGTAAAACCTATAATCACAGGTTTCAATACCAGTTGAGTTGTTAGATAACTTTATTCTGAATTGTGTGTGTGTGTGTATTAGTCATTGGAATAAAATGGTGAGTGAGATAAGCAAACACCACCACCCCTAAAAAAATAAAATAACAGATAGGATTCCCACACTCAATCTTTCTTTAAAAATTAAAAGAAAATGACCGCCCACTGTTTTTTTTTTTTTTTTTTTTTTTTTTCGGTGTCCTAAACGATGGTTAAATACATCTAGCCGATAAAAATCCCGAGATTTTTTTTTAATTCAGAGGAAGGATAACGTATAACATCCACGAGAAACTGATAATGTAAAAATAGAATAAAATAAAGTGTTAAATTTGTAATTATGTCCTGTATTTTATTTATTGATTTCAACATTTACTGAAATTGTTATTTAAGAGATCTCCGGACACGTTCGATTCTCCTTTTCGACTAAAAGCGTTTCGAATGTGCACTGAATAATCTATGCAGACGGAAGGCTAAGTTGCGTAACTGTTGTCTCTTATCGATGTCTTCCGTCACAACAGGAAGCATCTTGCATTTCGCTAGCATGTTTATACGTTCGTCTTGTCAAATCTCGGTGTGCAACAGTGCAACGCAACACTGTTTTACAATTAATATAAGATTCGGTCGTATTAAAGAGAAAAAAGATAATGATAGAAAATATTAGCTAGATTTATTATTTTTCACATTTTTACAATTGGTTTTATGTAAACCCCGTCTAGTCTTAGAGTATGTGTGTATGAAGTATAAAAATATATTTATTGCAAAGAATTCTCATAAAATCGTTCATATTTTATACCTGAAGGAAATTAAGCTAACTAATAATGAAACAAGAACGTTTCTATGTAATTAATTTGCCATACATATATCTTCATACTACTACTAAGCTCTACTATATATTGAGCACTGTTGATAATATATATATATATATATATATATATATATATATATATATATATATATATATATATATATATATATATATATATATATATATATACACACACACACACACACACGCTAACAGGCCGCCCGGTGTTAATCGGTCGTAAGATACACGTAAATATGATATTTCAATTCATGCAGATTACGTATCATAGAGACAATTCCCTATCGATTATTCTATTAAACCTAGTATATAGTACTGATATCAAAACTAAAAAAAATATGATTTGGGTGTCATCAGCTAGAATCGAAACCAAAATATGCACCTCTCCATCCTTAGCCTTTGAGTCACGCATATATATATATATATATATATATATATATATATATATATATATATATATATATATATATAAATTCACCTGTCAGTTTTTTTTTAAAGATGGAAACGCCTGATCTTTGAACACAAGCAAGGTCCACAGAGTTTTATAATTATATATATATATATATATATAACTGATGGGTCACCGCTTATTGAGGCATGGGGGTGGCGGTGGGTCACTCGAAGATGAGTGTTAAAAAGATCGTCAGTTGGATGATGATCGCTACCACGAAAGAATTAGAAACAATGAATGGAATGAAGAAAAAAAATAGTAAGAAACAATCATCAAAGAAAACAGCTCAATACACACACACACACACACACACACACACACACACACACACACACACACACACACACACACACACACACACATATCTCCTCTCTCTCTCTCTCTCTCTCTCTCTCTCTCTCTCTCTCTGTATATATATATATATATATATATAATTTCAACATATAATATTACCATATTATTATTATGTGTATATTTTTCATTATTTATTTCAAAAGTGCTCAATACAAAGCAGAGCATTATATTATTAATAACGATAAACGGGGTGAAATCGAATGGTGATGGCATTTTTGTAGTCACTTAAAATGTTAGATATCGCAAGACACCCTCTCCCCCTTCTGTCTTGGGAGATAATGAATATTTGAAGTAGACCAGAGGTGATGCTCGGGGCCAACTCCTTGATTGAATACCCCACAGATTCATGTATAAGTCCTAGAATCAAATATTGAATATGATTTGATGTCTACCCTCCACAATTTGGATGCTTGGAGCCACCGCCCTCTACTCCACACCACACCGACACCACTGACTTGAAGCAAGTGTTGCCCAAGTAGGGTGCAAGAAGATTGGTGTCAATTCAGACTTTTCCTTCTCCAAGGTTAGTTGCACAGTTAAGTGAAAATGAATGTCGTCAGAATTTGAACCTGGCATGCCGTGCTTATAGTCTATGCCTATAAGCGGGTTAAAGTTTTGTTAGGACTACTACATCACTTTCACTAATAACCTTGGGAAAGGTATGAACCCATATATCCCCCTTTCTAATACGAGTGACTTTCACGCCTTGTGTGTGCAACTAGTCAAGTAGAAGGAAAACACCAAAATAACACCGGACATCGTGCATTTCACTTGGACTACACTTGCTTCAAGTATCTATAGTGTATGTGTGGGGGGTAGGTGGTGGAGGAGGAGAAGAAGGAGGATTTGAGGTGTGTGTGTGTTTAATATTGGAAATTTATTTATGCCTCGTTAGTCAACTGGTACAAGAGCGTCCATGTCGGCGGTCACTCTTCTGTAGCAGGTTCGAATTGTGTACGAATCTCATTTTTTATTTTGTGGTATTCTTTGTTTACATCCAGTCCCGCGGACTAAATAAATCGGTTTTAGTAACATTATCCGCGCAAACAAATAGCATTGTCAAAAAAAAAAAAAAAAAAAAAAAAAAAGAGGCAGCTTAATAAAAGACGTGTGTGTGTGCGTGTCTTTATGTCTACAGACACATGTGTCCCACTGTTCCACTGTAACCACATATCAGCTTTGTACCAAGTTGCAGTACTTAATTGCAGACGCAATGCCAAAATGTTGAAGGAAAACAATTCAGTTTGTTTCTTCGGTATCGACTTGTTGATGAATGAATGATTTGATGTCAACAAAAAAAGAACTATTCTTTTTGTGTCTGTATTTCTGAGAAATTAAAAACCTTTCTTAAATTAAAAAAGAAAATGTCTCTTTGCCTAAATAAAGGCAAAAATTAAAAACCAAAAATACCGTGTAAATATACTGCAAGCAGAAGATAAACGGTTTCGAGGTGCTACTGATTCCCTAGTGTTTATATCATCAACATCCCCCTCCCTTTTCCATTTCAGTACCGCCACCGTCTGAACAAATTGTTGGTGTCCTCCGACCCCTCCTCCCTTCGGCGGCTGCTGCTGCTGCTGTCGGCCTGTTGTTCCACACGCGCGCACATGCTTTTTTGGGGGTGGAAATTCTTCGACAACTGTTGTTGGCGACTCGAACTGAACTCTTGTTAAATCGCTAGCAGCACCACCGTCAAATTATCTGATAACATTTTCCCATGTATTGAATTGTCGTTACCTTTCCGATCGTCTCTTTAGCAAATAAACAACCGTTTTTGGTGCCACTACTATTGGGTGGGATCATATATACTACCCCCTTCTCTCTCGCTCGCTCTGTGTGGCAACATATTAAACAATTATACGCGCGTCTGCGACAAGAGGCATTTTTTTAAAGACAACGAACTGTGTCGTCCGTGTCGGTCCGTCTTCTCAACGTGTTCTTCTTTGGATTGGGTTACAAACATCACAGAAAAAGGTCACGCCTTCTTTGTGACCCACGCAAAACTGATGCAGCAGGACGATCAGTCAAACCCTTTTTCTATCTCATGGAAATACCTCAATGCTAAGAGCTTTCCTCAAAATGTAAGTATTTAGATGTTTAACCATTGTGCATAGATGTGTGTGCATGTGTATATATGTGTATGTATGAATATATACATGCATATATAATTTTGCATGTGTATGTATGAATATATATATATGTATATATAATTTTGCATATGTATGTGTAAGTATGTGTGTATATATATAATTATGTATATATGTGTATGTAAGTATGTGTGTATATATAAATAATTATATATTTATGTTTATGTAAGTATATATTATGTATATGTGTATGTAAGTATGTATATATATAATTATGTATATGTGTGTAAGTATGTATAATTGTGTGTATATATATGTATATGTAAACATACATACACATATATATATATATATGTGTGTATTGTTCTTAAAATATAATTATCCACTGACACGTGTTTCGTCGTCTACGACTCATCAGAGTGGCTGAATCTAGCGAGATACATATTCATATATATATATATATATATATATATATATATATATATATATATATATATATATATAGCAAATGTTAATTTGTGTATGTATATACGTTTTTATATTTTATTTAATGTTTTGCTTTTTACACTTGCTTTTTATATCATCCTATCAAACACTTTCTTCATTATCATCATCATTATCATCATCATCGTCAGTGTTTTCAAAGCAATGTTTTTTTTTCATATCTATTTATTTGTTGTTTTAAAATTACATGAAATAAATCGATTATACCGAGATTGACATATTTGAACATATTAAGCATTAAAAGCGATCTACCAAAATGGCTGGATGAATTCGGCATTAAATAACACGAAATGGGTTGATATGCCGTAAAATGAACACACTTTAAACAATAATCATTCGCTGGGGACAATTGTTGTAAAATGTTATATTCAGTGCTGTTTTATGTTTGAGGTTTATTTGTATGCATAAATTTAAATGGCAGCATCATTTTTGTTGTTGTAGTTACTCTTTAAAACAAACGCTTTCTCTTTTTTTTTTTTTTTGTTCTGTGAAAGATGATCTGTGCAACGACCAAATTTTGTGAATTTATGCTTTTTTAAGAACAAGACTCCATTCATATACACGTGTATATATGTGCATGCATGTGTGTGTATGTATGTGTGATGACCTTGATTTTTGGATATCCATTCTAATCCAAGCTTCGATTAGAAAAGTCAAAACAGTTGTGTGGGATGCTGACAGATTTATTTGTCCATATTTTTTCATTCTTATATATAGAGATAGAGAGATTAGATATATATGAATAAATATATGGAGAGGCCACATATATATATATATATATATATATATATATATATATATATATATATATATATATATATATATATATAATTGATGGGACGATTCCAATATTTTTCCCGATTTCGATACAATTTCTGATTCCGATTTTTTATAAATCTCTAAATACATAACTATAAAATTATTTTGTCCGGTTACCATAAAAACAAATGTTAAATGTGCACATATTTTCTCAAAAATAAAAGCACACTTGTGAGGAGGGGGGGGGGTGTTTGATCTATAGATTTTAGTTTTACTGGTAGTTTAAAATCAATACATATTTGTTTTATTATTTCAACCAGCAGAGGAAGATTTTGTTTTAAACAAAATCAAATAAAACGATAATTAAAAGAATCGTTTTTGACATCAGAAAATAAAGTTTTTCCGATTCCAATACTCGAATCCAATTAATCCTCCTAACACTAATATATATAAATAAATATATGGAGGGATCAGATATATATATATATATATATATAGCAAATAGTTAATAAAACATGTTAAAAAAACACTTTGAAAAAGAGTTAAAAACATATTCAATCTGAAAGGGAAACACATGATAAGTGGATAGTCCTTAATCCGTGGAGTTTCAAAGAAATACTTTCCTTCTCATCAGAGGGTAGGAATTTGCTAATTCTTACCCTCTGATGAGAAGGAAAGTATTTCTTTGAAACTCCGCGGATTAAGGACTATCCACTTATCATGTGTTTCCTTTTCAGATTGAATATATTTTTAACTCTTTTTCAAAGTGTTTTTTTTAACATGTTTTATTAACTATTTGCTCTTATTATAAGCTCTATCTCCTATTTGGTTTTATCGAGTTTTTACATCTGGTTGAGATACCTTTTTAAATATTAATTATTTAATATTTATCATATACTTTAGTTTTACCATCTTGGATCATTTTGGTAAATTTAATTGTAATTTTTATTTAATTGTAATTTTTATTTTATTTTATATATATATATATATATATATATATATATATATATATAAATATATGCACACACGTGCATATATTTTTTCAAATTAGATTTTATCAATGAGTTAACTATAAAGCTCAATCATCAACCTACAAATATCACTAGCTCAATATTAAATAGAATAGAATAGAATATATGTATTTTGGATAAGTAATTTTCAAATTCTATTCAAAATTAAGGAACATACACAAATGTATTATAATTATTTACAGCTGCTTCAAGATAGTGTTTATTTTAAGTCATGCAATGAACAATACCATTCATAAACAAAGTGATCCATAACCTATCTGATAGAGCTGTATCAATAATAAACGATAATAACGCTGTCATTTTCATGGCATCATCAAAAGTGTTTCAAAAGTGGTTCTTTCAAACTGTCGACTGAGGTCATGCTTGATATTTTTTAGCACTATGAGTTGGATATCCATTGTTTCCATGAAACAACAGGTATCGATAGGCGATCAAACCAAAGTATAGTGAAATTATATATACGGTCTTTCATAATTGAGCACGCAGATCATTTCTCTTATAGCTCCATATTTTCATTAACTCCCTGGCAAGCTCAATGCATTTGTTTTTTCTGCTTCCTTAATTTTCACCTGGTAATCTGTTGGGATGGCAAAATCTATTTCTTGACATTTTTTTTTCTTGTTGCTTACTATCATATCTGATTTTCTTGCTTGGAT
Organism: Euprymna scolopes; assembly: GCF_053919585.1. NCBI lineage: Eukaryota > Metazoa > Mollusca > Cephalopoda > Sepiida > Sepiolidae > Euprymna > Euprymna scolopes. The sequence continues at coordinate 36,804,456 of NC_136483.1, read as the reverse complement.
GAGTTTGTCTGTTTTCATTTCATACAGAATTTTATGTCTTTAATTTTTCAATACTGACCCCTATTTATGCAGGCTGTACTATTTATTTGTAAGTTCAAGAATGCATTCGCTTGGATAGTTTCCAGTGAACCAACTTCCCAATACAGTCATGTATGTTGTATTCCTTTTGTACTAGTTTGCAGCGTTCACTTATGTGATTGTTTCGTCTCTTTGTCCACACACTCTGCATTTACTGTTTTCCTGGGTCTTATTTATCTTTGCTTTTATATAGATGCTTCCGTTAGTATCGTTTCGTGCAGCCGTCAGTAGGAGTTCCGTTTCTCTGATTCATAACCATGTCAATGACTAAATATTCAAAATCACATAGTATTTCCGGCTCAAATAAGATCTTCTCGGTATGGCTAACCCATACGAAAAATGGTGCATCTTCTTTAAGCGATGTTGCCTATAGATGAGTTCTTGTCTTGGAATCCAGTAAAATCAAGAGACCACATGTAAGATGTATTATAACATATTTAACTAGTCAATTAGGAAGATGAAAATGAATATTCTTAACTTATTTACTAACTCAACATTTGAAACATGAAGGAGACTTAATGGAATATTCGAATATCTATGAATTTCATATAGCGATCAAATGTTAGCCCCAGGAAGGGGTGCCCTTGATTATTGGGAACTTTCAACTGAAGTAAAATAAAACAAAAAATAAATCGTCCATGTAAGTTATTGTGGGGAAACTTTAGCTCCCTTTTAAAAGAACACACTGGGTTAAGACAAAAATAAAAATTGCCTCAGTTCAGGAAGAAAAATTTTGATGAATATCAAAATTCTTTTCAACAACAAAAATCCTTTACAATGACGACTTCTATAGGTTTTCGGGGGTGCTGAAAACGAATCTAAAAATTAAATGTGGCGCAGAGAAATAGTTTTCATGATATGAAGAAATTACTTTTTTTTTTTTTCAAAGAGTGAGGATCACTTTTCTTTATAAATTTAACCTAAAATAAGCACCCACTTTCTGGCCACTGAGTGATAATTTTTTTTTTTTCTTCTGGGCTGCCCAAAAGCTTTTTTAGTAAATTTTTACTTACTTTCCACCTTAACAATCACCTTAAAAATGACGACTTTCATTTTGTTGAAAACGAATACTGCATTAAAATTTGCTGCAAAGAAGTAGTAATTCCTTATATTATTATTATTATTATTATTATTATTATTCCTGTAATTCCTTATGTTATCAGTGGTAGCCATTTCTGTACACGCAAGCCATTTTACTGTTGAAGGTGAGAGGAGGAACTGTTGGTTATCCTCTGTGTATCATAACTAATTTGTTGTATTTATCCAAGCACTGTTTTTTTCATTGTTTTATTATTTATCTATGCTTGTCACTTCAGCAGTCACCACAATACCACATTTACTCTGGACTGCTTTACTCAAAATATTCTCAACAGTTATAAATTAATGTTATGTACAAAAGATATTTACAATTTCAGTGCAAAAAGATGAGGTGTCAAACAAGAATAAACACCCATAAAAAAAAAAATGAAATAAGACCAGGAGCAGGTTACTAAGACTCTCAACCTTTTCTAGCAGCTGAGCTTCTGTTTTCAGGTTTGTTTAGAACCAAAAAACAAACAAACCAATCTCTAAGTGGGAGTACAACTTAAGTGGAAGCAAAAGAAGTAAGGATGGAGTTTGGGAATGGGTATTGTTCTTCCAAGATAATAAATAAATAACCAAAGAAAAAAAAAATGATATTGGAATCAAAAGGATGAGAATATACTACGGATAACAATAATGAAAACTGCTGAAATATTAAGGAAAACCTTTGAATGAGGAGACTACAGATGCTAGCCGGACATATAGAAACTGCTAAAGAAGTTAAACACAAAGAAACACCACATAGAATCAAGAAAACTGAAACTGTGTAATTGTAAGTTACCCCCACCCCTACCTCTCACACACCTAAAAAAAAAAGAAAGAAAAAAGTGTCCGCATCAACTGGCAGTACACCAAATAAGACAATAAGGATGGAAAAACCGAGAATAGAAAGCACTAGCCAGAGCTCCACTGGATGAATGTAAAAAGGACTGAGACTCTTGGGAGGTTTATTGCCCCCCAAATTCCAGTGAAGGCCAACAAGTAATCAGTGGTAAACGGCTGTTGTGATAACGCAAATTAATTTGCAAAGGTTATCGAAAGAGATGGAGAGTACTCGAAATCTAGGTAGACTTGTCATTCAAGCTTCAGGGAACACTACATGTTGTTTTCAAAGAGAAATCTTTCATGGCCTGTGGGAAAACTCTTCCTCCTCCTCCTCCTCCTCCTCATCTTATTATTAATAATATTATTAATAATAATATTAATAATATTATTTATTTTATTTTATTTTATTTTTTTTTGCGGGAGTTGCCAAAGGCAGAAATAAAAGTGATGATTGGACATTTTGGAGGATTCTATTTACTGATAAAAAGGGACAGGACTCATTCACTCAATTTAGCTAAGAGGTTTACCTAAACCGGGCTTGCTTCTAAAAGGAGCAAGAGCCGCATGCACTATGCCCAAGCAGTGAATACAGAACACGTACTCATGCACTTAACACCTTTTTGTATGAACAAGCTCGCAACTTGACCTTAAACTGGACAGCAGTAAATATGTCTGCTGTTTTGATTTGATACACTTTGGGAATTGATTTCTGTAATATCGGTTTTAAGGAGTTGATTCTTATATTATTTTTTTTTTTCAATTTTCTCAGCAGCTTGTTCAAGCTGGAGAGGGAGCATCCTACCGGATCTTATCGCTAACTCAGATATTCCAACCGAGATCTTTTTAAGATTCTAATCGTCCCTTTAAGTGCAACTATTTAAATCTCTCTTGCACTTGGTTCACAGTGTATATTTGCCATGTAATTTTTTAAAATTCTTTTTTACGAATCCAGTTTCTCCAATAATTACTGGAATGATAGAGATCTCTCTAAGATTCTGGTTTCTTTTCATGTCATACGTAAGACCGTGGTATTTAGTTATCTTTTTCGTCTCAGCATCGTAAGCTAAATAAATGCCTAGAAAATCGTTTTTGTCTGAAAAAGACTTTATAGTTCACGTAACATTTCAGTGTACTATAGACCCTGTTCAAACATGTAAAAGGTATGAGAGGACAAATTAAGGTTATTTTCACATCGGAACAGTTGATTGATTATTTCAAATGTTTAATTTGATCAGAGTCTCCAAAGTTTTCGAACCAGGAAAGGGGGCATATTTTCTGACTTTTTGGAGCTATGCGGGCTGAAAAAAAAATTACCTGCATGTGTTTTATACTGTTTTGCTTATTAGCTTTGCTTTTTAGTAAAACTGGTTCTCCAAAACCTCATTTTTTTAATCATTTTCTAAACAAAAAGAAAACCACTACACTTTTCACACTTTTCCATCTTTTAAAAATCATTCCTGAATAGTTTTATGTTTTCAATAAGAGCTCCGTGGATCAGTTTGAAGACTTTGGCCGGCTGGATCTGGTCCGCAGTTTGGAAACTTCTGAATTTGATTGATGTATTGTTTCATTTTATCATCATTATTATTTCTTGTTAATGCAAGCTTCTTTTTCTTATTATACTCACTAGGAGTTTTCACACATGGCCTCATCAAAGATTTCTCTTTGCCATCAACCTTTGGTGTTCTCTCAAACATTGATTTCAGGGCTCAAAAGCAGACTTGAAAAATTAAAGTTCAATCTCCTAAAATCTAACTGGTTGATAATTGCCATAGGAGGGAGGGAGGGAGGGAGGGAGGGAGGGAGGGAGGAGAATTTTTTTTTTATATGATCTGATGATTTGATATTCAATCGATATAGTAATTTGAAGATATGAAAAAATAAATAAAAACATTTGAGAGGATGGTGAAGTATCCTCCAGGGTGATCATTTTACATTAAACATGTATAACAAATTGAACACCCTATTTTTTTTTTTTTTTTTAAGAAATTGTTATAATATGAACATTTCGTACTTTATTGATAGAAATCTAAAAGATTTGAAAGAAAATTAAGAGAAATGGAAACAAAATCTATATATCTATAAAAGTAAACGTGTCTGTCTGTCTGTCTACATTTCCCTACACAATATCTCTGTCAATTTTCAGTCTACAGACTCCAAATTTGATATACAGGGTACTGAGATTTTGGAAAATCTTTGTAATCGGTTTTCGGACAGAAATTTGGCTGTTAAAGGGTTAAAGTTCAACGATTTGGGGCAAGCGTTTTAATCGGTTTGGGTCGAAAATTTGAGTTACCAATATATAAATGCATGTATGTTTGCATGTCTGCCTAAAACTTTCGACAGAGGTGACGGATTTTCACAAGATCAGTATCGTTTTTAAGCTCGACCTTTCAGACGACAAATATCGAAAAATTGGCTAAAAACATTAATTTCTTCACATACAACTTGGCACTTTTCTACAGGGAGGGGTCGCTTTTTTCTCCGATATTGTCAAAAGCCATTCCCTCTTTTCGATTGTCTAGCCTTAATTTAAACCTATGTCACTTCTGGTTTGGCAGTGGTCATAACAGCAAAGACGTCACGTTTTTTTTCCCACTCTTTTCCTTCTTCGTGGTACTGGTTCGAGCCTGCCTTCTTACTACCACTTTTTTTTTTTTTTTTTTTTTTTTTTTTTTTTTTTGCTCAACATACACTTCCAAACACCCGGGCAACAACGCTAGGCTGAAATGCTAGTTGCACATAAAGTTAAAAAATGATGCTTAGATGTATACATGGTGTTTATTCGTTATTTCCTTAAACGGCATTTCAAATGCACTCTTCTCCCTTGTCTGCAGTGGCCAATTTTATTTCCATTCTATTTCAAGACACCAGTTTTTAGGCTTCATTCTGATTGGTTTGTTCGAATTTATTCTCTTGAAATTTGGTTCGTTTGTTCTATTCTAGTGTGAAACCAAATTGACGCCCCCCCCCCCCGGCTTTTTTCTCTCTCTGATAAGAAAGCTAAATGTCTACACAAAAACCGACTCCTGTTGATTATTAAAAAATGTATTTTGTTCCATTTTTCATTTTTTTTTATTTATTTTATTCTTCACTCTAAACATGGCATATTGCCACTTGGATGCAAGAGGTTATTGTTTGGGATCATGTCTAACAGTGGGGAGTTGAGCATAAGATGTCTGTTCACATTACATTTAAACTTCTGAAGATTAGTACAGTTAGGGAAGCAAGTAACAAGGAGGGAATTCCAAAGTCTAGCAGTCTGAGGATAGAAACTATTAGAGTAGAAAGCTTTCCGGCATATAGGGACCTCAACGGTGAAGGGGTGGGATTTTGCTGCTTGTCGAGTTCGTCGGAAATATGTACGTCCAGAGAGCACAAGTGCTATGAGTTCATTAGAGCACATTCCGTGAAAAAACTCTATTGGATTATCTTTCTCTACCAATAATCTCATTAAGTAAATCACTTTCTGACCAGTATATGACAGCATTTAAAACAGACGTTAACCTGATGATGATGATGATTTTCTGGAGATTTTTGTATATCAGTGTTAAGGGGAAAAAATGATTATTCACATGATCTAAAAAAAAAGAAAAAAAAATTACTATTTTTTCATTTTCGATTACTGTGGAAAAAATATTGAATTTCATGAACCAAGATAGGGGTTCACTGTGCATTTATAACTTTATTATAATATAGATAGCCACCTTTGACCCATGTATGGAGTATTGTTACCACATTTGGGCTGGTGCATCTATCGCTAGTCTCTCCCTCTTGGACAGGGTCCAAAGAAGAGTCCACAATCTAATCTGCACTGTCAACTAAGCTCCAACTCTTGTCCTATCGCCGCAGTGCTGCATCCCTCTGCCTGTTTTAAAAGTATTTTGATGGAATGTGCTTTGATGAATTCATTGCACTTGTGCCTCGTCAATGTACATACTCTTGACAAACCTGCTTAGCAACAAAATCACACCCCTTCACTATCGAGGTCTCTAAATAATTTCTTCCTTCAGAATTCTCTTCCTGCTATCTGCTTCCGTGACTTTACAGACATGCAGAAGTTCAATGGCCCCAAATAGTAACCCATCACATCCAAGTGACGATATGTCTTGTTTGGGTGAACGTGAGTAAAAAAAATAAATAAAAAATACTCCCTTTATATCCAGTGTAAAAGAACTCCCTAATCTTTATGCAAGGGTTGGAGACAATCTTCTATAGAAAGGATTTCAGTTACACCAGCTATAAAGTAAGTAGCTATTAAACAATAAAATTATAATAGCAAAGTGCATAAAAAGAAATAAATTCTTTGAACGCTTTTTTTGTTTTAATAATTTTGTTTTAAAAGTAATGTTATCAACAATAATTTGTGTGGTTTTATTCCTTTGGCCAGGAGGAAAGTGTAGTATCTGTTCTGATAACTACACTTTCTTTTCTGTGCTCGTTCATTGAAGGAGAAATCCTTTGGGTCACCCTGTACCTGTCAGTGTCTCGTCCATTGGTTTGATGAAAAATATCCTTTATAAATTATTATTTTTTCAGAATATAAAACAAATTAATGTACAAACCATTTCTATGCAGAAAACAAACAAAACCAAAACAAAAACAAAAGAAAACATGCATTTTCCAGCATAAAATGGCATATGTATGCCGTGAATCAGGCATAAATCCGATTCCCGTGAGGATCATATGAGCCAGCTTGTGTTGTAATAAGGATCACACTCTTACAATTATAACTGAAATCGTTTAATAACAATTATTTCAGTATATTTTTCATTTAATTTAGAGACATGAACACGAGTCCCATTCAAGAATGCAAGTACAAACATAGGTTTAGTTAAACAAAAATAGATAACAAAAGAAATTAGTATGAAATATACATGTATTTTTTTATTTCAATACTTAAATTACAAATATACATGTATTTTTATTTCAATACTTAAATTACAAATATACATGTATTTTTATTTCAATACTTAAATTACAAATATACATGTATTTTTATTTCAATACTTAAATTAAAACTTTTTATTTCAATACTTAAATTAAAACTTTTTATTTCAATACTTAAATTAAAACTTAAATTCCAATTTTATTTGAACGCAACAGAATTTAATTCAATGCATATAAATTACAAAAGTTCAAAATGGAGAAGCATTCAAACTTTTTTCAGGTTACATCCTGACGCTTGACACCTTTTCTTGTCGACAATCTTTGGCATGTCAAGCTGAAATTTCTGTGCAGTTGCGAGTTTTATCAGATATGACAAGTCAACCTAATTCTCTGAAAAGTTTTCACATGCATGATTATAAATCTCATTTTGATTTTTATAATGTAATTGCCTATGACTTGTTTAATAATAAGATAATGATAACTAAAACAAAAATTGTGTCCGTGACGTTTTAAAGTTTTGATAAGTGAATTCAATGTCAAAAAATTTTTCTTTTATTCCAAATTCCTCCTAAAACAAAAATAAAGAAAAATCTGTGTGATTGTATGTACCTTTGATGAAACGAATATGTCGATCCCCAAAATCACGTAGATTGATCAAGTAGTTTTATTTTTAAATAAGAAAATCAAATTTTATGAGTAACAGAAAAGCGGCTTTGAAAACAATCTTAAAAAAAAAAACAAAAAAAAAAAACAGAGATAACTCAATAATTCAAACTTTCGAGATTTATGTTGTAATGTTTATGAATTACCATTAATCACTCAAAATGATTTTCTTTATAAAAATAAAACTACTTGATCAATTTACGTGATTTTTGGGATATGACATTTTAGTTTCACCGTTGGTATATACATCATACAGATTGTTCTTTATTTTTGTTTTTAATGTACAGGGAATTCTGGACAAGAGTCTGTTGTTTTTTTTTTTTTATCCAAAAAGTGAATATCCATATGTTCAAAACAAATCCATAAAAAATTAAAAGAATTAGATTTCGTGCAGTTTACAGACTGTGCTATTTTTTTAGATAGGATTTTCAAATTAAATTCAATTTTTATATCTTTTGTGTATTAAATTTTTATGTGAAATAGTTAACAAAGCTCTTTGAACAGGGTAAGGCTTCTAAGGAAAATTAGATCATATGGTATCACTGGAAGAATACATAATGTAATTCAGTCCTTCTTAAGTAAGAGAAAAATCCTAGACGGTCGTACATCTAAACAATATGATATAAATACGGGAGTACCTCAGAGGTCTATCCTTGGACCTTTATTATTCTTGATATTCATAAATGACCTCTCTGATAAAATTGTTTCTGAGATGAGTATATTTGCTGATGACACCACTCTCTATAACAGGCACGAGGGGAAAACAAATGAACACATATTTAAGGAAATGGTAGAAACACTGGAGGATGACCTCCAATCTGTAGTGGAATGGGGAGAAAAATGGATGGTCACGTTCAACACTGCCAAAACTAAGCTTGTTTTCTTCAATAATTACAAGAAACCTTCTCTACCACCAATAGCAATGGCCAAGAACACATTACCTGAAAATACTTCCTTTAGACTCCTCAGCCTAATGTTTACAGGGAACATGAACTGGAATAGATACATTGAGAGCATTGCCAAGGCTGCTGCGAAGAGGGTGGGCTCTACCGTGCTAGAAAACTACTTACGCCTGAAAGTATCCTGTACCTCGATAAAGCCATCATTCACCCGTGCATGGAGTACTGTTGTCCCATTGGGCTGGTGCATCTGCTACTTGTCTCTCACTCCTTGACTGGGTTCAAAAGAAAGTCGTTAACTTCATAGGTCCGGAATTGTCATCTAGACTTCAGCCTCTGTCCCATCGACAAAATGTTGCATCCCTCTGCCTTTTCTACAAGTACTTTAATGGTGAATGCTCTAACGAACTATAAGCACGTGTACCCCCTCGACGTGAATACCCCCCGACAAACCCGACAAGCAGCTAAATCCCACCCCTTCACAGTAGAGATAGATCCCTAGATGTAAGAAAGCCTTCTACGCCAATAGTTTCTTTCCCAGAACTGCTAGACTTTGTAACTCTCTTCCGGGATTCTGCTTTCCCAACTGTACTGACATGCAGAAGTTTAAGTGTAATGTGAACAAACATCTTGCTGCTCATCTCCCTTCATAATATCCCTGCAACTTATGTCCTCGATAGTAGCCCCCTTCTTCAAAGTGGCACTGTGCCTTGTTTGGGGTGAAAATTTAATAATAAAAATAAAAAATATGGTAATAATTCCATTGATGTTTCGCATCAAAGAAACAAATTAGGCACCGCCAAAACTGGTGGGGGGGGAGGAGGTAAGTACTTTTTGAGGGACCGTCTTTTTAAAAATCTACCAAAAATCAGGTAATTCTCCAATCAATACGAAATTTTCAGAGATTATTAAGAGAAGAATGAACTTTATAACAGTGTACTTATTTTTCATAAACGATATTTATATATATATATATATATATATATATATATATATTTTTGCTTACACCCCTCCCCCCTTGTTTTGAGGGGGTTCCAAATATGCTAAAAATAATCATCTGAAACTGAACAAAACATATTGTGTTGTTGTAAGGGACAGGATTATAGATTAAAAAAAAAAAAAAAAAACTTGTTTGCATACCTTATTTTGACGTCTGAATATCAGAACTTCGATTGTGTTTAATTATCCCGCTTTTGAGTTTTGAAGTGTGAAATTCGGTGAATATGTTAAGTAAAATAATTAATTTAAGTTAAGCAAAACAAATAAAAAATTTAATATTTATACAAAAAAAGCCATTTTAAAATCTTTGATAAATAAATTAACATTTTTTTTTTAGCGAGCCGAATAATGCATGACCATTATTAAACAGGGCATGCTTTGAAGAATCGATACAAAAAAAATCGATAAGTATTGTGCTCTTTGTGTTAAAAATATCATATTTTTGATCCCGTTTGAAAATGTTTGCCGCCTTTCGACTATGGTGGACCAAATGCGTTGAAATAATTTTTTTTATTTTGCTTTAAATTGCCCCCTCCCCCCATTTTGGGGAGGCTGGCCCCCACACACATACACATTAAAAACCAAACTCATACAAATGGTCACCCATCTGGTACTGGCCAGCCTCAACGTTAATAATACATTGAAATTTTTGTCACTGAAAAATAAGTTTTTTTTGGCCTGTTTGGTCTTCCGTAGTTTGCTTTTTACCAAGTACAAATGTAAACATTGTAATCAAATCGATGCGAAGTAACTGGTTGCCTATATGAATAAGTGGAATTATTTGAAATCCAGGTACTTATATTATAATATTTTTGCATATTCTCATAGAAAATCACCCTAAATCTTAGACAAGAAATAAACAAAAGAATTCTTTCAAAAACCTTTTCTTTTTTTTTTTTTAAACTATTTATATACGTTTTTTGTGCAAAACAAAAACTGCCAATTGTTAACTTTTGGGGAAAATTTAACATTTCAAATTTAATTAAAAATAGTAGAAAAAGTTTTACATTATTCTGCTTTCTATATGATAAAATTCAGGGTTTTATCTTTCTGGGAAAAAAAAGTTACTCAGAAATAATAGATCTTAATAAATATAATTTCGTTTTAAAAAAACAACAACAATTTGATTTTTCGGTCGTTTTTGGCGGTGTCTAAAACAAATCATTAATGCTGACAAAGCAAACGTTATTAGCTGCAATTGAAATTGGACTGCAAAATGGCAACAAATTTGTATTCCTCAACAGCAACATGCAGTTAGTAGGAAAAGACATAAAAATTCTTAATGATGTCCTTGATGAACTGTGCACCATCTAGAAGTTCACTCTCTCTAACACTCTTAAGAGTGAATTTTAAGGCCACAGTTGAATCTGTCCTGCTCTACAGCTCAACAGCTTCGACACTGATGAAACAAGAAGTTGGTCCATCCTGGAGAAGTTAAGTCAAAACTTGTGAGTGACACTATCTTATAGAATCTATTACGCAGATATAAGATGTCATTACACCTATGTTAGAGGTGGTTGAGAACCGTTTGTGAATTTAATATTCCCTTGACATTTCCTCCTTCAGAGGAAGGCAGTTCAACCTGCTTAAGGTGAATGCGATGTACCATTACACCTACATTGATCAACTTGTAAAAGACTCTGGATGTTATTTGGAGGACCTGCTGATAACTATCTGACAGATGGTTGGAGGGAACGAGTCAGGAGGATCTAACAAGAATTCTCGACTTGATCTGTTAATATACTAAATGTGACAATCAACGTTTGTTTCCCTAGGGCTTTTTTCCTATATACTTTTCAAAGTCATAGTAGTTTTGCTCGATGGCCTGAACATTGATGAAACAACAATAAACATCACTTGACTGAAAATACATAAGAATGTTACACGTTGCATTTGATATTAGTTGGAAGAAATAACCAACCAAAAAACGCTTATATAAATATCTTCCGCTTACCTTAGTTTTGTGAAAGATAAAGCCCAGACAGCCTTGTCGGCATTTCCTGGTTGGAGTGCTTTAGGTGGTAGACAAGGCCTAAGATGGTGTATCTAGGACTACCCAGAACGAATGCATCAACCTACCAAATAAAAGGTCACTGGAATAACTTGGTTTCTACTGGACTGATTGTTAGTTGGAATCTCAACTGACAACCAACTGTAAACGTAATTTAACACTGAATAAATGACATGGATCACTATATCAAAATGTGTAAGTGACCTTCTCCTATGGAATCCATAATGTGACAAAGGATCAGTTGGAAAACATTGTTACACCTACTTTGCTCAATGTGTAGAAAACTCTAGATGTTATCTGGCAGATCTGCTGAAGGAAATGTCTGACTGATATGGTTGGAAATAACGAATCAAGAAAATCTGAGAAGAATTCTGAATCTGCTTGATTCATTGATTTCGCAACCTTATTCTGCTCAATCCGATCTGAGCTCTTTCTGCACCTCATCATGTCAACCTAAGTTCTTATACCCCTATCCCATTTACCCCCATAAATTTAGGGAAATAGTTTGAATAGTACAATTGCATGGACATACTAATTTCACTTGTAAATTAAGCATTAATATTATTTAGATATGTTATTCAAATAAGCTCATTAAATAAACTCATCTAATATAGAGCTTCTTCCACTCCTGACTAATGAAGGCATCTCCTTACATAACTGCTGCATGATGTTCTATAGATGTGTTCATAATACAGTGTTGCATGCTGGTGAGTGCTGGCCTTTCAGAGTTCAGGACTGGCAATGACTTCTGCGTGGTGAGTAAGTCATAGTTCACTGAATATGCCATACGAAGTCAACAGAGCATGTCAGCAAGTTTGTTGAAAAACTCCAAATCCCACTACTGGATGTTGCACTACATGAGAAGCGTCTTTGCTAGTTTGGTCACGTCAAGCACAATGGTGGGTGGGTAAACAGAGACTGCGTCATGGAAGTTGATGGTTTGTCTGGTATTGGCTGCCTATGCAAGACCATCAAGGGGTATTTGAAAGATTGGAAACTTTATGATGGGGATACCTAAATGGTAAACAGACATCCGAGCAGTTGTTAAAAGGCAGATCCATGCAAGCCTGTCTACAATTGGATAAGAAAAAAAAGATACTCAGCGAAAGATTTCTTAGCAAATGGGGCAATTACCATTACGAGGGGCATTCCAAAAGTATTGCCTCCTGTATTTTTTTATTCCGCCCAAATGGATTTGAGAAGAGTGAAAATTGCGTTGCTATGATGACTAAACTCGTGCATTCATGACCTAAATGTTGCTCGTTCTAATGGTACCACTTCGTAGCTCTTCAACTTTTTGAATTAGAAAAATAAAGTAGGAGGCTTTACTTTTGGAACAACCCTTGTTTGACAAAGTACGCTCTGAATGTTCATGCACAGCCAGCGTTCATTTCTGGCAAAAGTGCATTGAGAATGGTGGTGACTATGTAGAAAAGTACATTCTGAAGCACAAAAGGTCACTCGTTTTAATGGTATCACTCCTGTCTTCGCAGCTCTTCAATTTTTTTTTTTTTAAGTTAAAAAAAAATAGGAAGATTTACTTTTGTAATGCCCCTTGTAAATATGGTGATCAGACAAAGCTAACAATTAAAAAAAGTAAAAGAAAATTTACAGATGAGTTGGTGAAAGCATTTTCTATTTATAGAAATTTAATTTTAAGTTCATGGAGAGAAACGTTTTTTTATTTTTATCTGATCAGTGAATACAAGAAGATAGATTGTCTAGATTATTTTTAAGCTCACAAATATGTGATATTTTCACTCTTTCTTATTGTTTCTCTTTTTTTCATGTTATCACTCTTTCTTATTGTTTCTCTTTTTTTCATGTTATCACTCTTTCTTATTGTTTCTCTTTTTTTCATGTTATCACTCTTTCTTATTGTTTCTCTTTTTTTCACTAGTGTACCACTCTGTCTCTCTCATTCTCTCTGTCTCTATGCAAACTGATATAGTACCCGTTTTTTATCTTTGTGTATACCAACATGTATGAATTACCATCTCTTTCCTCGTTTCTCTTTGTGTATCCCTCGTCTACATATGCTAATCCCTCTGCATCTGTTTGATATCGATTAACCAAGTGTAACACTATTGGATGATGGAAAAGTATCAATATATAGGTGGTAGCAGTTAGGTATATAAATATATAGAGTAGTGGTAGTGGTAGTATTCTGCACCATGAAATTTGAATTCCTTTTCTGACATACAGTTTATCATGTAAAAACGTATTGGTTTAAGTTACTTGAAAAAAGAGGAATCATTGTAATTGAGCTTAAAAATTGAAGTTCATGCCTTCTTTTATTTGTCAGCCTTTTAAAAATGCTACACGCTAATGGATATACAAGGATGATATCTATGTCCAGTGTCAAACGCAGGTATTACCCAAATTGGGGATATTCAAACAAGTAGCTTCTCTCTTTTTCTTTCTTTTTTGTCTTTTTCGATTTTCTCTTTCTTTCTCTTTCCCATTTTTCTCTCTTTTATTTTTATTTTTTTCTTTCACTTTTTTTCTCATTTTTTTACTTTTTCTTTTTGCTTCCTTTTTCATTTTTTTTTCTTTTTATTTTCATAGTTTTATCTTTTCTCATTGCTTTTTTTTTTTTTGCTTTTTCCATTTTTTTCTTTTCTTCTTTCTCTTCATTTATTTTTCTCTTCCTTATTTGCTCTTTCTCTTTTCGTTTCTCATTTCTTTCTTTTTAACTTTTTCCTTTTTACCCCTTTCTTTTATTGACCATGAATGTCAGCAAGCAAACAGATTCATTTCACCAAAGGTCAAGTGGTTTGCTCAAGCTACATGGAAATATTTTGATGTGATCTACTTAGAACCAAATTCTATTTAACTGTCAGATATACTGGACTGGGGATAGATGGGAGTAGGTTAGGTTGTTCCTAACTTTGAGTTCATTTCCTAAACAAGAAAATATCACTACAAATTTGCAGGCTGATTTCTAATGGTGAGGTTTTTAATGGTCCGGATATTTTCTCTTTTTAATATATTTTTTTTATTATATTAAAATGTGACTGTGATTATGGGAGCACAAAATAAGTAAATACAATTTTAAATAAGAATTTCGTGCTAATGTATTAGAGCGGTACTAATTTAAAAGATGAATTTGGGATACTAAAACCTGTGCAATTGAAAAATGGTTTTGAACCCAACATCTGCCTTTGTTTTTCTTGATATACATTAATTAGAATTTTTTAAAATACAATTTTTCTTTTCCACTGTCATTGATTTTGAATAAATGAAAATGAAAAATTGTTTTCTTAAAAATAATCAATTAATAAGGGTTTTATCACTCAATGAAAAACCCTTTCCTGGACTTTAGCCATCTATCTCTGTCGAGCTATCCACTACTATGTGGGACTCATGTGCTATATTAGGTCGTCCCTCCACCTCATTCTTGGTCTTCCTTTTAGTCTCATGAGGTGTCCATTCTGTTGTCCTGATGGACCATCTGTTGTCATGTTATCTCACTACATGCCCCGCCTATCTGTGTTTGGATGTCTTGATGGCAATATTGATGTCAATAACTTTTGTTTGTTGGCGGATCCAGATGTTTGTCTTTCTGTCTTGTAGAGTGATGCCCAACATTATCTCCTCCATCTTCCTTTGTGCCACTGCCAAGATTTCACTTTGGTGAGTCGTCAGGTCCCATGTTTCACTACCGTAAATCATCACGGGTCGTATTTATTCATTAAAGATCTTTCTTTTGATTGCCATGCTTGCTTTTCGGCTTCTCATGATATTCTCCACTTTCCCAAAAGTTGCCCATCCCAATGCTATCCTTCTCTTTATCTCAGCGAGGAGATTGCCATCTTTCGTAATTTTCTTTCGCAAGTAGATGTAGCTTTCAACTTCCTCAATGGTCTTTCCGTCAACAATTATTGACGACTTGGCAGCGTGCTGGTTCAGCGTCACCTTGGTCTTCCCAAGATGCATGTTGAGGTTAACTGGTTTGCTCTTAGAGTGAATGTTGTTTAAAATGTCATTTAGTTCCTAAGGAGAGTCATGAGCAAAGATGAGATGTGATAGGTATTCGCCATCGATGTTGATTTCTTTACCCTCCCACTTAATCTGACTGATTATCGCATCCTGGACACAGGCTGTGAAGAGTTTTGGCGAGATTTTGTCACCTTGTCTTGCTCCCCTCTTTAGCTTGATCTTGCTGCTGTCACGATGGAGCTTTAGAGTAGAGGTAGCGGTCTTTCAGCAAGATGATGTATATAGAATCAACTCCTTGGTTCTCAAGGGCAGTGAACAGTGAATCAAACTCTACAGAGTCGAAAGCTTTTTTCCTAATCCACAAAGGCAAAGCACAGTGGGATCTTGTATTCATTGGCTTTTAAAAAATTTTTTTTTTTAATTTTTTTTTTTTTTATACATGAGGTCACCACTTCAGTTGACTGACAACCTGGATATGGTCGATGGTGTAGTAACCTGCTCTGAAACCTGCTTGTTGTTGACTGTCTAGTGTCCCTAGCATATATCTTAGCAAGACCTGAGAGAATACCTTGTATGTCACTGGCAGAAGGTTGATTGTCCGATAGTTCTTAATATCTGCAGTGTCTCTTTTCTTATGAATGATGACCACTGATGCATTCGTCTATCTGGAACTTTTCCACTGAAGAGACACTTATTAAACAGTCTCATAAACATCTCAACAATGGGTTCACCACCGCTCTTTAGTACTTCTGCAGTAACATCATCCTCCCCTGCAGCCTTACCTGACTTCAGTCGCTTAATAGCTGCTCTCACGCCCAATGGGAGGATGAGTGGAGGATGTTCCTCAGATTTATTCAGTGTATGAAGAGCTGGAGTGTATCCTGGTTGTCTGGTGCTATAGAGGTTAGCATAGAATTCCACACACCTTGAAACAATTCTGTCTAGATCATGGATGAGAATGTCATCTTCTTTGAAGTAGGTGATGTTGTTTCTGTTGAGACACTACCTTCTTTTGATGGACTTAATGCCTTTGTTTACTTCAAGGGCTTGTAGTATTTGTTGTTCATTGAAGTTTGAAATTTCTTTTGCCATTCTTTGTCTTTGAGTTTAGCATATCTCAGTGTACTCGATGTGCTGTACATTTGTACCACATCTTTCCATCTATTGTCGTTCTTCTCTCAGCTGCTTTGTAACTGTAAACAGTTTGTCTGATTTCTATGGCTTGTATTGACCAGCTGTTTTCAGTGCAGTCCAGCTGATCTCTGATATCACTTTGTTGTATTCAGTGTTTGGATCTTCTGATGTTGCTAGCGGCTCCAATCTATTGGATGGTAGCAGCTTGAACACCCAGGGTCTGCTATACCCTGGGTGTTTGGTTTCTTGTGTCGTTTCTTGTGATAAGCTTTATCCCCTCTTGCTTAGTGTCTATGGTAAGAGACATTCTGATCATTTGGTGGTCACTCCCTGTGTTTAACCTGTTGATGGCCATAACCTCAGTCACAGTGTGTGGCCTGTTGGTAAGGAAAAAGTCAATTTCATTCTTTGTGCTGCCATTAGTTGATATCCAAGTCCAGCACCTGTTTGGCTTTTGAAAAACGTGTTCATGATCTTTAACTGGTGATGTTCTACAAAGTTAATAAGGGTGTCATCTCTGCTGTTCCTTGTTCCATAACCGTATGGACCAGTATTTGACTCAATTGTATTTCGACATCTTCATAGACCATCTCCACCTCTTCATCAATATGGCTTATTATTGGAAGGTAAACCTGACGTTAATAAGGTATTCCTTTTTTAATCCTGATGGTCAGCTGTGCTACTATGTCTGAAACACCATTGAAGTTTGTGATATTTGCTGCAAATATTCTTGTTGATCACAAAGCCGACCCCATTGTACAATGGGGTCGGCTTTGTCCCCACCCTTATAGCATAAGTGGTGTCCACTGTTGTTAAGAATAACAGTGGACACCACTTATACTATAAGGGTGGGAGCACCTCCTACAATGGGGTCGGCTTTGTGGTCAACAATAATATTGCAGGAAATATCACAAACTTCAATGATGTATTAAAAAAGAGTCAACAACTTCCAAAGTCTTCACTGTTAATGGAGTAAAAATCTGTTCTGAAGTAATGAACATTTATCTACTTTGCAAAAATTTAATTCCATGAAGAGATATTTTCGTTTAGTCGTGAAGGAAACGGTTAAATCTTAGTACCAAACTGCAAGAAAAAGCAGTGCTGTTCCAATAATTATATTGAAAAAGCACTGCTTTTTCTTTCTGTTTGGTACCAAGATTTAACTGTTTAAATATAAAATACAGTTTGGTACCAAGATTTAACTGTTTAAATATAAAATACAGTTTGGTACCAAGATTTAACTGTTTAAATATAAAATACAGTTTGGTACCAAGATTTAACTGTTTAAATATAAAATACAGTTTGGTACCAAGATTTAACTGTTTAAATATAAAATACAGTTTGGTACCAAGATTTAACCGTTTAAATATAAAATACAGTTTGGTACCAAGATTTAACTGTTTAAATATAAAATACAGTTTGGTACCAAGATTTAACTGTTTAAATATAAAATACAGTTTGGTACCAAGATTTAACTGTTTAAATATAAAATACAGTTTGGTACCAAGATTTAACTGTTTAAATATAAAATACAGTTTGGTACCAAGATTTAACTGTTTAAATATAGAATAATGGAATTTCCAATAAATGTATTTCAGGTAAAAATATGTTTATGTACTTGTGTCATGTCGAAATTTAGTAAAAATTCCAAAAAATCACAAAAAAATGGTTGAGTAGAAAAATAATAATAATAAAATTTTTTGAATTATAGAATTTTATTTCAAAATAGAAAATGGCAGACCGCTAATATCCGTTTCTTTGCACAAAATAATTCTAGCAGATCTACTCAATCATGTTTTGGAATTTTTACTAATTTTGACATGACACATAAGTATGTTAAAACGTTTTTACTTAAAATGTATTTTTAAAAATCCTATTATACTGTAGAAACACTAAATATCTAGGTCACATAATATTTTTTTGCAGTGTCTGATGAAAAAGCAGATATTTCTCATTTGCTACAAAAAGTATATGACAAACAGATTTTGTTTTTCGTATAGCAACTCTGATTTCGTGGTAAGGATGAGCATGCATTTTTTGACTAAAGTAAAAATTAAAATTTTATGTTTGTTCAAATCAATTTCAAAATTAGATTTTAGCCTGAGGGACAGAAGCATTTGAATGAATATTACACATTGCTGAGAGGTACATTGTCCAACGTTGATATTCATATCAAGATGTCAGTGTTAAAAGTCATAAAACATATGACCTTCTTTAACCCTACTACTTACCCTAAGTCAGAGTGCAATACATAAAAATAAACATCACTGTCTTCCTTTGTTTTTTGTTTTTGTTTTTTTTTAGCATACTATTAATTTCCTAAGAAGATGTATTTTTTTCGTTAGACACAAAAAAAAATATCCAGCATTTTTTGGGTTTACCAGAGTACCGAAAAATTAAACAAGTGCATCCTGCATAAATTTTGTAAACTTTTTTTTATATGTTTTTATCTTATTGGACGATTTCTTTCCTTTTTTTCAGTGTATCAATCTTTAAATAGTTGATGCCATATCACAATAATCATTGTAAAAGTTTCATTTTTGTATGATTACTTGAACATAAGTTGCCTTTTTTATGCACAGGATGGGATAAATAGCAGGTTCATATCTTTCCTGACTAGACAAGCGGCACTCATTCTAGGTAGATTGAATTGGCTTCCTTTGAAAGGAGGAAATTTTAATTGGAATATCAAATCTTCAAGCGATCCCAAGTCGCTTGTATATCCCCATCAGTTTTTGTAGTTGTTGCAGGAAGGTGTTAAAGTTCTCTTACATAGAGCGCCTGGTATTCTCAAATGGTCACTCATATCGTACTGACCAGGCTCAATGTTGCTGATCTAATAAGAAATAATGTTTCAGTGATGGGATGATCCTGATATTTTTCATGATTCCCCTACAATTACCGATTCTGTTCTAAATTTCCAATTCCGCTACAATTACCAATTCCAATTCTTTATATTCCTGAATATAGGGTTGTTTTGTGTCGGGGGGGGGGGTCGGATTACCACAAAAACCCGTGTAGCATGTGCATATAATTTTGCAACTGTAAAAATACACTTATGGGTGTGATCTATAGATTTAAATTTTATTGGTACCGTGCTTTGGGGTAATTGCGTCAAATCCGGGGGGGGGGGGGTAATTGCGCGAACTAAAAAAAAAGTGTTTTTTATATGCGTGATTGCTAAAAGAGCACTTTTAGCTTAGTTGGCGCAATTACCCAAAAGTATGGTAGTTTAGAAGCAATAAATGTTTATCATTTTATCATTAATATGTGCCGTGGAAAATGAAGTTTTAAATGAAAACAAAGAAATAAAAACAATAAAAAGAATCGTTTTGGGTATTGGAAAATAAGCACAAATCTTTCGGATATTGATTCCAATTAATTGTTTCAACACTAGTGTTGATATGATTATGCCGTATATGCAGTTCTTAATAGATCTGACTGGATTTGAACATTGCATATCTGACTTCATATTCCTTATGATATCTATTAGGTCAAACTGAATAGTACATCCTAAACACAAGACAAAGCAATCCTAATAATATAACCCGTATGGTAGAATCTGACAGTTTTCTTTTCTCTCTTACATTTTATGGTGCCTGATGGAAACGTGATCTCATTTCCTTTTTCTTCTTGAGATCTTGTATTGTTGACTCTTTATCCATTGAAAACAAGGGTAGAAAATCCCAGGAGTCAAACAGAGTTATAGCTTCCTTCATCTTTTCTGCAAATAATCAATACCGAAAATCGTTTCCATTTTCTCAACTGATGCAAAGAAGGGAGGGGGTGCAGTATTTTTAACACTGACAGCTTTTCTCACCTTTGCTCTTCCCATCATAATGTCGACTTCTTCAAAGATTAGAAAATAGAAGAATAATTTACCGAAATTAGCCGGCAGCAATGAATACTTCTTTATTTAGATAATCTTGCCATTTTTTTTTTTTTTTTTACTTACAATAGATTCATATTTTAGTAATTTAAAAAAAAAGAAAAAAATGAACATTAACAAAACAAAATGGAAATGTTGAATTCTCAAGAGATAATTGAGTCTTATAAAAGACGGGAATATTGTCAGATAAAATTATCATTGTACAGGCTGCCCTTCCTCTCCTCAAATGTGCCACCCATCATTAATAAAATTCACAATCTTTTTTTCTGAATTCCAACCATAGTTAATACAAATAAATTTCAGGTTAAATCAATTCCTTGAACAGAACAGTTTTGCACTATTTTATGCCCCCCTCTTTTTTTGCCTTGTATGGGCATTAATGGCTATGACTCTCCATTTATCTCTCTCCCTTGAGACATTCATGAATTCATTGTTGCTCATCATTCAGAACCCCATTCACGCTTTCTCGAAAGTGTTTTGATGTATTGCCATAGATTTTTTTGCAGGTGTACAGACAGTAGGCTGCAGTTTCTTTCTATTCGAGCAGTGCCCATACTGGGCGACTGTCCTAACCATTGTACCCGAAGGAATGTTCTGCTCAACACAACAAGATACGCAATCATGAACAGAACATTCCTGATTGCTTCCATATTACATCAGTCACCTGCTTTCCATTACTTCATGTTACTCTGATAGGGGAACTGAAGTAGGCTCTCGACCTTGCCCAAGGATTTCCCACAGACTAGCAGAGGGAAAGAGGTGCCTTACTCTTCCTTTAATAGTAGTGTTGTCCCACCATGCTATACCGCACTTAGTATTCTCAAATGTCAGTCATCTAGTAATTGCCAGGTGCATTGTTGCTTAACTTTGATGATTTGGCTGGAACTGGTGCGTTAACGTAATTATGCTGTATTATGTCTCCTTAAACAGATTAAAATACACATATAAATCTTATTTCTAAAATCCTTATTTCACTTCTGACCAAAATCCATTACATGATTTTGATTCTAGAAAATGTCTAGAGTGAGTCTTAAGGTTAAATTTAAATTAGGGAATCTTAATTGATGCCTAATGACTATGAATTGAATCCAATATAAATCTGAAATATTGGGATTTTCAAATAGAAAGTTGTACCCATATCCTGCTTCCTAAAAGTCTTAAAATATTTGAAAGAAACTGAAATTTGGGAGAATATTAATTAATTGAATTCTACAAAAATCGGAGATATCTTAAATTTTACAATAGCCGTCCACCCCCTTGTTATTTTTGCATAACATTAAATTTAAATAAATATAGCCCACATTTGAATCACTTACGCCTAGCATTTGTATTCCAAAATTCATAAAAATCTGTTAATTAGTTTAGGAGTGAATCGTGTACATAGAAACAAAAATCTGATTCATTTCACGGAAGGCAGCAATCCGCCTGATTGAAACATTTGACAACACCTTCTAAGATGACACAGACGTTATTTTTGCCAGCGGCAGCATGTCACAAAAAAAAATAAAAACTGTTTCTATGTCCGATGAAGACGCATATCGTCGAAACTAAGTTGATGTCAATTTTTAAATAACTAAATGTTTATTTAAAAAAACAAACACGTTTGCATCTGTTTCTTAAAGTTACAAATACCAATTGTAAATTTGCATGACGCTTACATCATCGAGAGAGAAAGAAAAAAATATCTCTTCTTCATTTTACGCGAGCCATATAATTTTATTAATTAGAACAATTGAAAAAAACGAAAAAAAAAAAAAACACTGTTTGAGACGGCACAGATTTTACTTTTATAATACCATGAGGAAGAAAAAGAAAAAAAAACACAAACTGTATTAATGCCAGATGGTAACGTATACAATCAAAACTAAGTTGATTTAAAATTTTAAAATAAATAAATGTTTATTTAAAGAAAATTAATCTGTTTTATAACTTGTAAATTCCAATTTACACACCATTTACATCGAGTAAAAGTCTCAGAAATAAATCCTCGAAACAGTGTTTCATGGTAGACAACTGATGATCCCTGTAATAACATTAGAACTATTGTGAATCCATGAAAGTAAATTGATTCAGCGATTGCAGCAGTTGACTTACTGGCAAAGTAATTTTCCATCGGAGGACTAAAAGACTTATTTTTTTGATACAGAGGTTAAAAATTTTGGAGCCCCTCTCTCTCTCTCTCTCTCTCTCTCTCTCTCTCTCTCTCTCTCTCTCTCTCTCATATATATATATAAATTTGTAAGTTTTAGAAGCCAAAACAGCGCAAAATTATTTTCTTTTAATGAATATTGATTTATTTAAAATCAATTTTGTTTCGACGATATAACGTCTTCTTCAGGCATAGAAATAGTTTGTGTTTTTTTTCTTTTTTTCCCCCCTTATCGTTTAGTGTTACTAAAAAAATATGATCTTCAATTGTAATTTTTCTTTTGAATCTTCTAATCAACGGGATCACGATGACTAGCATTAAATGAATTAGAGTTATATATATATATATATATATATATATATATATATATATATATATATTATTATTATTATTATTTACTCTGTGTGGGTTGTCAGATTTTCAAAGTCAGACTCAAATAGCAATCCATGTGACATACCAATATATTCGAGGGGAGGGGTAATTGATACAAAGATAATTTATTTTAATTTTTTTTATAATATTTTCCTAATTGAAAAAGCCTGTACTTAAACCGTCCACAGAAATTTACATTTCACAATTTTCTCTTTGATACTTTCAGCTAATAACCTATTACATATGTTTGAAATCAACTTCGAACTATTTCCTTATTTCCCTAATATTGGGTAACATAGTTTTTCTTCTAATTTCCGCTTACGTGTATGCTACAAGGAGTAAATTATTTTGAATTATGCATTTTCAAGGACACAAGAGGCCTTGCGATTTCTTAATGACTGACGATTCACTTACATCTTGAAATACAGAGATTTTCATTCGTCTATTTTCATTTTACAAATACAAAACGATTCTTTTCTGTTTAGGGTAAGGCAGGTATTATTTAACATTAATACAACATAACATACAGGCTACAATAATTCCTTGCTTCACTTTTTGTGTTTATTTTCCGATGCATGGGGCTTAAAGTAGAATTTTACCAAAATACACATTTCCTTCAGGAATAATATTTTTTCTATATAGTATAAACCGTTTTTTTTTTGTTTTTTTTATAGTTTAAAACGATGTGGAGAATATGTAACAATAATATTCAGAAAAGATTATCTATAATTGGAGAAGAGTGCTTCAAAATATTATTTTTTAGGTGGGGATTAATAAAAAAAAATAATATTCATAAAATACTGTATACAATATTTGCTTCTACTTCACAGCTCTCATTCCTTAAATATTTTTCCAATATGTTTTACACTATGTATGTGTAAAATGACAGTAAAAATACACCAGGGCAATGCCAGGTTGAGTCAGCTATATATATATATATATATATATATATATATAAAGTAGTTTATATTTCGTGAGTCACTAGCAGTGTCAGAAATCGCTATTAAAAATGCATGATAAAAACTTGAATAATTAGACTTACTATCTTTCGAAGCTTATAACTACTTGAAAAATGTAATTTAAACCCTAATTTTATTTTTCAATAAAAGGAGCAAAGACCAAATTTTAAAATAACAAGTTTAATAGCAAAATATGCAATATTTGTTTTTTTAAATCGGTTTTCTTTAAAAAAGATTTCAAGAAAATCAACGAATTTTAACTTACTTCGAATATAATAAATATATATAAATTCCTAAAAATCACTTACTTATAAAAAATACCAATCAATAGGTACTTCCATTCTTCATTGTTAAGAATTTATCCATATTTATATTTTATATTCCATGTACTTTATAAATAAATAAATTTTTAAGCAAGGAGTCAAAAATACCACGACTTTAAATTGTTCACAATTGAAAGAAAGGGAGAGAAACGTCTCCCTTTCTTCCAGTTGAGAACTTCGGTGGCCTAAAAGCGCCATAATTAATCTCCCCTTTCTATTTCTGACATGTGTTTGCTGTAAACAAAAGTTAGTCTTATGGGTCACCGTACGTGAAAAATGATCACATTCACTCATAAGTAAGTTTACTTTTATAATTTTCCATTTTTTTTATTTTCTTAAAGAAATACATGAGTTTTTGATTTATAATATTTTATTTCTTCTTTATCGAATGATTTTTTTAAATATCTAAAATAAAACAACATTGAATGAAATAGAAAAAATTATAGTAAACGCTTAATATTTACTTGACAATATTTTAAAAATGTGAGGTTCCACTTAAAAAAAAAATCAACATTGTTTTAAAAAAAGGTTTTAAACGTTTGACTTTGCAGGTAAATTTGCACAAAACTATTCTTTTTTCTTTTTTTTTTTTGATTAGATTATTTTATTTATTGATCCTTTATCTTCAATTTGTGATATATAAGTCTGAGGTGAGAAAATTAATTATTTTCATTTTAATAGACATTTCAAAATGGGGGGGGGTTAAAAAAATGTTTGTCTAAAATATTATACTCGGTTTATTGGAAAGAGCATAAAATTTCACATTAGACCTGAAAATATCTTAAAAATTGAACCAATAGAAAAATTTTGTTAGATTTTGAAATTGAAAAAATAGAAAAAAAATTAACTCGTAAGATTCAATTAATTTCATTACGTAGAAAAAATGGCTGCATCAGCGTGCGCAGGCACTTTGTAAACACTGTTTTTTAAAAAATAAAAAATAATATTTCTATTATTTTTCAAAAAACTTTAATAGTTTATTTTTGAAGTATATTCCATAAAGAAATTAAACAAACCACTTTAAAAAGAGAAATTACGAGTTTTGTATATTTTATTTGCAGTTTTGTGTTAAGGGTGTCAAAAATTACCCCAAAATTCTGACACACCTAGTGAGTCGCTGATAAATTGAATGGAATTTAACAGCCTTTTAAATGTTTAAAGGTCAATTTACGTCAATGAAATCATCATACGTCTCTGATATATATATATATATATATATATATATATATATATATATATATATATATATATATATATACAATAAATAATTTGTATTTTAGCTCTCACATTTGTGATTGAGAACTTTTTCTTTTTTTTAAATGCTAACTTTTATATTGTTTTTCTTTTTAAATGCCCGAATACTTGAAGTTTATAATTAAGGGGCTGTCGGAATGAAGCTAAATAATTTTTTCAATTAAGGAAATGTATTTTATTCAACCACTCGGCAAAATCCCAAGAAAACAAAAAATAAAAAAAAAACGGGGGGATTAAAAGATAAGAATAAAAATAAGATCGAAACTTGTAAACAACACAGAATTCCATGCAGCATATGAGACGCAATTTCCGAGGAGACAGATATAAACAGAGGCTGAAGAGAGTCCGACATAGGCAACCAAAGACTGATCCCATTAGTTTTTGCTTTGAAGCTCATGGTACCAATATTTTTCTGATCTTCTGTAAGATAAAATATAAATAAATATTACGCCCTTATATTGACATTTTCTTTATAATTGAACACTTTGCTGAGGTTCTATTCCACGAATTTTGTACAGCTCTATATGTATAAAATATTAATGTAAAAAGAAAATATGTATATGTTTTTATATTTTTGTATTTTATTTCTTATTCAGTGACATATAGGGATACAGAATGTTTTTTGAAACAGAACTTTTGACCACTATCTGCGACCTTCTTTGGTGTAATTTGGAAGGTTAAACTTTTCGTGAATCAAGCAGATCCATAATACACTGTGGTTAAGTCAAATGGATAAATGTGATGTTATTGATCTGCTTTAATCACTTTATTTCAAACGTTATCCAAGATGGCCGCCATTGATTTTAACATGTTTTATTTCAATGCTGCACTCTCCTGAGATAAAAGAGCCTGTTTTGAAGTTAAGTACTTGGTAGGTTTTCGATAGGAAATCAGATTTTTTTAAGTGAATGTATGCACTATTTAATTATCAGGAGTTGCATCGTCAATGAGATTGCTGAGTAAAATTTGCAACATGGGTAGGGGAATACGTAGACAGCAGATGAGCTTTTTAAAAGCATTGTGTATGTATAATTCAATATAAAAAAATTAACAAATAAAAGATAAAATCGATTTATAAAATGTTTACAGCCTTGTTGGGTGAAGCTCTAATTTCTTAAACTTTCCATACAATAAGGTTGCAAGTGTATGTGTGTGTGTGTATATATATATATATATATATATATATATATATATATATATATATATAATCTATCCACTCTTATATAAAAGTCACTTTGTGTGTTTATGTGTGAGTTCCTTTCTCATAGGTTCCGAAACGACTGAACCTATCTTTTGCAAATTTCACACAAAGATAATTTATATGTCCTTTGTACGGAAATTCACCCAATAAGTATCGAAACTCAAAAAAATAAGATTTAAAAAATGTTTTTTTCCTCTCTTTATAGATAAAAAAGAGAATTTTTACAGGGGAATATTTTACGTTACACTGGCCATTCTTCTTATAAAAAAACAAAAGAAAACATATATTGTCATCTGAAGATATAGCTCAGTCGTAGAGCATTCAAATGATCCCCTGTTCAAGCTTGGTTGTACATCGCCATTTTATTTTAATTTTTTTTTGTTAATGAGTTTAATTTATGATCAAAGAAGAGTTACCATTTAAAATCGCCGCAAATCATTTCTTCATTTGCATATTTTAAAACTAAACATTAACCAGAAGTGACTTTTCCATGGCATTCATTCTTAAGCCCAAATATCAGCTGACGTGATATTGTAAATAAATACAGACAGAATTTGATGAACGACATTATCATTATTTTTTTTTCTTTGTGAATTAGTTCACCGAGTAAATTATTCCTTGTAATATATAATAATCAATAGAGAATTGATTCTATAATAATACATATGCAATCTACATAAATTAAAATTTCATGATAAGTGTATTGTACGACCGGGCATGATAAATGTATTGTACGACCGGGCATGATAAGTGTATTGTACGACCGGGCAATGCTAGGCGTCCAGCTAATATATATACTAGTAAATATATGCTCCCTCCGATTGCATATTTTTGCTAACCCAGAAGGATGATATTGTAAACCAACTACTACAACTATATTTTTTATTATTTTGTTTGTGCTGAGAAAGGGGGCATCCTACTTGATACAAGACATTGGCCTACTATTTCAGATACCCTAACCAAGAGATCTTTTTCAAATTTTGATAGTACCTTTAAGTGTAACTGTTTGTATCTTGTACTTTGTTCACCGTGTATGTTCACCAGGCAGTTTTTTGAAATTCTTTATATCAGTCCGGTTGCTCCTATAATTACCGGAATGCTGAAAATCTTCCTAAGATTCCAATTACTTGTATTTCGTTATCTTCTCCTTCTCAGCTCTGTTTAACTCTGCAGCGTTAGTAACACTGATTTCAAATAGGGTTGCTACTTTCCAGCTCTTCTCCCAAATCATTATTCCAGGTTTAATAGTTTTGTTTTCTAGGTATGCAGCTGTATAAATTGCATAGTCATAGTGGATGTTGTATGATCAATTTCCAACTGTTCTTTCTGGTATATGTCCCCATGACTTGCTGCTACACTGAATTTTACAGATGGTCCAGTGGAGATATTTACACACATTCCATTGTGTCGCATCGTATATTAGCCAGAACCTTACAGCTTGATGTCAAATGTCTCACACCCTATGTTCCTTCAATTCATGTCGTCTGATCCTTCGTCATTGTGAGCAATCTTCTCATCGTTACTTCTTACCATGTTGATTTTTAGTCTAAAACCAACATTCAAATAACCTTGTAGAATTTATAGACGACGAATTAAGATAAAACAGGTTCAGAATGAAGATTTATTTGAGAGAAAATATTTTAAGCAATATGTAAAATTTACATTAATTATGAGAGAGAGAGACAAACACACAAAGAGAGAGAGAGAGAGAGAGAGAGAGAGAGAGAGAGAGAGAGAGAGAGAGAGAGAGAGAGAGAGAGAGAGAGAGAGAGAGAGAGAGAGATGCATCTTTTCAGGAACCGTTCGCTACGAAATTCCAAAACGTTTTACTTTTTAATCTAATCATTTTCTCTTGATCTGTTCTGCTTTGAATCTGACCCCTCTGATATGACCTCGGTCAAATCTGATCCCAAGGTCAGAATACACTCTAAGAACGTTGTTTATTTCACAAATAGATAGATCACAGTGACCGTACTCATTCACATGTGAAAATCTATACTAGTGGACCTACAAACCATAATAAAAAAAATCAGCACACACGCTCGTGCGTATGTGTGCTGATAATGTATTTATTTTTTAATATAAGTGCATTTGTGTGTTTATATGAATGTGCGTGTGTACGTTTGTTAGTTGTGCATGTGCTTACTTTTAAATACAAGCGTATTTATGTATCTATATGAATGTGTGCACGACTGTGTGTCTATATGCATATAAATGTGTATACATCACTGTATCTATATGTTTATGTACGTATATCTATACATGCATGCCAGAGGTAAGAAGTTGGTGTAAGGAAATTTTGACAGTGGTCAAAATCAGCTGACTCCGCACATCTCAGATGAAAAGTCTACTTTTCTTTCATACTCGGTTTGGAGCAAGGTCCAGTCGACTACTCTCTTCCTCCCTCATCTTTGATGCATGCTGCGCATGCGTGTACACATCATCTGTTCACCGCGAGAGTTAATTTGAAAAGGATTTGTTCGTATATCTCAGTATTGAAGGATTATTCATCTTTTTTTTTTGTTTGCTTCTTTCGGCTGAAGCTCGTTAAGTGATTATATTTTGAGCAGTTGTTAGCTTTAATGGAAATTTGCCAATCTCTAAAGACAGAAATAAGGAATTGTTGAATGGAGGTAGCAGTATGTATGTGTGTGTGTATGTGGGGGGTAGACTATTAAGAAATTGGAAAACAATTTAAAGATTCTAATGAACTTTCTCATCGTCTTTGTCTTTTGTTTAAAATAATCTAGCCTCATCTCTATGGTTCTTGGGTATGACATGAAACTTCAACCTGTTTTTTTTTTTTTTGTTTTTTTTTTTTTTTTTATTACTCCAAACAAGGTATATTGCCACTTGGACGTAAGGGGTTACTATTTGAGATCATGTCTACATGTGACTGTGGGAAGCTGATCAGCAAGATGTCTATTCTCCCTACATAATGTCCCTGTAGATATGGTTTCAAATAATAGCCTTTTACATCCAAGTGGCAATGTGCCTTGTTTCGGGTGAATAAGAGTAAAAAACAACAAAAGAAAACATTCACAGTGAGAACTCGTTTTTTTTTTCTACCACAATGAAAAAAAAAAGCAAAACTTTTCCCGTTCTTCCTCCGAGTGTCTAGTATGAGGTGGAATTTCTACGAACAAAGCTTCTTCACAAGGGCTTCCTGTCTATAGAACACGTTGCCACTGGACTGCTTGGGCCCCCGTGACATAAATGCCTCCAACTTACCCGACAGGCAGCAAAATCCTACCCCTTCGCTATAGAAGATCCTAGATGCCGGAAAGCTATTACTCTTATAGTTTCCTCTCTCAGACTGCTAAACTGTCGAATTTCTTCCCGGTTTCCTGCTTCTCTGACTGTACTGACATGCAAACATTTAAATGTAATGTGAACAGATATCTCGATGCTTAACTCCCTACATAATGTCCCTGTAGATATTAGAGGGCGGCAGTACTAGGGGTCTATCTTCAAAAACCATTTGCACCTAGCTTAATCTCTTCATTAGGATGATAATAGATAGAGAAAAAAAGCATTTTTGAAAAAAAGTCATTTTTGGCATGTGGGGGGCTTTTTTTACGATATTGCCCCCCCCCCCTGGGGGCCCAAAATCACCATTTGCAGCAAAAAATTTACATTATGCAAAATTACATGCACCTAAACGTCCTAAATGGATACAAATTGGTATAGATAGTTGAGACTGATGATTTCTAGCCATTTTTGAGGCATTTTTGGGTTTATAGGATGAAAAGAAGGGCCAAAATGAGCCGAAATTTGCTCAAAAATCATCAATACCCACATTCTCCCCCTTTTCCTCCTCCTCCTCCTCCTCCTCCTTATAGACTTGGTTGTCAGAGCGAAGCAATGGGTTGTAATACCGTTCATCAATTTCATTAGAGATGACACCAATTCGATTTGACTTCTGGTTCTGGTAGAAGATTCGCTCGTCTTCATCGAAGTCCTCAGGGTTTACGCTGGTTTTAAGGAGGTCAAACAGAACCATATGATTTTCAGCCCATGCTGTGAACAGTTGTCGCTTACTCTTCCCCAAAAGTTCGGTTTTACGTTTCTTGCCTCCGGTAGACAGCACGTAGTAATCGTTGTAGTGATTGTTCAACAACTTTCTGATCTTCTGCTGTACAACTTTACGAGACTGAACGAACTCAGCTCCAAACGCCTTGCTCCATAAGTGGATGATGGAACTTGAGAAATCATCAATGACCTTTGTGCGGAGTTTCGTTTCTCTACCCGGGTGGCTGGCTGGCGCATCACGGGTTATCATCATAACTACGTCCACCTCGAGTGGAAGTTTGGCGCCAAATGCATACTTCACCATTTTGGATGATAGCTGTAAAAGAAAAGAAAACCGAACATGATATCTGAAGGACCCAGTTGGTAGAAATATTCATTACAACAATGAAGGACCAAAGAGAAATGAAGGACTACAGTATACTGAAATGAAGAACCTGACAGATATAAAGGACCCAGTATAAAAAAGGACCCAGCATAAATGAAGACCCCAGTAGAAACACAGTGTCCTAGGGGGTTAGGTCCCCCACAGGTTTTTCCCAATTTTTCAGATCCTGCCCAAAAAGGCTCCCACCCAGCCTTCCAAAAATTTCATCCCCCCACCAGGGACATAAATTCTATCAACAGGCTTAAAATCCATTCACAGAAACTGACTAAGCAATGTAGGTATATGTGACATAACAACATACAATCCCCTGCCTTTAATAAGCCACTTATTCGAAACAAATTTTTCACCTCAATGTTTTTGTGTGCATAATTATTATTTGTCTCTCTGGGAATTTCCCTTAGGGGATTAAGTGAACATTGCATTGCATGGTTTATTAACTGTTCTTTGGGGGATTTCCCTTTTATGTGAAATGGAACTAATTCCTTTCACAGTTTTGGGGTGGGGGAGGACACTAAGAGAAATGAAGGACCCAGCAGAAATGAATTTCTGTTGAATAGAATAAGAATCTATTGCAGTGTTATTATGAAGCCATTGCAGTGTTGTTATCAAGAAGCCATTGCCATTGCAGTGTGTTCTAGCCAACTAAGTCCACTCATAGTCATTTGGAATGTTTTAGGAGTAACATAGTAGCCAAATAGCCGATTTTTTAAGTTTTGGGTAATTTTGGGCAAATTTCGACTCATTTTGGCCCTTCTTTTTATCCTAGGAACCCAAAAATGCCTCAAAAATGGCTAGACATTATGGGGTAATGTAAGTTTTAACCAACTAAGTCCACTCATAGTCATTTGGAATGTTTTAGGAGTAACATAGTAGCCAAATAGCCGATTTTTTAAGTTTCGGGTAAGTTTGGGCAAATTTCGGCTCATTTTGGCCCTTCTTTTTATCCTAGGAACCCAAAAATGCCTCAAAAATGGCTAGAAATTATGGGGTAATGTAAGTTTTAGCCAACTAAGTCCATTCATAGTCATTTCGGACGTTTTAGGAGTAACATAGTAGCCAAATAGCTGATTTTTTAAGATTTCGGGTAATTTTGAGCAAATTTCGGCTCATTTTGGCCCTTCTTTTCATCCTATAAACCCAAATATGCCTCAAAAATGGCTAGAAATCATCAGTCTCAACTATCTATACCAATTTGTATCCATTTAGGACGTTTAGGTGCATGCAATTTTGCATAATGTAAATTTTTTGCTGCAAATGGTGATTTTGGGCCCGGGGGGGGGGCAATATCGTAAAAAAAGCCCCCCACATGCCAAAAATGACTTTTTTTCAAAAATTCTTTTTTTCTCTATCTATTATCATCCTAATGAAGAGATTAAGCTAGGTGCAAATGGTTTTTGAAGATAGACCCCTAGTACTGCCGCCCTCTATAGATATGGTCTCAGATAGTAGCTCCTTATGTCCAAGTTGTTATATACCTTGTTTGGGGGTGTATAACAGTAAAAAATAAATAAATAAAAATAACAATTTTTACCAAAATAACTGGAGTCTGCATTAAATAACTGCCAGAAGTTGGTATGTCATAAAACCCAAGAAGAGTAGTGGGTGAATCGTGTTTTTTATCCTTTGTTAAATAAAACCTGAGTTGTTCTGCTGCATTCTTTTCAGTTTTTTTTATTCTTTCAATAAAAAAATAAAGAATAAAAAAACCTTGCCAATTAAAGAATTAGACTCTCTTGGTTGCCATTGCATGCATACACAAAACCGCGTATCCAATAATCAGTGAAATTAGGTCCCGTTAGTGGCATTCTTCTATGTAGAACGCCATGGTTCCAGTATTTTCCATGAGTGGCAAATGATTTCAACAAGCACCAAAATTGATTTATTTCTATCTTCGATGACGTCTTTTAACTCAAATTCGGCAAAAGAGATCTGTTTGTTTGGCGCAGAATATTTGGTTTCTTAACGTAGACTCTGACTAAGGCGTCCCCAAAAAACAGGATTTTGGAATTTGATATCACCCCCATGCCCCAAAATAAAGGATGGGGTTTCAAAATATGAAACGCATTTTTTGTTTAAATGTTGTTGTTTTTTTTGTTTTTTTTTTTATCTCTTTTTCTCGCTGGAAATTTTATTGGCAACAAAGATTTAAAAAATTAAATCTATCAGAAAATTAGATTTTTATTTTTTAATAGAGAAATATATTTTTTTTAAACCACTTAGATAATTAGAACTTGTGTTGAGAATAAACTAAATCGATTCAAAAAAAATTTTTTTTTTTTTTTTTACAAAAGTCACCACTTATCAAGGCCCAAAGGCCATTCAAGGATAAGGATTAATGAGTGTAAGATTGTATGCAAGTATCCCACTGTTTGGGAGTGGTGTGATATAATGGTTTAAGATGCAGACTGCAAACTCGTCTTGACTAGTACATCACTTTAACTAATACCTTTTGGAAATGAATAAATTCACATATTCTGAACCCATTAAATAGTAGGGAAAACTAGATTTCCAGAAATGTTTCAACTTGATAAAAAAAAGAAAGAAAGAAATTAGATTGTATTTTTCTTCTTTCTTTTAATAAAATATTTTTTGTATCTTTAACGTGTCCTAAAAACAGTTTTATCTGTTTATTTAGAGTTTTTAAACTCCTAATGATGCTTCCAAGAGCTTTACTACCAATTTTTATACCTTTTAAAGCGAACACACACTAAAAACGCTTGCAAAGAAATGTTCGCTGATTACTGGTACGTTTTCCAACAACTACATCAGCAACAGCACGCCTTGGACATAACAAGACAAGAATTTTACTGGCAAGAAAAAGAAAACAGGCAAAAGAACTCTTTCATACTCTTAAGATAAACCTGATATGGTCTGAAATTAGATATGTTTCAACTTTGAAAAAACACACACAAAAAAATTGGATTGTATTTTTATTCCTTCTTTAATAAAATATTTTTGTTTTAAAAACAGTTTTATCTGTTTATTTAAAGTTTTTAAATTCCTAATGATGCTTCCAAGAGCTTTAATACCAATATATATATATATAATACATTTCTTTTTTACTTTTACTGCTATTTTCACATCAAACAAGGCACAATGCCCCTTTGATGTAAAGGGCTACTACTTGGGATCAAATTTACAGGGATACTAGGTAGAGCGATAGGCAGAAAGATGTCTGTTCAAATTACATTTGAACTTTTCGATGTCGGAAAGCAGGGACCCGGTAGGGAATTCCAAAGTTTAGCAGTCTGAGGGAATAAGCTATGAGTAGATGGCTTTCTGGCATCTAAGGATCTCTACTGTGTAGATTTTGCTACCTGTTGGGTTTGTCGGGTTCCATTAAAATATCTGCAAAACAGGCACAGAGATGCCATAATAGCGGTGATGGGAAAGGGTTGAAGTTTGGTTGCTAGTGTAGGACTTATCAGGTTGGCGAGTTGTTTTTGAACCATATCTAAGAGCGAGAGACTAACTGCAGACACATCAGCCCAGATGGGGCAACAATATTCTTTGCATGGGTGAATAGTGACTTTGTAGAGGTACAGGATACTCTCAGCACAGTAGAGAGATCCCATCTTCTTTGCAGCAGCGTTCATAATTATTTCAATGTAATTGTTCCAATTCATGTTGCCTGTGAATGTTAAGCCTAGAAGTTTGAACAAAGTTCATTCAGGTAGTGTATCATTAACCATAGCAATCGGTGGTTGAGAAGATTTCAGCTCAACAAAATTTCTGGCTACAGTTATGGTCTTTAGTGTGGTTTCAAGCAAGGGCCACATTATGCCACCCCACATCTTCGAGTTGGCTTGAAAGTAAACATCAAAGTGTACTTGGGTGTACTGAAAAGTGTGGCCGCTGACAAACCCTGGGTGTGGCAGCAAGACTT
This sequence comes from Euprymna scolopes, assembly GCF_053919585.1. Classification (NCBI taxonomy): domain Eukaryota; kingdom Metazoa; phylum Mollusca; class Cephalopoda; order Sepiida; family Sepiolidae; genus Euprymna; species Euprymna scolopes. The sequence goes on along the minus strand of NC_136483.1, from coordinate 36,769,482 downwards.
GGCGCTGGCCCACAAGTCCAAAGCGACCCTTCAGAAGGAGTACTACAACTTTGCATTCTTCTCTCACTGCCCCCCTCTTCCCCTGACCTGAACCCGTTGGACTACTTTGGTCATACATCCAGAACATCACCAACATAACCTCCCACAACACCAAAGTCAGCCTGATCGTTGCCATCTGCTGAGTATTTGCTGAGCTCCTGCTGACGCTTGTGGAAAAGGCATGCTCCCAGTTCTGGATCTGTATCAAGCTGGTAGTGTTGTTTTCTTTAGCGCAACAAATTTATCGTTCTACCCTGTGTATACAATCAACAGATTAGATAATTTCTGTAATGACATGGTCCCTGTTAATTGCACTGTAATGCTAGTTCTGTGCAGTTCTTGGAGGTTCTCCCCCTCAGGCTTTAACTTCTCTCTTTGAGAAGCAGTTAGTTTATTGCTAATCGCCTGAGGCGCCCCTAAAAGAGAATACCGACAGGGCTGTCCAAGCATTTTTTCTGGTGCTGACTCTTCAATCCTACTTTTCGATCCTTGTGTCATATTTCTCACTGTGGGAAAGGAGATAAGTACCCATCCACCTGTTTTATTTGATGACGTCCTCCATTTGTGAATAAAAAGATCTGAGAATTTCATAGTCAATTCACAAATAATAACAATCCCAGCATATGTGACTGCCACGTCTTCTCGTATTGTGTTGTGCGCCTAAAAGATTACCCCCCCCACGGCCCCACCCACCCCTTACAACTTGTGTCATCCAGAATTGGCTTTGCAGCAGCTTTTGGTCTTAAGAAAAACTAAAATTTCCATTAAAAAAGGAAAAGAAGATTTAAGATGATTAAGGAAATGCGGAAATTGCAATAAATCGGATAATGATAATCCAAAAAGAGGATCTTGCAAATACATTTTTTTTTTAATTATTGGGATATGAGATCCATGTAATGGCTACCAACTCTGATTCTATAATTGGCTACATTGACTTCCAATCCTCTTTTTCTTTTCTTTTTTTTGTATCGCATGGTTTACTAGTTATGAAGGCCAAGGGCTACTCAAGGATAAGTGTTAATGAGATGGAATGATTGAGTTGAAAAATGAATAATCTTATGAAAGGATTAAAAATGAGTGAATGAGTGGACCAAGTTTGAATAATTGTGACATCTGTTGACGTTGAATGAGGCTCCTCATTTTGTGATCATGCAAACTCCAGCTCTTCCATACCCTGTTTCTATGTTACAAGATTTGCGCAGTTTTATATTATCATCATTTTTTATTTTATATTATCACTATTTAATAATATGAATCAGTATTGAGCAAAGTAAAGCACATCGTTTCTACAATTAAAACTTGGGTACTGGTACAGCTTTTGAACCAGACAAAACTGACATTTTGTCCAGCATCTTCTGGCCATTTACATAAACAGCTAGAAAACGTCAAAGCGGTCAGAAAGATCTACAAGCAGATGATAACTTTACCTGCATACTAAAAAATTCTCACCGGACAAAAATCAAACTGTTTTTGTTATTTAAATCTTAGTCACAAACTAACCTTAACGAAATCAATTTTTTGTATAGTTCAAAAGCTGTATCAGTACAAAAAGAAAGAAAGGGAAATTGTTGATTATTTTCTTTAATATTTGTAAAAAAACACACAAAAACATGTTAACTTTTAACTTTCCCATGAAAAAGAAATATCTTATTGATTTTCTTTGTTAAATAATTAATAAATTGTCATTAAATAAATGTGCAATGAATGTTTTTCTCTTTATTTATTTATTTATTTTTGAAAAACCGTTTGACGTCGGTTCATTTTGAATTGGCTTTTTCCGGATGTTTCCATATTTCCGCATTGGCAAAAGTCGGTTTTGTGTGGTTCAAAAGCTGTACCAATACTCAATCAACATTGTAAAGTGCACCTGATCTGAACCACAAAATCATTCCTTGAATTAAAACTTGAACTACAATCTTGGCAAAATGCTTAATCGATTTACAGCAGAAAAAATACATAATTTATCTTAGCTGTCCATGAAATTTGTTTTAGTTCCTCACTCTTTTTCTTCTCTTCAATTTTGCCATTTCTGTACCAATCAAAATTTATCATTTAACTTCCTCTTTATAATCAGAACGATGTTGTATTTTTATGATGAAATAGCAGTAAACACCTTTTTAATGCATATTTTAAGCTTCTGTATGTGGTTTTTGTTTTCTTCCAATAAATTCCCATACCAATTGTATCATCTCACACCATTCATTTGACATTCAGTAGCGATTGGTGGTGAATGCCAGCTGAGGTTCCAATCTTAATAATCAGTATAGCAGAGACTGAGCCATTTCAGTGGCCTGTCGGACTAAGACATTCCTTCTGGGTAGTCCTAGGAGATCTGACAGGGCTACTCAGGCATTTTTTGCAAAGACCAGAGTGTTCCTTCTTTGGGATGCTGGCTTAATTCTTCCCACTTTCTGACTTTGTGTCACTCCCCTCCACCCGGCTATGGGCAGGCGATAAATACCTTCCTTTCTCTCTCGCAAGATAATTAAAAATTTTGTAATTTCTGATATAAAAATTTGCGCAATAACAAAACGTTTATATGCACACCAGCTTTTTTTTTTTTTAGAAATAAAAATCTTTGAATGGCATATGTACTATATTTTCATCACATAAATAAAAGCTGCCTAGCTTGTGCGTATTCACTCTTAACCTGAGTTCCATTATCGTCAAATATGGGACACTTTCCATTCTTTACCTGTGACAAAAATACTTAGTCCTGTTTTTCTTTCTGTAAATCTGTGAATAATGACCTTATCTCTATCTCTTTCTTTCATTCTGCTGCAAAATTGTCTCATCGAAGGAGCCACATTTCTTTCAAATGTGTTTTTTTTGTTTTGTTTTTTTATTGTAGGGAAAAACAATATCAAAAAATGACAAAGCCAATTCATACACATATTAATTGAAATTCATTTATGAACTCTGTTTAAAATCTGAGTAAAAGAGTAGAGTCTCTCTTGAAGAAAGGGAGATAATGAGTATCTATCCATTAAAACTAAAATGAATGATTTGGAGTTTCTTATCAACAGGAGCAGCCTGTGTGTGTGTGGTTTGCTCACATAAGTTTAGTAGTAACTGTTGATAAAACAGTGTTGCTATAAAAACATCTAGCAAAGATTTTTGTGGAAATTTCAGATTCACTGAGTAAACAGTGTGTGAATGCGTGCTTCCTGAGTTTTAGATTGTATATGTATGAGTTCGTGCACGTCTCTTGTATTGTCTTCTAAGAACCTATGGCATAGCGGCCAATACTATATTTGATTTTAGTATTAGTTAGCAACATTGCATTGTGACTGACAAAAGTTTGTATGGCAGGTTTAGTCTCTCACTGTTGATTACTTAGGGCTTTCACTTACATAGCTAGTTCAAAACAGGTACTTGGCTTACAGAGCAACTCTTTCTGTAACCAATCGAAATTAGATACAGTAGAACCCTGGGATATGGCATTAAAAATTAGAAACAAAATACGGTACAGTATATAATACACGTGTATATAATCAAATAACTTTATAAATAATACCATAAGGCGGGGCAAATACAGTAATCAGGAGCTGGAAAAACATTGTATTCCACATCGTAATATGAAAGAAACGTATCCTGGGGCCACCGTATCCCAGGGTTCTACTGTATTTTGTAAAAATTAATCAATCAAAATTAAATATTTATAAAAATCATTTTTCTGCTGCTGCAACTGTTTAGAACAGTGTTTCATGGTTTCATTATAACTTGAACAATAATTATTTTGTCTCACTAGAATACAGCTTTTGCTATTAACGGTATGTTGTTAGTATCATGCTGTACTGACACAACACATAACAATATATGTTTAACTGAACACCATGTTTACTTCAGGACTTATAGTATAAAACAATTGATACAAATATGTATTTAGGTATTTATTTGCTTCCCCACGAAAGCAAATGTGACACAAGGCCGTTTTTAATGTGGGGGAAAACCATTTTTTTTTTGTTTTTTTTTTCTCTATTTAATATGGATTCCAGCAACTTACTCATAACACACAGGAGACTTATTGGTCTGTATTGAGAGGGAGATGACTTATCACCTGAATTCTTAAATACAGGGCAAACTGATGAGGTCTTCCAGGGAGTCGGAAAGCACTTCTCCTTAAGGCAATGCTTAAACAGTTTTGTAAGTATGGGAGCAAGTTCTGGTTGAAGCTTTTTTAACACTATAATTGGGATGCCGTCAGGGCCAGTTGCTTTACTGGAATCAAAGTTCTTGATTAGCTTGGCGACCTCATGCATGGATATTTGTATGTTACCTAGCTTGTTCTGTGTTATAGGAGGAAATATGGGGAGTTGATGGCCTTCGTCGCATAGGGTAGAATTAGCTGCAAAGTTCTTTGCAAGTAGTTTGGCCTTGTCTGATGCTGACGAGATGACCTCTGGTCCATTGATAATGGTTGGGATAGAACGCACACTTCTGTTCAGGATCCTATTTGTTATTTGCCAAAATTGGTGGGAACCAAGCCGCTGATCAGCTACCTTGGATTTAGCAGACTGGGCATATAGCTCTCTTGCATTTTTTATTACTCTTTTACAGTGGTTGCTGGCGTTCCTGAAAGCAGCTTTAGTCTCAGTGCATCTAGCTCCCCTAAAAGTAGGGTAAAAAGGGGGCACTCTGGTTGTGGCCAAAAATAATAATTGTCCCAGTATACAGGGTTTCCCCTCTATTGACTGGTACAAATTACCTTAAGTGCAGCATCTGCAGAACAGGGTGTTTATTTGCTCCCCCACTGAGCAAATTAGGCACAAGGCCGATTTTTAATGTGAGGAGTGAAGGGGAAATGGGGACCAATCCCCCGGGGAGTAGGGGAGCTGGATAATGACAATTGGTATGAAGGGTTTCCCCTACATTGACCAAGGTCTTATATGTGGGGTTGCCCCCACATATGGTCTTTGCTTGTAGTATCTACCAGAACAGATACTACACTTTGATCCTGGCCCGAAGGCCAAGAATAACAGAAAAAGGGCAACCCTCTTTTACAAATATGTATTTAGTGATACCAAATTAAATAACAAAAACTTTGACACTGTGAACAACTCTAGGTAAAGCGTCAGGAACAACATCAAAACCTCTTCGTTTGTATGTTTAATTTTGTCGTGACAGTGCCCGCAGACCGAAGGATAAGCAGTCACAACTGGCATGAGCTCACCGCTTGGAAACGGTTGCTGTATGCATGTGCAAACCTGAAACATTGGATTTCAAGGCGAAGATTAGGATTATGTAGACACTGTTTGCAATCCAGAATAGTTGAATAAAATGAATGAGATTTTTGCTTGAAGATGAGTTTGGTTTTGGATATGACATCATCTGTGTGTGTTTAGGACAAGTGTCAGTTTCTCTTCATTTTGGTCTGTTGAAAGAACAACAACTATCAATGCTGATTTTTTTTTCTATTTATTTTTTTTTTACTGTTATTTTACCCCGAACAAGACACAGTGTCACTTTGATGTAAGGGACTACTATTTGGGACCAAATTTACTGGGATAGTTGTAGGAGGGCGAGCAACGAGATATCTGTTCACATTACTCTTCAACTTCTGCATGTCAGTACTGTCAGGGAAGCAGTGACCCGGGAGAGAATTCCAAAGTCTAGCAGTTCGAGGGGAGAAACTATTTGAGTAGAAGGCTTTCTGGTAACTAGGGATCTCTACAGTGTAGGGGTGAGATTTTGCTGCTTGTTGGGGGTATTTACATTGAGGAGTAACATGTGATTTGAGTTCGTCAGAGCAAATTCTATTAAAATACTTGTAAAATAGAGGGATGCCACATTTCAGCGATGGGATAGCGGTTGGAGTTAGTGCAGGAGCTCTCAGATTGGTGACTTTTTTCTGAACCCTTCATAAAAGTGAGAGACTAGTGGCAGATGCATCAACCCAGATATGGCAACAATACCCCATGCATGGGCGAATAATGGCTTTGTAGAGGCACAGGATACTCTTAGGTGTTTAGTACCCTTCTACCACGTTGGAGAGAGCTTATCTTCTTTGCAGCAGCATTGGCAATGATCTCAATGTATTTATTGTAATTTGTGTTGCCTGTGAATGTCTTCCTTGTTATTAGTGAAGAAAGAAAAGGAAGAAAATAATTCGGCATCCCATGTGGATACTGAGAGCTGGCTTTTTTCTTTCAATTCTAAATAATTTATGGGATTAAAATAGAAATTAATTAATGAAACACATCTTTCAATATTTTATTGAAGGCTTTTGACACAATAAACAAGGGTATTTTATGAAACATTCTGTTAAAATTTTGTTGTCCATGGAATTTTTGGCTCTTGTCCATAATGCATTTATATTAAAAAACAAAAACAAAATAAATCTGTGACGAAACGAAAATATCATATTCCGAAAATTATGTAAATTGATCAAGTAGTTATATTATTAAATATGAAAATTATTTTTAAGCAACTAATGGGAATTTGTAGGAATTACAACATAAATCTAGAAGTATAAATGATTGTTGAGTTATTGCCATTGTTATTTGAGTAGGCAAGACAGTTATTTCTTGAATACTCATAAAATTTTATATTATTATTTAAAAATAAAATTACTTGATTTTTATTATTATTATTATTATTATTATTATTATTATTATTATTATTATTATTATATTTTCTTATTTAAGAATAAAACTGCGTGATTTTAGGAATATAATTTAAAAATAAAGGAATATTTAGAATAAGAGATGAGGAATAAAAGTTACATAAAACTATTATATCATCGAAGCAATATATAAGGAAGAGGGGAAAGAGAAAGAGAAACCTCTTTAGGCCATGGCATTTCAGAGCTAAATTCTTCTTAGCAGATTTGGAATATATTTTCATTTCATCACGAGTATGTTATGCAGACTTTATCTTTATTTTTGTTTTTTAATATCGTGTGAATTTTGAACAAGAACCAATTTTTGTTGGTATAGTTTGCAATTTCATCTAGGGATGATGGCACGTATAATATATGACGATTGAAGGCGATGAATGCAAGCCCTTCATTGTGTGCTCTTGTGCATCGGGGTGAAACCTTGCTCCAGTTCTTCAACAGATTTCTTCTATGTGTGTGACAATACTTCTCCATAAGGAAATTAATGATGCAGTAGTGTCACTGTGAAATTTATATTTGATGGAAATCTCTTTTATGGTACTATCGTTTCCTATGAAACAAAAGTACCATAAGAGAGATTTCTATCAAATATAATCAAATATAAAGGGAGCTAATTAATGTAGAACCCCCCCCAACTTCCTCAAACAGGGCTACGTCATTGTGCCACACTTTAACATCTGAAGGTACAAAATAATTACAAAGATAGCACCAAAATGCATTATTGAACACCACTATGCAGATGATTTTTTTTAATAGAAATCGCTCCAGACAAGGCATACAGTCATTTGATGTAAGGAGCTAAAAATATACTATTTCAAGGTGAAAAACTTGTCATAGATAAGTGTTAGCTGGATACCCAGAAAACAGTAATTCTCTTTGTTAAAAACATTGCTCTTTGAATGTGAGGACTAAAGGACAAAATAAGGGAAGTGAGAATTAAAGTAAATCCAAGGTTTGCTTTCTACTCTTCTAGATTTTACAATTGTGTCTTTATTGAAATATTTTTGGCTCCTAATGAGGTATGACACCAATGATTTCAACGATCGTTTTTATAACCACCGTTATAATACGTTAATAATAACCAACCAATCAGAAGCTTCAAAAGTTACTAAGAATTTTGGATTCAATCGGTTCACCGTCATCTCTGTCACGAACCTGCATTTGATTCTTCACTGCCATCTTTGTTACTAGGAATTAACACTCAAGATTGAAACTGCATTTGATTCTTTGCCGATTTGATTTACTGCCGCCATCTTTGTTCAACATACTACAAACTACTTTTATAACTGCTGCACAAGCGTATGAGAAGCTGGGCAAAACCTGAAGTGATATATCAGTGGGCATGAACTCTTTCAACAAATTCATCTATCTTCGGTATCTGCAAAAAATACATGACGAAAGATCCATTTTCTCTTATGGGTACACACAATCCATTGTGTAATAATAAGGTTGTGATTTGGTAGGCAAAAACAGACACCTCCAAACTTGAATATTGATACACAGGCGATTTGCACATCACTGAATATTTCATACTACTAATTTCTGCCTAAAGCTTGATTTATTTGTAATACAAAACAGTTCAAGTCAAAATGTCAACATAGACAAACGTGACGTTTCGTTTCAACATCAACATCATGATGAGAGGCGGAAATAAACTCAAGATCAACTCTACCTATATTACCTTTCTGCTATTATACGTCCTGATCAAGCAACTCAACTTGCATGTTTGCGTTCCTGTATCTATATCTTTACTATTATATAAAATATGGGAAGGTGAAACATTCGTTGATCCTCATTTATTCCCGGGCAATGTCTGGTCTCCTTGGTTGTATCCAAATAAAAGATTGATGTATATCATTGTAACGAAGACGGTGTTTTCCTTCAAACTCTTGCGACCATTTCCCTTATACGAGTTATATCATACAGACATAGCCAACACATAAAAATGGTTATTTCATGTCTCAACACTCAATCAACAACAATTCCAGGGTTTCTTTTACATATTATCTACTCTGCTCCACACTTTTCAGGTTAGAGCAGCATCAGCAGAAATGTTCTAAACCAAATTAGAGAAGCAGTATCTTCTTTTGCTAGACTCTGAAGAAGACTCATTACAGACAAAAACTGCAAAATATCTGTTTAGTTAAGTTTTCATCTCCTCTATAGTTGTTGCACAATCAATATATCAGAATCCTTGAAAACTTTGGTATCAAATGTCTACAGTGCATCATGACGATAACTTTGCATGACAGAGTGCCATTATACGGTACTGCACTACAAGACTTTATCATTATAATGACTACCATTATCCAACAACAATCTTTTCTGGCTTATCATGTCATCAGGATGCCAAAGGATTGCTTACCACATAAAACCAATCCTTTATTTTCTCCATTTTATTATTGTTTTGTTCATGAGACAAACCACAGTGTCAAGTTGCTGTGCTTTCTTTAAATCCATGGAAGACATTACTAATGATTTTACCAGCATTGTATTTCATTGTCAACTGTCTAAAACTTGTTGAAATCTTTTTGATATCATGTCACCAGGAAGGAGAACGAAAATATTCTGATCATCCAGAAATATGTATTTTAAAAAATCTGAAATATCTGGTTTATGTCTGGGTTCATGTATTCAGAATAGTTAAACTTGTGCTTGCTTGGAGGGGCTCAAGATGGTAGGAGGGGGAGAACGGAAAGGATAAAGAAGAAAGAAACAAATAGATTATAATTATTTCCTTCTTTGGTTCTATTTTGGATAATTATTCATACCTCATACATTTTATATATATATATATATATATATATATATATATATATATATATATATATATATATTGTTTGTGTATATTTAGGCAGCATTTTCTCATTTAGACAAATATTATTGAATAGCACGGAATTATTCTGTTTTACAATTTTCCTTTTTATCTTCTCCAATCTCCGAATAGTCCTTTTTGTGTTCTTCTCGAAATTGTATATGTTGGATCCATAATCGCGAGCGCTTTCGACAGAAGTACTTCTATCATCCTCAGGCATATTGTAGAAATAAATGTACAGATTGTTTTTTAATTTACTTATATATACATTTTTTCCTAGTCACGTGGTAATTTGTTACAAGTTAGGTGGGCGGACATTTTTTTTTTTTTTTTAAATATATATATATTTTTTTAAAATATATATATATTTACTATAATAATTATTAAAAACCTACAGACACTAGTGTTTCATCCTTTCATGAATCATCAGTGTAGGGTGTCACGATTATCATAGGTCGGAAGATTCAAATCTGGCAATGAAGACATCTCTGACTCCATTAGCAAGGAACAAATCCACAGTATCACCGTCAACCACGAGAAATATCGTTGAAATTTAACATTTATTTTTAAATATATATATATATATATATATATATATATATATATTAAATGAAAAATGAGAAATAAAAGTTATATATAACTTTAATATATCATCAGAACAATAAGGAATAGTTAAGGAGGAAATTAATAAAAAATCCTATTTAGGCCATAGTATTTCGACGGTAAATTCTTCTCATCAGAAAAGGAGATGAGCCAGAATTATACAAAATGCAAATATAGAAAAAAAACTGGCTTAATGACTTTTATATATGAAATGAGAATGGAGGAATAGGATAATATAGTAAATAGTAATTAAAATTATTTACAGCATATAGGGTAATGGGAGGAGTAGTATATATGTAGGTAATAGTATAAAAAAAATTCGAGGTCGCTATGATTTAAAGAAGAGCTAACAATAAAAGAAGAAAGGAAAAATATGTAAGATAAAAGAGAAAGTAGAGAAAGAAAGAGATAGAAACAGTAAACAGGGCATACGGAAATACATGTATAAATAAATAAAAAAAATAGATAAAAATAAAACGAAAGTGGAGAAAAAAGAACTAGAAAATGTTCAAAACAGTGTTTAAAAAAACTTCAAAAATATAATAATATAATATAATCTATCTATATATCTATAAAAGTGAACGTGTCTGTCTGTGTGTCTGTGTACATTTACCTACGCAATAACTCTGTCAATTTTTAGTCTAAAGACTTGAAATTTGATATACAGTGTACTGAGATTTGGGAAAATCTATGTGATCGGTTTTCAGCCAGAAATTTGGTTGTTAAGGTGTCAAAGTTCAACGATTTGATTTTTGAGAACTCTACCAAACTCATCCGACAATTTTGGGTCTAAAGACTTGAAATTTTAGATATAGGTTCCTTGGATATGGATCTAACTTAATATATTGATTTGAGCCCAAAACAATAAATGTTAAGAGGTCATAATAGGGGTCAAAGTTAAAAAAATTGACCGTTTTTTTTTTTTTTTTTTTTTTTTTTTGCTCAACAGACACATCCAAACACCCGGGCAACGCCGGGCTGAAATGCTAGTATATCTATAAAAGTGAACGTGTCTGTGTACATTTTCCTTCACTATAACTCTGTTAATTTTCAGTCTACAGATTCTATTATGACTGATAGGCTATAAAAATGAAGGGTAGCAAGAAAAAAAAAAAGGGAAAGGAAGGACGGGGAAAAAGGGGAAAGAAAAAAAAATCGGTACAAGTCTATAAATGGTCCACAAGTAATCTTTTTACTATAAAAATCTGAAAAAAAATCTTCATAATGTACGTACTTGTCACTGCATGAAAATGTCATATTCCAAAAATCACGTAAATCGATCAAGTAGGTTTTTTTATTTAAGAAAATCAAATATTATGAGACATTTTATCGAAGAAAAAATTAACGCCATCTTGTTTTTGAATGATACACTGCTAGCGACACCTATTAGGAGTGTTTGGAATATAAGATCGGCAAGGGGCAGACAATCGACTTTCCACACTATAGAAAAAAAACTTGGAAAATTAAGACATAAGTTTTTGAGGAATTTGAAAACGAAAATAACGTTTAAAATTCCAGCAAGAGTAGTTTCCAATATATGAAGAAATGTTAGTTTAAAGAAAGTGGGTGATCATTTTTCTATAATAATTTAACGTATAATGATCACCCATTTTATGGCTATCACTTGTGTAAAACTTGAATTTACGCCGCTGAAATACACATTTGTCAAATTTTTGTTGGAGGAGCGTCAATGTATGGGTGCTCAATTTACGTAAAATTCTTCATATATTGGAAACTACTCGTTTGCTGGAATTTTAAACGTTATTTTCGTTTTCAAATTCTTCAAAAACTTATAAATGTCTTAATTTTCCAAGTTTTTTTTTTCTATAGTGTGGAAAGTCGATTATCTGCCCCTTTCTGGTCATATTCCAAACACTCCCAATAGGTGTCGCTAGCTGTGTATCATACAAAAACAAGATAGCGTTAAGTTTTTCTTCGATAAACTGTCTCATAATATTTGATTTTCTTAAATAAAAAAAAATAAAAAACTACTTGATCGATTTACATGATTTTTGGAATATGACATTTTCATGCAGTGACAAGTACGCACATTAGAAAGAGTTTTTTTCAGATTTTTATAATAAAGAAGATTACTTGTGGACCATTTATAGCCTTGCACCAAAAAATCAGAGTTGTTTATATGTGAGAAGAAAAAAAAAGACAGTAAAGAGGGGCAACTCTGAAAAAATGGGGTGACTGTTTGGGACTATCTCCCTTGAGAGTAATGGGTGTCTATACTCCTATAGATGTTTTTTTTTTGTTGTTTTTTTTTTTTTTATTGATATTAAAAATCCTTTTTTCTATTCATTTAAAAAGAAAATACAACTTTCTTATATATGAGTCGTGGAATTGCATTCATTTGCAAAATATCTAGCTAATTTGCATATTCTTTTAAACATTCATTTTAATTAATTCTCTGTTAGTTTTTTTTTTCGGTTTTCTTATGTGATGATCATCTTTAGTTAACTTTTACGTGTATTTATATTCATGCAGATATTGTACATGATTTATACTTGCATAATATTTGCATAAAAAGTTTATAGTAAACACAATCCTCTTTCTATATATATATATTTATGTATGCATCTATATATTTGTTTAAAAACTTTTGCCTACCAAACTCCTCTGTAAGTTTTTGGTCTACAGACATGAAACTTAATATATAAAGTATTCGAACCCATGCAAAACTTTGTATTTGTGTTTTAGCCAGGAAAAATTGGTGTAAAAATGTGAAGATTCAAAAATGGAATTTGCCAGGGGAAGGTCAAACGATGGCATTACGAATATGCATGCGTAACGTAATAGCTATTAGTTCACGTTTTAATATTTAGCCTTACAGCAAACATGTCTTCATAGCTCGGGCATTAATGTCAAAAGAAAAAGTAAATCGTAAGCTAAAAGCTTGGTTTCGATTTTCCGTGGTGATGCATGAGTCATTTCCTGTTTAAACTTTTAAAATCATTACTATATATTGGGTCCAATAAAATATAATAAAATAATAATATTATATAATATTATATAATATAAAATAATAATAAATAATAATAAAATAAATAAAAATCATTACTATATATTCGGTCCAATAAAATATAATAAATCCGAGCGGCCAGCTAGTTTCTAATAAATAAAGGTGTTTAATAAGCAAACAAGTAATTTCTATAGGGAGGGAGGGGGGGGTGATAAAGAAAACTCTAAATATGTGATGAAGTTGTGTTCTTTTTTCCTGACCAAAACATGGTGACTTTTACACCTTGTGAAGGTCGGAGGTTACAGCGACTGAAACGTTGTGCAGATAACACTCGGGATGAGAACAATTGTTCAATTAAATTAAACAATATACCTTATCTGAAAAATTCAGAACTAAAAATGCTTGTTTACATTGTTTCAAGATGTGTATAATCTGATGGTTGATACAGCAAAGATGCCTAGAAATCGTTTTTGTATTTTTATTATATATCTTGCTACTTTTTTTTATTAACATTCTGTGTCTTATTTTTTCTGAGCACTATTCTTAAATAAAGGATTAATTTAATCTATGGGGCTGGAAAAAAAAAAGAAAAAAAGAAAAATGACTGGTACAGCATTCAAAAATCTCAGTAAAAGAAACCATCTGTTATAGGTGTCGCCTTAACCGCTTGGCTAATGAGCAAAATTATCCAATGAAATTTTTGCCATAACTAACGAGCAGAGCATTACCACTGCCGATTAAGGGAAGAGTGTATCAGGTATGTATATACACTGTGATGAGGTATGGAAGTAAAATCTGGCCACTGATGGTTGAGGACATGCATTGCATGAAAAGAAATATGAAAATGATACAAAATCTTGAAAATAGGCTTAGATTAAAGGAAGATTAAATGTGGACAGTACATGGAGATGTGTTGAGAACAGAAGACTTTGATGGGATGGCTACATTGAAAGAATGGTTAGTAGATGTAGAACCATTGTGGTAGCAAGGTCATTTGGCAGGGGAAGGTCAAGAAAAACATGGTAGGAAGTGATGAGGATGGATTTGGGTGAAAGATGGATAAATGAAGACCTGGGCAGATTATTCATATTATTTGGATTATTTAGACTACTCTTCTCATCTTCAGTGTTTTTCATGCAATGTTTTAGTCAATGTAATCGATCTTCATCAGGTGTATTTTGTCAAACTTGGGAATCTTTCTGTCAGAAATTTGCACGGACTTTAAAATTGAACCCTTTATTTAATCCACAAAGGCAGCATGCTCTCGTTCTGTCAGCCATGGCTAGGTAGAACTCCTAAGTAATTCGCAATTGTATTGTTTTAGTGGCGCTCACACTGAGGATTGAACCTTTAATCTTCACAAGAATGTAGCTTAGAATTGAATTTTACCAATACTATAGCACTGGTCCTTGTGGACCAATCCAAATATAAATTATCAATCCTCATCTCAAAAAATTCGGAAATGTAATACTGAGCAGATTAGTTCAGAAATCAATGTCTACAAACCGTCCGACATATTCCAGCATGTCAAACAGACGTTAAACCAATTATGATGATAATGGTCATTCAGTGAATATTTGGATTTTTACAAATAATGCATTTATTATTATTTTTTTTTTAATTTTTTTTTTTCAATTTTCTTATTTTATCCTACCAGATGCCAAACATTCACTCACTATCTCATATATTCCAACCAAGAGATCTTTTTAAGATTCTAACCGTCATTTTAAGTGCAATTGTTTGACTCTCTCTTGCGCTTGACTCACTGGGTATATTAGCAAGGTAGTTTTGTGATTATTTTTCATGAGCCATGTTGCTCCTATGATTACTGGAATAATGGAGATCTTCCTAAGATTCCAGTTTCTTTTCTATATCTTAAATGAGACCTTGGTATTTCGTTATCTTTTCTCTCTCCTGTCTGTTTAACCAGGCATCATTGGCGGTATGGGGATTCCAATTTTTGCTATATAAAAATGGATGTAACAAATATATTTCATTTTATGAAAAAAAAAAAAAAAATGGAAATTTTGACCACGGTCAGCGATCGTCATTAGAGTAGAATAGCCTAACGTAAAACTCAAATGCAGACGAAGATGGAATAAAACGAGAAAGAGGATTATATGCTGAGAGATGGGCTATAATCAAAAAGTGGCGCTAGATTAGAACTGATGACTGTAACGACAACACGAAAGGGATATTTTTGTAGTTAAATATTTTAGCATTTAAAAATCATAACCTTTTGATGCAATTGGATTTCTTCTGCCAGCCCATCATGAATAACATTTAAATGTTTGTGTTGTTACAAGACTGTGTAGTCATTTTCATCTCGTATCCCACCACACCTTGTCTTTTTTTATTTTCATCCTTTATTTTTTCTTCTGCTTTGGTATTTCACTTGTCTTTTCTAAATAAATAAATGTGAAAGTCATATTATCATCAAAACGATTCACTGTTATTTAAATCAATAATACAACATAATATTTTGGAAATACTGTGTGTATATATATATATATATATATATATATATATATATATATATATAGTACAGAGCAAAAACCCAAATACAGCTATTTGTATGTTTATGCATAACTAATTTTTAAACAGTTGATAATAAATTAATGTTTGGTGTTATTCATTTGTAATTTTATTGCCCTATTTTCCCATATAAAGTATTTATTTACTTCCCCACGAGAGCAAAATGTGACACAAGGTCGTTTTTAATGTGGTCGAAAACCAGCTCCCCCCAAAAGGGCACTCTGTCAGTAGGCAAAATACAAATTATCTTAGTAAAGAAGAGTTTCCCCTACACTGACTAAGAATAAATTAAGTGTAGCATCAGAACAGATACTACACATAGCTCCTAGCCGCAAAAGGTATATTTTCCTATATATATGCACTAGTTTTCTCGATATTAACAGTAATTAAAGTGATTTAATAAAAAGAAAAAATTACCAAAACCTTCCTAAAAATACTATTTTCATCGATTTTTAAGTGAGGTCAGTTAAACGAATATTATTATTATTATTTTTTTAATTACAATAGGTTTATATTAAAGATATATACAGTAAGTTGTATATACTTTAAAACGAATACTTAGAACAAGATGGCAAGTTTTCTGCTTCTTTATAATAATGGTAAACTATTTGTATTATTCGGATTATTGTTATTCACACAACGTTTTAGCTGATGTAACCTCAAATCTTCTTCAGATATCTCTTGTAGAACTTGGAAATCTTTCTGTCAAACTCGGGAATTTTGAACAGAAACTTTTATTCATTTTACAAAGGTAGCATGCTCTTGTTCTGTCAGCTATAACTGAGTAGAAATCTTAAGTAATTCGCAATTATATTCTGAGTATAGCTAACACCTTCATCTTACTTATATAAACTTAGGAACTCCCACATCCCATGATGCATAAGGCAGTCAAAGTATACCATAATTTTTTATCTGGCGTCAGATCCACAGCATCCCTCCAATTTCTTCCCATTGCAATCAAATCTCTCTCGATTGTCTATTCCAGTATATTTTTGGTTTTTCTCTTTTTTCTTTTTTCATCAGGGCTTCATTGAAGCACTTGATTCACAATTCTCTCTGCAGCCAATCTAAGGTATGTCTGAGCCAGTCTAGACATCGTTTGCAGATTATTAATGATACTACCTGTTGATTTCATTTAATCTTCATCAGGAGACATTACAAAAAATAAAGTAAATAAAATAACAACCTTTACCTTCGTGAGTCTGTTCAAAATGCCATGCAAATTCTCAAGTTTGACAGTCCTGAGTTTGACAAGATACACCTGAAGAAGGTTGGAGGTTACATCTGCTGAAATAGTGTGAAAATAGCATTCAAGAGGAGGACCGTAGTTCGGATAATCCAAATAATTTATCGTAATCTAAAAAATTTAGAAACAATGGTCGATTAGTAAAAAAAGTGGTACTGTTAGTTTTTATTAGTGTAGTGAATCGCTGGAATAAACATGTGATTTGAATTGATACTCAATGAGTCTTAACTAAATTTTCTTGAAAAATTGTAGCATGGATGATAGCCACTTATAGTGATCAGACCCAAGAGACGACTTGATCGTTCCAGCACATCTCCTTAGCTATCATCTGAGGCAATATCAGTCCATTATGATGTTCTCACACAACGTCTAAGTTTTAATAAAGAAAACAAAAATCGTGTGAACGCAAATGAATTTTTTTTTTTTAAACATTTTTATTTATTGTTGATTAGAATAAAATTTATGATCAAAAACAAAGCATATTGACACTGAAACATATGAGACTATTGCAATAGGGGCTACATTTATAGGATTTTTATATATATAAAGAGCAATCTGGGTGGGGAGTTGGATATCAATTTGTTTATTCATATTACATTTAAATTTCTGAATATTTGTACGGTTGATAAACAAGGAGTAGACAGAGAATTTCCTAGAGTAGAAAATTTCTCTGATGTCTACGAACCTCTAATTTGAAGGAGTGAGGTTTTATTTCTCATTGGAAGTATTTACATTGAGGAAGCACAAATGAAAGTTTAGCGAAGCACATTCCGTTGAAGTATTTGTAAAATAAGCACAGGGATTTAACATTATGGTGATGCAACAGGGCTGAAGCTTGGCAGACTGTGCAGGACCTATTAGGTTGAAAATTCTTTTTTGCACCCTCTTCAAGAGGGAGAGATAAGAGGTTGGTGTACCAGCCCAGATGTGACAAGAGTACTCCATATAGAGACGAATGGTGGCTTTATAGAGATATAGAATATTGGCAGGTGTGAGAAGTCTTCTAGTAGCTAGCTATCTTTGCGGCAGACTTGGCTGTATCATCCACTTCATATTACCTGAGAATGTCAGGCTGAGGAGTTTAAACATTGGACTTTCAGAAAGGATGTTATCAACCGTGACAATGATTAGAAAAGTTTATTTTTGTTGTTATAGGCTTTGTCTTGGTAGCATTAAATGTGACCATCCATTTTTTACACCATCATTCGAATAAACAAACTCAATTATCCAAAATTTATTTCGTTTTATTTTTTTATTAAATAAACCTAAAATCAAATAAAAATTAAAAATAGTGTTTATCTTCACAGTTCAAATGAATGAATTAAAATGAACAGTTCAAATGAATGAATTAAAATGAACAGTTCAAATGAATGAATTAAAATGAACAGTTCAAATGAATGAATTAAAATGAACAGTTCAAATGAATTAATTAAAATGAACAGTTCAAATGAATTAATTAAAATGAACAGTTCAAATGAATGAATTAAAATGAACAGTTCAAGTGAATTAATTAAAATAAACAGTTCAAATGAATTAATTAAAATGAACAGTTTAAATAAACTAATTAAAATGAACAGTTCAAATAGATTAAAATAAACAGTTCCAATAAATTAATAAAAATAAACAGTTCAAATAAATTAATAAAAATAAACAGTTCAAATAAATTAATAAAAATAAACAGTTCAAATAAATTTAAATAAACAGTTCAAATAAATTTAAATGAACAGTTCAAATAAATTAATTAAAATGAACAGTTCAAATAAATTAATGAAAATGGACAGTTCAAATAAATTATCACAAAAAGTTCTATTTTTTTCAAAATTGAAAATCTGTATACTATTTAAAAATCTAATGAGGTTGTTTGTTATCTTGCTTGTTTGTCACTGTGCACATGTCACATGTAATTTCTTAAATGGTGGGGGGAAGGGTGAATAACATAAATAAAAGGTAACAGTAGTAGTGAGAGGAATGATTCGTTGTTTTTATTTACGGCTTATTAACCCTGTTTTTTTTTTTGTTTGTTTGTTTTTTTACATGGAGGTCATCACTTATCAAAGCCTGGAAGCCACTCCGGGATAAGGGTTATTGCATGTACAGTAATCAATGGGATAGTATCGTAGTAATCATTAGTATTGGATATTTGATGAAGTGTCTTACTTAAGAGAGCGGTTCATCAGGAATTTGTTTATGTTAGACTTGAAGACATCCAAATTGTAGTCAGGTGGGAAACAGGCAAACAGAAGAGAGTTTTACAGTCATACACTTCTAAGAAAGAAACTTTGCTCGTGGAATCTACGCTTTGATTTAGGCACAGATAAAGAGTGTGGAAAGTTATTGACAGTGATTTCAGCTAGACAGGTGTTTATCATGAAAGATTGGTGAGAGGGGACCAGAGATTGGAGCTCAGACGAGCACTTGCAATGGAAGTAATGATAAAACAAAGACAGGCTCGCAACGTCTCTTCTGTGAGAGAGAGGTTGCAGGGAAGAGAAAAGGGCATCCCCCACTAAGCCACAAAGTCTATTTTGTACTCTGTCAAGGCAGGATAGGCTGTTTTTGACAGCTCCTGCCGAGATGTGGTGGCAGTACTCCATCCTTGGACGTACTTGGCTTTTATAGAGATAGAGAATTGCATCATTAGTGAGATATCTTCTGGAGCGGTAGAAGGATCCCACCATCTTCCCAGCGACCTTGGCGGCAGACTTGATGTACGTGTTCCATTTTAGATCAAGAATAAAGATCAAGATGCCAAATCCAGTAATTCTGGAAAAAAAGTTTGGCAATTGTACATTTTGTTTATTTTAGACAATTTTTTTTGTTTTCATTTTTAAGAATTCCTTTCAGAACAAGGGGGGGGGGGAAGACAAATCAAGAAAAACCTATCTAAAAATGTTAAAAGCTCCCTGCAATTTTTACTTAAAAACAAAACAAATACACTAAAGTAATACAATAACATGAAATAAAACATTATCTGAACATTTATTGAATTAAAATAAAATTAAGGAAACTTTGAAAGTGTCTTTATTTATTACAAAAGTTTGAATTTGCAAAAAAAAAAAAAAATGTGGCACACTTTCTAAAAATAATTGTTTAAAATTATCCATAAATTTTAAAAATCATACATTTTCATATAATAACAACTTTCATTTCAGAACTAGTTCTCTTCCCCATTCTCACCTTTTTACATATTAGATTGGTGCAAAAATAATGTCGTTTTTATATATATAGTTGAACATAAAAAACGGCATTATTTTTGCACCAACCTAATAGTTGATCAGTATCATACTTTAGATTTATTCCAATGTGCATCATCAATATTATTATTGTTTTTAATTTTTATTATCTTATACTAAAAATGTATATTTATAAAATCTGTTCTTCAAGTAAAATGTTTTTAGAAAAATTAAAATTTAGATGCATCAATTATAACCATGTTTTTACTGTAATTTGATTATTTTTTTTTTAATGTTTTATTGAGTTTTATGTTATATACATTATATGGTAAAATACCATTATATTGATAACCATGCTTTTTTTTTTTTAATTCTTTACAGTATTTATAACATGATCATAAAGGAATGTAGAAAGTGAACATTGGGTTTATTTTCTGCAGCCAAGTAACTCTTGCTTCCTTATTTTGTCCTTTAGTACTCATATATTCATAAGAGATGGGAGAAAGATTGTTGTCTTCTGGGTCAGAATCTATTTGATACTGTTGCGGGCCAGGATATAATAATCCTAACTCGCTACAAAAGAAAATAATGAAACGAATGGAAAGAAGGAAACAAAGCTCAATTGCTGGATAAAATAAACATGTCGTTTATTTTCTGTTGAAAAATGAATGTTTTAGGTGTAACACGCGTTCATGTCCGCGCGTGGAAAGAGGAGTGAGTAATGTAGGGGAAAAGCCGAGAGCTGTGGATGCGAACTTGTCTGGTTGATGGACCAAAGCAAAAGGGAAGAAAGAGTTAGAAAGTCAATCCAGTTCATGGAGATAGAAAGCGTATAAAGTGTACGTACTGTCTGTTAGCTCTTGCCCCATATGCAGTAGCAGGGGATATGACGTGCGCGGGCGCGCAGGCCCCAAAAGGGCGCACGGTTGGTCCGTCGATCGTTCAGGATGGAACCTGGTTCGAAAAGGGAGCAAAAGCTTAGGTTTCTTGCTTTTGTAGTTGTTTTCGATGTTCTTTGTGCATGTGTGGATTTCTTTTAAAGGGGAAGTGACATTGCCCATGTGTGTGTACGTGTGCGTACATGTGTGTACGTTAGCGTGTGTGTGTATGCACATGAATGTGGGTGTATGTTTGCGAACGTGAATATATCTACGTGTGTGTACATGTGTGTACGTTTGTGTGCACGCATGTGTATGACAAGAAAAGTGGCTTGAAATGTGAACGCGTGTTTTTGTGCAAGACTAGAAAGGGCTCGTACAATACTTATTCTTGACTAATTTTTTTCCTTGAAATAGTATATATATATTTTTAGCTCCTTACATCAAGTGGCTTCATGCCATGTCTGAAACGATTTCCATGAAAAAATCGCGAAGTCTGCTCTAAACTATTTATATAGTCATTACGTCTAATTCTTAATCCACTGAGTTATTTACAAAGAAAATAAAAATTACAAACTGAAAAAAAAAATATTTTCTCAAGAATACAGTATATTTATATCAATTTTCTGATGGCACGGGTACGTTAGTAAAAAAAAACAGAAAGTATTTTGTAATTGCTTTATTTATAACGTTTTTATTGGGATGAAAATGCTAGGTCAGGAGTATTTTAACATCACTAGTCATGAAAATCATTGCTCCAGATAGGTCAAACAATGTTGTCATTAGTGATCCAAGGGAGGTAATTCAGTGTTTTCTCTAATCTTATAAAATAAAGAATTCGCTTTCATAATCATTTACTGAAAACAAAGACTCTCATTAATAATGCGTTTAATTTCAAGCTCTTCTATCGAGACTTTGTGTCAAATTACGCCCAGTTTAGTAAATATTTGCAATACTCTTACATTTTTTTTTTTCTAGAAAATGAATCTTAATAATTTGCACTTTAATCTTATTTGTTCACAGATGAAAATGTCCAGTATTTCATGAAAATGTTTGTATTCGATAATATTTTATAAAATAAAACTGCACTTTTGATATTAGATGGAGGATTTCAAAAATATTAAAAAGTTAGATTAACACTTCTAATTGACAAGCTTTTATGTTTTCATTACTTTTTAAATGTTTAAATAACAGAAAACATATTTGTTTTTTAAATTTCAAATGTGAAGAGAAATGTACCATTTTTAGTAAAAAAAAAAACACACGCATTTTAAATTAGAACAAAAGCCTGCATGTGTCATATCATCTGTGTGTGCGTGTGTATATATGTGTGTGTGCGTGTGTATATATATATATGTGTGTGTGTGTATATATATATGTGCGTGTATATATATATGTGTGTGTGCGTGTGTATATATATATATATATATATGTGTGTGCGTGTTTATATATATATGCGTGTGTGCGTGTTTATATATATATATATATATATATATATATATATATATATAGCGTTTCATATCACAGAAAAATATTTTTATTATACAAATATGTGGTTTATTTCAAAGAATTTTTGGCATTTATAATATAAATACAATTTTGGGTATCTAGCCCAATCTAAAGGTTCAATTTTTTACAAACTCTACGCATTAAATTAGGCTGTATTCTAGCAATAACACGTGGAATGTTGTTTTCCAAAAAGTTTATTGTGTCTTGTTTATCAGCGAAGGCATGGGGTTTTACATATCCCCAATGGAAATAATTTAATGGGATTTAATTGCATGAACAAAGTGGCCAGTTGACAGATCAATTTCATGAAATTATTTGTCCATCAAAAGTTTTATTCAGTAAATTGATCAGATCATTTGCAATTTGCAAACGATGCTCACGTGTCAGTCTCTTGATAATGAATTGCTAAACCAAGCTAAACTCAAAATAAGCGATGATTGCAAAATCTGCAATTAAAGAAAATAGAGGTGTCAATTTAAAATTTGCTGCATCTAAAAAACACCATATATAAGTTAGGTATGCTCATATATTTATATATACATGATCCATATTTAAACTAATTGACTGATCATTGTGAATTTCGGAACACAGTTTCTTGGTATAAAGGATCCAAATGTGGGCTATGTTTAGAGATTAAGAGATTAGGAGTATGAAAGCTCTATATGAAAATTCAAATACTCCTGTTTTTTTGTTGTTTTTTTTTTTAAATCTAATAAGTACTAGACATTTTTAAAACATTTTTAATAAGTACCAGATATCAATCAATAAATGTTCCCCAAATTTCAGCATTTTAGAGGACACATTATAGATACAAGCTCCTATTTAAATATGGGATTATTTCAGATTTGCATTGAATTTAATTCCTAGTTGTTAGACACTGATTAAGGAAAATTCCATGGATTTGATAAGTTTAGAATTAAAATCATGTAATAGATTTTTTATCAAAATTGGAGTAAGGATTCTAGACATGGGGTTTCATATTATATTTATATTTTAATATACATAACAACATTTTAGACAACCCACTGAAACAATAAAATAAATGAATAAAGAGTCGAAGAAATATAAAAGTGCTCAATACATGTAAATATAAAAATGATAAGTAAAAGTTTACTATCTAAACAAGAATCATTAAGTAAATTTGTTTGGTAAATGTATTTTGCCTATATTTCCATCTTTATCGCCTTACACGTGTTTCACAACCCATAATGAAAAATATATTTGGTTTATATGGCAGTTCTTCAGAGACCATCAAATATAAATTAAACCTGATATAGTATTCCAAAAATGTATAGCATAATCATGTTGACACACCGGTTCTCATTAGATCACCGAAGTTAAGCAACGTTGAGCCTGGTCAGTACCAGATAGGTGACCAATTTGGAAATTTCAGTAGCTGTATATAGGAGGACGTTGGCATCTCCCTGCAAGAGTTGCAAAATCCTAACATCAGCATTTTCCTTAATGGGATATATATGCGATTGGGGATTGCTTGTGAATTTCATACTCTTATGGAACTTCCTCTTTTTAGGGTTAATGCCCCCCCCCCCAAGTATTCCAAAACAAATTGTGACGAAAGAAAAATGCCTAAGAAAGATGAGAAGAAGGGCAAGTCAAAAACATGAAAAATCATTTTAAAGATGACAGAGACACCTTCTCCCCCCCCCCTCCTGTGCAAAAGAAAGACATCTGACATCAGGTTAGAAAGATTTTCAAGTCGTCATTTTCATGGTATTTAGGTGTAGACATTATGAATATAAATAGTATAAAATATCTGATCAAGCAAATTTATATCTATCGATTGCTACTGGTTGCAAGAACATGGTTATGTGAAGAACAAAGAATCTGATTGGCTAATTAGCAAATTCAGCCCCATGGTATTATATAAAAACATACAGTAACACCGATTTCATGTTTGATGAATCTTAATGAGGATGAAACATGGAAAATTCTGTGTACCTTTTTTTTTTTTTTTTTTTTTTTTTACATAGGCATCACCACATTATCAAGGCCCAGAGGCCACTCAAGGATAAGGGTTAAAGAGTGTACAGTAGAAATTGGACAATATAGTAATCATTAGTAATGAAAATTTGGTAAATTTGATAACTTATATGGAACGGCTCATCAAGAACTTATTTACTTTAGACTTGAAGACAACCATATTGTAGTCAGCCGGAAAGCAGGAAAACGGAAGACAATTCCACAGGCGTGCAGTTCTAAGAAAGAAGCTTTGTTCATGGAATCTACGTTTAGGTTTAGGCACAGATAAAGAGTGGGGGGAATTATTGATAGTGTTTACAGCTAGACGAGTGTTTCTTGTGACAGTTTGGCGAGGGGAGATCATAGATTGAAGCTCAGAATTGCCAAATATATTTTCAAAACTCTCTCTCTCTCTCTCTCATATATATATATATATATATATATATATATATATATATATATATAAACGCAGATTAGCTTCTCATCAGGGGTGCAAAATATGTCAAATAAAATTTTCTATAATTTTTTAACAACAGAAAATTCTTTTAAATAGCTCAATAGTGCAATAGTAGCGCTATAAATACCCTACCTTTTTACCGCTTTATTCTTCACTGGGAACAAAATGAGGAAAATGAAGTAGTAAAAAATTAAAGTATATATAAGCTTTAGATTCATAAATCATTCATTTTACACACGTATATATATATATATATATATATATATATATATATATATATATATATATATATATATGCATGCAAGATAAAGAGCTTATAAATATTTTAAGTCATGACTGACATGTCTGTACATTCCAAGGGAGACAATCATGAGAATTTCGAACCAATAAGAAACTCGTTTCACCCATTGGAAAAGCTGAGTAGTGTGCATGTATGTTGCAGTGTGTATGCGCAGGCAACATATAAAACAATTTTAGGCAACTTCTGTTTTTATTTATGTATATTAAAATAAATAATAAAGTATCTCATATTTTATTGCATATATTATTTTATTGTATCTCCACATGTGTATTGCTTAAAAGTGATCTTTTTTTTCTTGCTTTGTTTGTAAATCATGAAGTATGATTGCATAATAGAAACATTGAATGATGAATTGCATATACAGTTCTGGTAACAACAAAAAAGATTTAAGTTTGAATGGCACACTATCAAATAAATATTGTTATTGTTTTTTGTTTTTTTTTCTTTTTTAATGAGGGAGGCATACAATTTTAAAAAGTCGCATTACAACATCGGGAGAGGGGGGGGCATGAATTTTATGTGTGCACACAGACACAGGCAATTCCAAATGAGTCAGTAAATAAATATATATGTGCTAGAAGATGTACCCGGCGTTGCCCGGTATTAAACGTAATGTTAAATTCCTTTTAAAAAAATGAGACATGTGCATGTGAGTATTATGTTTCTTCTAATATGTTCACTTCTAAAAAAAAAAATAAAAAAAATACCCGAGCTGAGATCGAAACCTAAAGACATTGAGGCAAGTACAATGACCATTTGACCAACTCACTACGATCTTTAAAAAGCGTTTTCAAATCTCGTTAAACAGTTGACAAACAGATAAAAATCCGATGACCCCCAAGTAGCAATTTTTTCAATTTTGACTCCTTAGCAGCCCGTTTATGCAAATGAAAACTGATTAAAAAGTTTTCCACGTGTCTGAATACCATCTATACTCAATTTCAAGTCTGTAGATAAAAAATTTGTTGAGTATATAGGTTGAGAAGTGTCCTCACACACACATTCTCACTTTTCTAGATATATAGATAATACATATAATAAACAATACGTTTTGATGAATTTGTGAAATTAGTTAATATATACAGCAAAATATTATGGCTACATTTGAATTTTAACAGTCGATTCTAATACATTTAGGCAGAAAATCGTTCCCAAGACATGTCAGAATAATAACGACAAAATTTTCTCTTTTCGCTATTGTCTTTATCATTATCTTGATGTGGTGAGATAGTTCCTTTGATGTTAATTTATGGAGATTGAATCTGAGAGTTCTTTTGTCCAGCCATCTCAAGTGTTTTCAGTATTCGCAATCATCTTTAGACGTTGTGTTTTTTAAAGATCTTAGTTATTAATAGCTACAGATTGAAACATTGTCATGCCAATGTAGCAAAACTTGTGCATGTCTGTATGAATGAATTTTTAATATACACACCTATTTATTATTGAGCACTGTTATATAAATCCGGTTAATATTCTCTGGAATTTAATTAAATTATTATATATATAATTAAATCATGTATAATGCATATTGGATGGTTAACCGGTGCGCTGCCCATGTGCATGGATATATACTTGATTAGAAAAGATGTGTATGATATATGACTACATCTCTCTCTCTCCCTCTCTCTCTCTCTCTCTCTCTCAAATGAATCTTAGAGTATTTTTAGCATTTACTGAATCAGCGTGTGTATTATTTGTCAGTGCATCTTTAGTGTATTTTATGACTTTTAGTCAGGCACATACAGGCAGAATAAAGTACAGCTTTTCTTTATATAATAGATTTATATATGTAGTGAGCGCGCGTGTTTATATGTATGCGTGTGTGCACGTACTCATATAAACGCACATCGCAACTCTTTTCAATTGAATCTTTGAAGATTATCCTGATAATCTCCCTTGAATATGAATAAATTGTGTTCTTATCTTTAATTCTATTTCTTATTGATTCTTCTTTTTGAAAATGGAAAATTATATTTCGGCTTTAACTTTTCTTTTTTTTTTTTTTTTTGTTTTTTTCATATATAATTTTCGTTTGTGTTCCCATTTCCAGCTTTATAACCTTAGACAAAATCAGGCGGCCTCCATTTTTTTTCCCATATACATCATCATACCCCCCTCTATATTAGTAAGTCTATGCTACTAGTCTTTTTTAAAATTATTTGATTCATTTTATATTGCAAGCTTCATTTTGTCTTTTCATCTTTCCCCCTTGTAGTGTTTATTTCCATCTTTTATTCACCACCAAGTTCTTTCTTTTCTTTTTATCATCATAGTTGATCTCTCTCTGTATGTCTCTCTCCACATACATGCACGCACATACACATATAATTGTGATATCATAAAAGTTAAACATGCAGATTTCTGTATAGCTCGTCTCTAGAGTATATATATATATATATATATATATATATATATATATATATATAATTATCCCAAAACCTCTGGCCTTGATGGAGAAGAGGCTAAAACTCTTTTGGAAATATGGTACGATTATGAATATCTCCAGTATCAAATAATCCTTATACACTGTGAAATTTACTTTAAGTATGAAAACTAAAGAAGGGAGATATAACATATGAGAAATATTTGGAATCGAGTCTCCCCTTGCTGTTATTTTAGATCATTTGAAACCATAGCAGCAAGTTTTAGTCTCCCCTCCATCAAGGCCAGAGGTTTTGGGGAAATATCAGATATTTTGTGATTCATATGCAAAACTATGAAAACAAATGACTATGATTGAAGTATTCGTAAAGGTACAGCATCTTTCTACCCACAAAAAATCCTTTAAAATTACCACTGTTATAGGTTTTCGAGGGTGCTGAAAATGAAAATAATGTTAAAACTTCCTGGAAACGAGTAGTTTCCAAGATATGAATAAATTATAGTTTCAAAAAGTGGGAGATCACTTTATATTAATTTAACATAAAATGAGCATCCACTTTATAGCCACCTGTTTTTTTGTTTTTTTTGAGGGGGGGGTATGTTATTTGTTATTTAGGGGTGGTGTTTATTTAGTAATTGTGGCCTGGTAGACCAACACAAATCCTACTTTAAAAAATCTTGTTTTCTATAGGTTTTCAGGTGTGCTGAAAATGAATATCACATTTAAATTTTTAACAAATAAGTATTTTTCCAGGTATTAAGCAATGTAATTATTTATAAGTGGTGGCCATTGTTGTATATGCAAGCACACATATTTTTGCTTAACACCCGGAAAAATACTTATTTGCGGAAAATTTAAATGCAAAATTCGTTTTCAACCCGAAAACATTTAGAAACAAGTTTTTCACGGTAGGTATTGTGCTAGTCTAGCAGGCTACAATAAACACCACCTCTAAAAAAATAACAGACCTCCACAAAAAAGTGGCTTTAAAGTGAGTGCTCATTTTATGTTAAATTAATATAGAAAAGTGATCCCCCACTTTTTGAAACTATAATTTCTTCACATCTTGGAAACTACTCTTTTTAAATGTTATTTTCGTTTTCAGCACGTTTGAAAACCTATAAGAGTGGTAATTTTAAAGGATTTTTGGAAGATCGAAAGATACTGCATCTTTACCAAAACATTTTATAGCTGTAAAAAATTTTCAAAAATAGGCTCTGGATGATGGATGATCCTCTTAATGTGCGACCTTAATGACAGGCGTCACATTGCCCACTACACAATTCAGGTTATTACCTTTCCAACGAGCCTTTGTTCGTTAAATTCTGATCAATAGTAGCTGAGATTTGGAACCTAAAATTGCCAAAAAAGTTTGTGTGTGTGTGTGTGTGTATGTATATATATATATATATATATATATACACTCTTTATTTGTTTTTACATAAGCAGTAATATGCGGCTACATAGTCATGAGTATGTTTCAGTCAGCTAGTTACCAGTAATTAGTGACGTCTTCAGGCGATATAGCTTATACAAAAGCAAGCATGAATATATCTATACTGGTAGCCAAATTGAATATTGAAATACTTATATCTTTGGTTCTATAGGATGAAACTACATGAAAATTTGCAGGCTTTTTGAAGATTATAATACTATTCTATGATTAAAATTTTATGACAATTAGTAAAAAAGAACCTATATTTTCAAACCAATAAAATATGGCCAAACTTACCTACATTTGTATTTATAGTGTCCTTGCAGGCTATCTTCAGTTTTGCTGTTTTGGGATGAATTTTGGTTAGAGGTTTTTTGCTTGGTTGTCTCTCCTGTGACCTTGCTAGACTATCAATATATAAAAGTAGCCGCAGGAATTACCCTCTGGAAAAAAGTATCCTAGGTTTGTAACAACAGATACCACATACAAATTCAATACAGCTAGGCTAATAACCACTATCTTATGTAGCTTTTGAACACCTTTGCTTGCAGACATACTCAACCGTGATAATAAAATACTACATTACATCCTAAGAGCAACACCATCACAATCGCAACATCATTAGAGGAAGGCGTACATATTTTTCCCTCTAAATATTTATACCTCCCACAGCAACCAATCAACACCGAAATTCTATTTATTTAAAAGGAGGATAGGAAGTGATAACATACTACGAACACTAAATTAATGTATTTCTACATACTAATTTTGTTTATTTGTTATCACCTTCTATCCTCCTTTTTAATAAATAGGATATCCTGATCAAATAATTTATTATCTGGAAACCGTGACACACACGTACGTACGTTAAAAGTACTACGGTATCAATATATAGATTATTTGCAATGATTACTGGAATATAGGGAAAGTAGTGGAAATTTTGGGAGACTTGTTGTTATCCTAATGATTGCGAAGGAAGAAAGTCTATATGTTCCACAGATTCTATGCTTACACCTACCGTAACTGGCTCATACATACACAGATATACCATTAACTTTCCCATAGTATAATAAAAACAATAATAAACTCTCCCTGCCTTAAATTGGTTGCCTGTGAATTCTCTTATTTCGGAATTAGATCATTCTAATTGAACACTTCAGAACATTACAATATGGCATCGCTAGGAACAAACATGAGGAGGGGACAGTGCTTTGTAACTATTGCATACTTTCACCTAACAAATTAATAACAGATACAGTAAAGCTTAAATCTAACTAGAATATACTTATTAAAGACTAGCATTTCAGCCCGGCGTTGCCCGGGTGTTTGGAGGTGTATATTGAGCAAAAAAAAAAAAAAAGAAAAAAGCGGTCAATTTTTTTAAAACTTTGACCCCTATTATGACCCCTTAATATTTATTGTTTGGGGCCCAAATCAAGTTATTAAGTTAGCTCCATGTCCAAGGAACCTATATCTAAAATTTAAAGTGTTTAGACCTAAAATTGGTGGAGGAGTTTGGTAGAGTTCTCAAAGGTCAAATCGTTGAACTTTGACCCCTTAACAACCAAATTTCTGGCCAAAAACGGATTACAAATATTTTCCCAAATCTCAGTATCCTGTATATCAAATTTCAAGTCTGTAGACTTAAAATTGACAGAGTTATTGCATAGGGAAATGTACACACACAGATACAGACACGTTCACTTTTATATAGATTACTGTGGTAAAATAATTGCATGGTGAATTTTGAGAATACATTCTAATATAAAAAAACACTTCTCTGCAGGAGGCAATAGTGCTAAAAAACGAATACAAACATAATAATCACACAAAAACAGGAAATTAAATACTGGTAACCTTAAAATGATCCCAATGTTCCATAAACTGGCAACTTATTTTTAACAATTCAGCATGTTAGCATACATGCATAAGTAAATAAAAAAAATATACATAGTGTCTTTTAACACTCGATAATCGCACACACATATAAAATTAAATCAACTTCTAAACATAATGCAATGCTGCTAAATATATAGCATCTTTACAGTCTTGATAATCGCTCACAACTATAAAAATTAAATAGTAGAACCCTTAAAATGTTACTACAGTGATCTTTAACAAAAAGTTTTAGAATTATTGGCATTTTTACACCCAGTGCTAACTCTTTCCTTGCGCAAAAGGAACTACCATAAAATGTAAGCAAATACATATTGCTCTTTCCTTGCACAGACGGAACACTCTCAAAATGTAAACACAGCATTGGTTTGGGAATGTAAATATGCTCAAAATACCGATACGCTACTGCCCCACTCGGGGGGGGGGGAAGGCGGCAATAAAAAAATTCTTTTATGAGTACCAATATTTAATTTTTTAGTTTTGAGCGATTATCAAGACTTTTATGATGCTATTTTTTTTTTTTTTTTTTTTTTTTTTTGCATTTTTTTATTCCTGTTGACGATTTGATTTGATTTGATATTTTTGACCGATTACCTAGGTTTCAGAGCTGTGACTTATCATGTTGGCACTTTCTTTTTAGAACTAAATAAACACTTTCAAATAAGTTAAAACAAAAATATTATGCAGGTAGATTTCGAAGTAAACTTTATTGGCTACGGAAACACTTATTTGTTTTATATTTGATTTTTTTTTACCACTTTTACTTTCTTATTTAATTTCCTTTTTTTGAGCGATTATCGAGACTTCAAACACGTTATCTTTGTTTTTTCTTATACATGTATGTTACCAGGCTGAAATTATTACGGTATTATTTGGAAAAACAATTCTTCACATGCAGAATGGAGAGTGTTTTATAATTATTCTGTACTTTCACCTAACAAGTAAAAAAAAAAGATGCCGTAAAACTTAAATTTAATTTAATACTATTTGTGGAAGATTTGATTCCCCCAACCCCCCAAAAAGAAGAAGATTGAACAACAAACGGAAACAGCCAGGATTCTTCTGTTTTTACTTATTTTTCTAATGGACCATTTTTCGTAGTTTTTTAAAGTTATACTGATTTAGGCATGACAAATATATAATAATGTTTTTCCTTTAAATGCTTTTTTTTAGAATCCACTAGTAACCCCCCCCCCTGTCGAAAATTGTCGATTTCAGGGTGAAAAGAATTAACGTTTTTGGCCAATTTTTCGATATTTTTCGGGCGAAGGATGGGGCTTCAATATGATACCGAGTTTGTGAATTTTTGTTCTGTGTGTAGAAAGTTTTTAGCGGGCACACAAACACACATACAAACAAACATACATACATACACACATTTTCGCTTTTATATATATAGATTACCAATTCCGATTCTTTATAAATTTCTAAATATCTAACTTTAAAGTAGTTAAATACAATAAAATACGCATCTAGTGCGCTTGAAAGCCAAATCACAACGTAATATTAGGAAAATAAACAAATATTTTACTTGTTTGAAATTTATAACATAAATATATTTCGGAGCTATACTCCATCCTCAGTATGTTTTCTTTCTTTTTTCTTTTCTTTTTTACCATGTTGTGAAGTTGGAGAAAGAAAAGTCTGTTTGTAAAGAGCCGCACGTCATATCTCAGCAGTTGTGTTTTGAAATGTTGGACAGTGCATAGGCAATGCAAGAATAACGTCAAGGGTGGGAGTTCCATATAGAAACGTTGATTTAATTTGAATAAAATAAAATATACATCTAGTGCGCTTGAAAGACAAATCATAACGTAATATTAGGAAAATAAACACTGTTCCAACATTTCAAAATACAACCGCTGACGACGCGCGGCTCTTTACAAACAGACTTTCCTTTCTCCAACTTTACAACATGGGAGGAAGGGCAGATGAGATGTAAAGTGGTGGGATGCTAGTCTTATTGTATAGATGTATGATTATTTCCTCATAAACGAAAATGTTATTTAAACTTTTCAAATTTTCATCTCTCGCACCCCCCTCTCTTTTCGTCCAATCCTATTTTTTTTTTTTTTTAAACTTGCCAAAAGAAAGAAAGGTATTTTAATTTCATTTTTCTTTTTGAGCAGACGACAGTTAGACATCCTCCTGCTCTCTTTTTCTGTTCTTGCAATTATTGCTTTTTCTTCTTTTTTTTCTTCCCCCTTACTTTCTGAGGATATGTCTTTATTTAAAATTTGCAAAAAGAAAGAAAGGTATTTTAATTTCGTCTTTCTTTTTGAGCAGACGATAATTAGAACCCCCTTTTCTCTCTTTTTCTTTTTGTTATTGTTGTTTATTTTTCTTCTCCTGTTACATTTTGAGGATGTGTGATAATGCTAATAGCTGCCATCAATACTATGAAATTAGATTTTAGTAATTTATGCATCAGCACTCTTGAGAAACTCATAAGTTCTTGCAGCTCCTAATTATAATCATATTAAGTTTAGTGCCCACCTACATAATGGCATGTATTAGACAGCTTTAAGAAATCGACTTATCTCTTGCCAGGTCTTTATTTATCCATCTGTTTAACAAATCCATCCTCATCACTCTCTTCCCCTGTCACCCCCCTCTCTGCTGTATAAGATATTCTATATTTACCAACCCAAGAACTCTCATCCATTCTTTCAACATGACCATACCAACAAAGTCTTCTGTTCTGCACACATCCCCCAATACTGTTCAGATTTAATCTTCTCCTGAGATCGACAGATCTACAGCCATGGTTAAAATAACAACTAGCATTCAGTTACACGTATATAATGCATTATTTCAAATAAGTGTTATGCTTTAACATTAAATAACCCCTGAAAGAAAATAAAATAAACTCCTTTTCTTTGAGTTAAGATGGCCCCCTCTTCTCTGCACCACATTATTTATTTTCTCCTTTTGTCCATACGAAGTCAACATGAAATTGACAGAGTTAAAATCTTATCAGATCTGTAAATTATTAATTTTAATATGAAAAATAAAGTATTTGCTGTAGAAACCAAACTATTTCTTGTAAAATTTAAAATAGAATTATCTCCCTTCTTACTCTTGATTAATACCAGGGTCAGAGTCCAGTTTTTAGACTAGAAATTGATCAATGCCACAACATGAGACACGTTAGTCACAATGTTGTTTTGTGATTTATAATTAGTAACAGTTTTATGGGAAAGCATAAAAAACGAAATGTCATTAATAGATAGACAATCTTTTCTCTCTCCTTAGTTATTTGAGCCATCCATAACTATAAATGTCTCATGTTCATAAATGAATGCTTGCAAAGAAAGGCGATGTCTCAATCGATGGTGTCAGCAGTAGCAACCACAACCTTTGTACGCTTACACTGCTTGAGGCAGCGCCTGTGTTTCTTTGCTTCAAATACTTGTTTGTATATTATTGGAAAAACTATAAACAGGAAATTGATTTTGTTGCACTCATCCTTTTCATGATTCTTTAATTACTATCATCAAGGAGGAATATTTCTAAAGTGTGACAAACAATTAAATGTGTACAAAGACAAATTATGATTGAGATATATATATATTATTCATGTATATACACAAATAATATTATAAAGTGATATAATATATTGTGTATAGATTTTTAGTATTCACTTGAACATTGCTAAGAGACTAGCAGACTATATGAAAATATATTTATGGCAGTAAAGTTAACATACAGGCGTCCATATTTAATTCCTGCAGGAAATCCTCATTCTTGCTAATATTATTATATGGAATCAAAGTGAATAACCATACGATGCGCACGTGTGTTTATATATATATATATATATATATATATATATATATATATATATATATATATATAAAGCACTATTTAAATAACTTTTAAATAACGTTTTCAATATATGTGCTGAAAAGCAAAATACTTGTTTATTAACAGCTGATCATTTTGCTAATTGCATTTCATTTCCTCTGATGATGTGAGCCATCATTGAAAATCCATGGATTAAGGAAATAAATATAATTCTTCTCCATATATTCCTTGTTTCAAACAATAAATTCTTAACTTGAATATATCTTTATATATATTTTAATCTACAGAATTTAACTTTAACCATTACACACACATATATATATATATATATATATATTTCTGTAACAATTATTGACTTAATAATGTAATAAAGTTCCTATTTGACTTTACTCTTTATCTTTTTAAATTATATACTTTTTTTTTATTTGAGCATTATTGATAACCTCATTAAATTCATTGGTATTCATCTTTGAATACCTTTTACCTGGAATAATATATATATTAGTGTTGAGACGATTAATCGGAATAGGAATCGGAAAAATCGGAACGTTTGGGGGTATTGGAATCGGTATCAGAATCGAAAAGTTTTGTGCTTATTTTCTGATGTCAAAACCGATTCCTTTAATTATCTTCTTTTTATTTGATTTTGTTTAAAAAAATCTTCAACTGTTGGTAGCAATAATAAAATAATCAATATTTATTGATTTACACATTTAGTAAAACTAAAATTTATAGATTCCCCTCCCCCCACACCCACATGTTTTTACGTTTGAGAAAATATATGAAATTTTAAGATGTGCTTTTACGGTAATCAAGACAAAATAACTATTTCATAGTTAAATATTTAGAGATTTATAAAGAATTGGAATCTGTAATTGTATCGGAACCAGGAATTAAGCACAGAATTGGTAATTGTATCGGTATCGGAAAAAAAATTGGAATCATCCCATCACTAATATATATATGTATATATTAGGGGTAGGCTGTATGAGGTCGAAAATATGGTCTATCTTCAAATTCATGCGTGCAGTTTCATTTTTGGTGTTAATTAGTGCCCTGAGTAAGATTAAAAAGAATTTTTGAAAAAGTAAATTTTTACCTGGTTGCATCCCCAAAAAACTGACAAAACTTGAGATTTCGAGGTAAAAATGAGGAAATATTGCTGATTTCTGTAGATAAATGATATATGCTTGGAATTGATCTATTCTCTTTTCTCATATTAAAATTGTTTTCATGGATATTATTTATGGAATTGAAAAATGGAATTTTACAGGCATTTTTCGGGGGTTTTTAGAGTATTTTAACTCAAATTTGTCTGTAGCATACAGAAAACTCCTACGATTAATCTCCTTCCACCACTTCAATCACAAACCACAGTCGACAGTAGATTAGTCACAGAAACCAACCAATTCACTTAAGATAACTGAAAGCACGAAGCTAGAAAAAAATAATGATTGAAAATCAACAAAAATACTAACATGAAGAAAACTATGAAAATTAATCCAACGATGGTTAAATTTCTGAAGAAAAAAAAAAGCTTGCAAACCTTTTCTGGTCAGTCTTAACTTAATTTGAAATGTTGTAGAAAGCGTCGTCAGCAGCATTTGACTCTTCCTGCATAGCAAGCAACTGCTTGTAGTTGTTGATGGTCCTTTCAGAGGAAGAACTTTTTTATACACTGAATAATCTTTTTATTTAGGAGTTTTCATTTTTTTTCTGTTGGTTGCTGAATCGGGGTCTTTTTGGTTGAGGTCCTTGAACTTCTGCTGGTGATAGGTGGTGAAAATCAAACTCATTAGCAACATCATCCTCTTCAGAAAGGTAGTATGCGTGTTTATAGAAATGTTTGCATACACGTTTGAAGGCTAGAATAGCTATTTTTGATGACACATTACAGTTCACACTAACAGCAACAATTGCGGTCTCTTTTGAAAGACAGGCAATCACGCTTTCTGATATCTGGTGAGAACATCATATACAATGTATCTGTTTGGCTGGCCACATCATCCACCGAGACTCTGACAAGATCTGAACGATTAATTGATAAGTTCTGAGTGACATCACCATCATCAACATTACAGTTGTCATCTACGAATCCCTTTCTTACCCAACCATTAGCTCCATCAACCGTAACTGCTCCTTGACCCACTCCCTGTCTATTTCTACACTTAAACAGTATATTCTTTCATATCTTTGATCATAGTAAAAAAGTTTCGCTCAATTCGTCCATATCTTTACCAATGTTGAGAAGACTAATTATGGGTAAATCTCTTTTCAAACGAATAGTGAAAGTGATTTCCCTCGATTCCTTGTTGAATTATTCCGTTCTAACTTGACTATGAGTGATTGTCCCTTTTATTGGACGTCTTTCTATTTAGATTAGCGATGACATGGTTGAAATAGTGATGAGCCAGTTTGTCGATGTGATCAATCACAGCATTTCTGCTCATTAAAAAGCTGCTTCCAAACGTATGTTCTCACATGTTAATCAATGCATCGGAATACCTTGACTGTGTTTCTCATTTTGGCACTGAAAATATCACGATAGCTGCATTGGATTATGTTGGCAACCTATCACCAAGTTTTTAGACTTTTCACATAAGATATACCCCTATGCAACCTTATTAATGGAATCGACTACTGCTCAAAATGATTTTGCAGTGTCTTCTTTGATGTAACCCAATCATAAGAGCTGCAATGAAGTCAACAAGTGAGCAGAGTTACTGCAATAACGTGTACAAATTTACTGAAAAATTGTCAAATTCTGACCCTTTATTGCATTTTTTGGTGGGACTTGCAATATAGAATTGCTTTTAAAAGCTATTCATAATAAGTTTTTTCTACACAAGTCATTTAAAAATAATTCTAAGAGTGAGTGCATATAAAGGAGGAAAGAGAATTTACAAATTTTTGTTTGTGTGACGATTTTAGGCAAAAATATCTATGGTAGCAGTTTTTTTGGGGTGCATACTGTGAAAAATGGGTATTTTTCGAAAATTCTTTTTTATTCATGTTTCTTATCCCAAAATGCATCTACACTCGTGGACTTGCAGATAGGCTCTCATATAGCCTACCTCTCTCTCTCTCTCTCTCTCTCTCTCTCTATATATATATATATATATATATATATATATATATATCCACCAATGTCAATATACATATACCAATAAAAATTAAGCCAAGTAAATTGACTCAGATATTAAGCTTCATGATTATCAGTTTTTGTAAACGAGCATTCATATAAAGTTTTCAAAACCAAAACAAGGAAAAACATTTGCATCATGCTGTATATTTTTCAAGAATGTTACAATTGTTTTGACACCATTCAGATAATTTTAAACTTTGTTGTTCAAAAATATTCCAGATAAACATCTCATCAGACTGTTTGAAAAAAAAAAGGATACAATAGTTAATACATATCTGAACAGATTTTCATCCTGTTATTAACGGTACCAAGCAGTAAAATCTACCTTCTCATCATGTTTTTTGTTTAAATCATTTTCCGATGCCCTATTCTCATATTCTTATTTTTGGGAGTTAAATACTAGTACACCTCTTTTTTTTTTTTTAACATGGTAGTCACCACTTATCAAGGCCCGGAAGCCACTTGGGGATAAGGGTTATTGTGTATACAGTAATCAATGGGATATTATCGTAGTAATAGTTAGTTTTGGAGATTTGATAAAGTGTCATTACTTAAGGGAGCGGTTTGTCAGGAATTTGTTTATGGTGGACTTAAAGACATCCAAGTTGTAGTCAGGTGGGAAACAGGCAAACGGAACAGAGTTCCACAGGCGCACACTTCTAAGAAAGAAGCTTTGTCCATGGAATCTATGTTTTGGTTTTGGCACAGATAAAGAGTGGGGAAAATTATTGACAGTGGTTTCAGCTAGACGGATATTTATCGTGAAAGATTGGCCAGGAGGAACCAGAGATTGGAGCTCAGACGAGCACTTGCCATGGAAGTAACGATAAAATAAAGACAGGCTCGCAACGTCTCTTCTGTGGGAGAGAGGTTGCAGGGAAGAGAAAAGGGTATACCCCACTAAGACACAAAGTCTATTTTGTACTCTGTCAAGGCAAGATAGGTTGTTTTTAGCAGCTCCTGCCCAGATGTGGCAGCGGTACTCCATCTTTGGACGTAATTGGCTTTTATATAGATAGAGAATTGCATCAGCAGTGAGATATCTTCTGGAGCAGTAGAAGGATCCTACCATTTTTCCAGCGACCTTGGCAACTGACTTGATGTATGTGTTCCATTTCAGGTCAAAAGTAAAGGTCAATCCCAGAAGCTTATCAAAACATGGAGCCTCCCCTAGACAAAAGCCATCCATTTTAATTGAAGCCAGATGGGGATCAGAACGTTGATGATGTAAAGATAGGAGCTTGGTTTTGGATGCATTAAAAGTAACCAGCCACCTCTTACCCCACTGTACCGTGCACTCAAGATCAGAGGAGAGAGAATCAGAGAGAACTTTGTCATTTACGGCCTTAGATGTGTTGCCATAGATGGTTGTGTCATCAGCATACATGTCAACGAATGATTTAAGTATGTGTTTTGGGAGATCATTGATGTAGATCAGGAAGAGAGTTGGGCCCAGGATGGACCCCTGAAGGACTCCAGCATTAATACTGTGGGCCTCTGATTTCTGCCCATCAACCACTACTCTTATGAGCCTATCAGAGAGAAATGATCAATTATAATTTCATCAATTATGCTTCGTCAGTGTTTTCTCTCACTATTTATGTACATGTATTAGTAATACATACAAATATCTGTGTAAAATCATAGAATTACATTAGTTATTTAATTTTTAATACATAAATTACCATTTCTGAAGACCCAAAGCAAGAACACCTCCCTCTCTTAATTTTTTACTATAAATTGGAAGATTTCTTTCCAAATTTATTTCCGGCATTGTTAGGCCGACTTGCTATTTGCTTTCTTGCTTTCGCTCATAACTTGAAATGGTTTAGTCTGTCTAGAAATTGTCTAGAAAGACTGTTTAGGAAAGGTGTCACTTCAATTCCAAACCGTGGTAGAAAAAGTATAGCCAGGTCTATGGTAACCCATTTAGAAGAAGGAGACGATTATGTAAAAATCTGAAACCAAAGTAATTACCGGACATTTTGTCTTGGCATGTCGCATGGTTATGATGATGAAATCTCAGAAAGTGGTAGTTATACGGCATAAGTGTTTGTCACTATTATCTAATAACGTACAGTGATTTCTGCAATTGCATTTAAATGTGCGATACTTTTTTTTTTTTTTTTTACACAGTGATCACCACTTATCAAGGCCCGGAAGCCACTCAGGGATAAGGGTTATTGCAAGTACATTACGTTAGTGTGGAGATTTGATGAAGTTTTTACTTAAGGGGGCGGTTCATTAGGAATTTGTTAACATTGGACTTGAAGACATCCAAGTTGTAGTCCGGTGGGAAGCAGGCAGACAGAACAGAGTACCACAGGCGTGCAGTTCTAAGAAAGAAGCTTTGTTCATGGAATCCGTGTTTTGATTTAAGCACAGATATAGAGTGGGGGAAATTTTTCATATCGATGGAAATTGATGCAGTGTGCAGGCATAACACATTGGAAGCATACAATCACAATTCTGTATGCAAGTGGCTGAAATGTTATCATAACACCAAGTTATTTTAACAAAGGCAATCGTCGATAAAGTTTCCTCCAATTAAGTATCCCTGTTTAGGAGAGCACTCTGCACAAAACAGTCTAGGAGGT
The DNA here is from genome assembly GCF_053919585.1 of Euprymna scolopes. Taxonomy (NCBI): domain Eukaryota; kingdom Metazoa; phylum Mollusca; class Cephalopoda; order Sepiida; family Sepiolidae; genus Euprymna; species Euprymna scolopes. The sequence goes on along the minus strand of NC_136483.1, from coordinate 36,729,096 downwards.
TGCTAGAAAAGATGCACAAAGAACCTGCTATTTGTTTTATGAAATATTTTCAATAACGAATTACACTCTCACCTCATTTCTAAAAACAAGTGCAGGTAAACATCAAAGAGTATTACCGGCTTGCTTCATCCCTGAATCTGACCTTGATTCATGGATAAAAAAATTAAATAGCAGAAAAATTGACGGAGGGAAGATTTGTTTGAAGATTTATATTGTTTAATTAGAATTGCATATTTCTATTAAACGCTAACGATTAGTGTTCATGCCCAGGCAAAAGCTCCTAGTGCTACCAGATCAGACTATCTGAAGATATTGGCTTTCTGATCTAAAATGCACCAAACATTAATGTTATTTTTTTTTCTCTTTTCCTTTGCTAAACACAATTATGTTCTGTGAAGTCAATAACCAAAGCAACAATTTTCCACTACAAAACAAACAAACTAAATACCATAAATAAATATTTGAAAATATAAAAAAAATATCTTGAAGTATAAAAACGTTTTCCAAAATTGTTGGGTTTTGTAGTAAATAACCTGAAAAGAGTTGATATGCTGTAAAACAAAACAACCAAACTCTGTGAACGAATATTTGAAAATATAAAAATCTTGAAGTATAAAAACGTTTTCCAAAATTGTTGGGTTTTGTAGTAAATAACCCGAAAAGAGTTGATATGCTGTAAAACAAAACAACCAAACTCTGTGAACGAATATTTGAAAATATAAAAATCTTGAAGTATAAAAACGTTTTCCAAAATTACTAGATTCAACATTAAATAATCTTGAAAGGGTTGATATGTCGTAAAACAAAACCATCAAACCAGGAATGCTGATTTTCATGGCAAATTGGAGGTTCTCAACTCGAATGATATGTGTAAATGGTGCTACATGATATCTATACTGGATATATTAATCCCTAAACCATTTTTTTTTCCTGTTCCTTTCTGAACACCTTCCTTCTTTTGACTGCCTTTCCACCCTTCGGATTTACATGCAAACTTTGGAAATTGGTAAAAAGAAAAGAAAGCAAAAGTTACTCAACACCAGCAACTGACTGACTGTTTGACCTAGTTTCCTTATAATTCTGTCCTACCTTCTGTGGTAATTTTTTTTTCCTGATAAGCTAAAGTAAAATAGTAGAGATTTATTTTTAACCATAACCAACTGAATTAGAAGATGTATAGTTTATATGCATATTTTTTTATAGTTTCTCCGTTTCATTGGAATGAAAATACTATTGTTTCTGAGTTTTTAGATGAGGATTGGTAATTCGTATTATTTGGAATATTCATATTATTGTTCTTATCTTGAGTGTTAGTTGCATAACGTTTCAGTCGATGTAACCTCCGACTTTCTTTGAGTGTATCTTGTCAAACTCGGAAATTTTTAGGCACCTCCAAAAGTCACCACAGAATTACCCCCCCCCTCCTATATGTAAAACGATGTAACTTTATTATAAATTGATATTATCAATACAACTTTTGTACCATTTAAAAGAAGGACAGAATAAACTAGTAATAATTAAAAAAAAAATTTTTCATCGTACGAAAATAATGAAATTGTGAGACGAAAATCATGTTTACATAATTGGCGTTTTAAAATAACGTTCCCATTTAGTAAGCATTCCGAACGTGAAAACATACCCGTATTTAATAAATCTAACAAAAAATCAACTTTTCTACAGGGGGGGGGGATCAGCAAAAACCGTCCTCTCATGACGAGATTAGTTCTACACATGCGTCAGACGACATCATAACCTGATTTAGTTTAAATATTTGAAGAACTGACACAATTTCATGCACGTCGTGTTATCTCAGTTGGTTAGAGCGTTGGGTCATTATTTAAACGTTTTGGGTTCGAATCGTGGTGTGAGATGTCTTTTTTTTTTCGATTTTTTAAATTTGAATATTGAAGCAGGGTTATTTAAGCCATTTTTCATGTAACGTTCGTTTTTCTGTTTTTTTTTTTTATTTCGCTTATTCTTAGGTTTTCATTAACACCCACCACCCCCGCCCGACCACACACACACCTACAAACACTCGTGCAACGCTGGGCACCCTCTCCCCCGCTAGTTACATATAAAATGCAGTTTCTGTACAATATGAGAGGAAATATTTTTTTTAGTATGTGCCCCCCCTATTTATTTTTTCGAAATTTGAACGAAATTTCTATTTATTATGAAACATAAGAGTTCAAATAAGTAAAACATATTTATTTTTTTTTAAATTTAAATACACGTATTGAACAAAAACTTACCTTGAAGTTGCAATTAAAAAAATGATATAAATTTAATATTATGTTTTTTTTTAAATAGCGTTTTTTTTAATTAATATATACTATAATCAGTTGAATTGCCAAGAAAAAGAAACTTTCTAAACATTAATTAATTTTTAAAAGATTAAAACGATTAAAATTCCATTATTTCAAAATATTTCGTTACAACATAGATTTTTAATTAATTGTGTTTAAATTTTTTTTAAATATTAAGTTTTAATATAAACATGGCTCTTGTCAGCTATTTTGTCGCCAGATTAAAACCGATTTGAAAATATTATTACACAAATATTAAGCATTTTGTAGGTTCCCCCATGGCCTACTATACATTATTATAGTAGGCCATGGTCCCCCTCATATTTTGTTTATCTCTTTTTACCGAACAAAATATGGAGGCCGGTAGTTAACCAAATCAACATTCAGTAAAACAGTATTTCATATTTAATATACAAATGTTTATAATATTATTAATCATTAAACCGTATAAATCTTAAAACCTAACAAAATTATAATAAAGATTAATTATTAATTGCAGTTTGAAGAAGATAAACAAAGGTTTTAAAAATCCATTAAGTCGCTTCTGCTTTTCCATAGTTCGTATAGTTAACACAAGTCTGACGTTACGGAATCATGCTTTCTTTTTTTCACATTGTTTTGGCAGTCCCTAGAAATCTTTCTGCTAAACTCGGGAATTGCGAATTACATAAGACTTCTATGCAGTCGTGACTGACAGAACAAGAGTATGCTACCCAAGTGGATTAAATAAAATATTGTTTAAAATTTTGTGCAGATCCCCGAGTCCAACAGAAAGATTCCTGAGTTCAACAAGATACACCTAAAGAAGATCGTAGGTTACAACGACTGAAACGCTTAATCCAAATAATACAAAAATACGACGTTTTTTTACATAATAAATAATGAATTATTGAAACTTATTTGTATTTATACCCCTGCCTCACCCACAGGGTCGCTTTAAATTTCTTCTTTCTTAAGCATTACCCTCCCCTCTTTTTGAAGGAGATATCAGAAATCAAATATGGGCACATATTTTGATCTTAGTTGGTAGCCGATACAAGAGTATTTTTTTTTTTGGGGGGGGGGGGTTCAGCCATAAGTGATAAAGTGATTTTTACGATTGTTAATTGTTCTATTTACAATGTCTCCCCATGGGACAGAGTTAGACACCAGGGTCGTTAATGTGGAGAAAAAGAACAAAAATTAAAAATTGTCTCAGCCGTGATTCAGTTTGTATCATCGAAGTTGAGCAACATTCAGTCTGGTCAGTACTTAGATAGGTGACCATTTGAAAATATCAAGTTCCAGAAATTTGGAAGAGGAAAGGACTTTAAAATCACTTTATCTAATATCTTTGAAAAAAAAAAAAAAAAAAAAAAGTATACCTCTGTCTCTTCTCCCCCTCCCCTCGGCTATGGATGAAATACTAGGATAGACTAGACTACAGTCTTGAAGAAGAAAAACTCTGAAAAAAGGCCAATCCTTCTCCACTTGTTTTTGGGTCATTTTTGATTTCGCTTTATCATTGGATTTGAGTAAAGTCAACCCTGGAGAAGTGCTGTTAAAGATTGTTTTTATTGCAGCAACACAATGAATTTATAATGCAGATACCCTATTAGTCTAGTCATTGAAGGAAACAAGCCAAGGTTATATTTGTATTGTTTTCAAAGTAGAATTTTGAGGAACACACACACACACACACACACACACACACACACACACACACACACACACACACACACACACACACACACACACACACACACACACACACACACACACACACACACACACACACACACACACACACACACACACACACACACACACACACACACACACACACACACACACACACACACACACACACACACACACACACACACACACACACACACACACACACACACACACACACACACACACACACACACACACACACACACACACACACACACACACACACACACACACACACACACACACACACACACACACACACACACACACACACACACACACACACACACACACACACACACACACACAGAAATGTTTACCAGATATAAGCAAGTGTAAACTTCAACCTAATATTAATATTCATATATTAATCCCAACCCAATTAAAAAAAGCTCAATACAAACACAATAGAGGTTAAAGCTTGTCATAAAGACTGTAAATTTATTGTTCAACAGAATACTCCAAAAATCCTTATTCCGCAGAATTTCAAAGAATGCTATTAATTAAGAAATTAGCAAATTATATATATATATTAAATAGCCAAGCAAATTCTAAGTTCAACTATAATAATAATTTGCTAATTTCTTTTTTCCTCTGAAGAGAAGAATAGCATTCTTTGAAATTCTGCAGAATAAGGATTTTTTGGAGTATTCTGTCGAACAATAAAATTATTTGTAAATTATAATTTAGTCTTAATTTCCTTTCTTTTTCATATATGTATATAAATCAAGAAGTAAAAATCAAGTTTACAAGCCAAAAGCTTCTGTAAAATTGAAGCAAATATTAATATTTATATAGTAATCGCAACTGAATAAAAAAAAGCTCAATACAACTAAGATAGGAAATAGGGCTTGTCATAGAAGAATACAATGTGAGATTGTAAATTATATTTTACATGAATTTATTGTTCCACAGGATACTCAAAATTTTTTATTGAAATATTAACTCTTATGATCACTTCATCTTGAAAATAGTTAACCACTTCATACTATTTTTTCTGGAATTTTAATCTTTACTTTTTTAATCCATTTTTTTTTTTAATTTCTTTTCCCCATTTAATTATATTAAAACTGTTTTTATTGCATTTATGACTTTTTTTCATATAATGCAGTTTCAATTCATGCCAGTGTCAGCAAATTCACAACTTCACTATAATATTCATTTGCTAATATTTTTCCTCTGATGAGAAGAACGCATTTCTTTGAAAATCCGCGGATTAAGGAAATTTAAATATTTCTTATTTGAGTATCCTGTCGAACAATAAATCCATGTAAAGTATAATTTACAGTCTTGAATTGTGTTCTTCATATAACACAGAAAAATACATTTTCAACGATAAGACAAACCTATCAGGATAAGGCTCTACTCGATTATATATATATATATATATATATATATATATATATATATATATATATATATACACACACACGCACACACTCACAATAACTAAAGGTGCTAAAGTACTCTACCGGGGCGAAGGCCACGATTCTACACGATTACTGTGATGCACATCCAGCAAACATCAGTAGGGAGTCTAGGATAGAAGATGTGGATTGTGGTAAAGGATGGATATGAAATAAAGAATTGGAGGTGAGGGGGGGTATAATTTTTTGTTGTTTTTTTTTTTTTTTTTTTTTTTTTTTTTAAGTTAACTTTGATTTTCCTTGTATCTCCATCCAATTCAATCTTCATTCTCTGATGATCAGCATGAAAAGGGAATGTTTTTGTATTTATTTTTTATTTTTTCAATTACCCTCCCCCGCTCTATTTTTCCCCATCTCGTGTTCAAATACCGGTGTGCCGGTGTGGTAAACCAGAAACAGTAAAAGACAAGGAGGTTGGCAGCAGTGTGTGTGTGTGTGTGTGTGTGAGAGAGAGAGAGAGATTTTCTAAATAGCATCCCATTTTTTTCTTTTTCAGAATCGTCGTAGACGGCGACGTATATCGTTTTCGCGTGCCCTTCTTATTCAAGTAGTAGGCACGTCGGCTCACCCTTATACACACACACACACACACATACATTGTTGTATTGTTGTTATATTGCAGCGTAACGAGGAAGGAGAGGCCGGCACCTGCCGTCAAGACTTTTACGTTATTTATCTACCGTTTCTTTTAAATGACCAATGAATGTAATATCGTTTTTAAGATGCATAATCTTCCAGGCGAACGTCACAGCAAGGTAACATTAATTTTTAAAATTCTATATTATTGATTTTAAAATAGAAGGAAAAACTTCACACGAAGGCACGATGGGTGGGTTTTTCGTTACATTGGAATACAATAATACACTGAATTATTCGACCTGTTGAGCAACCGCACTATTCTTCTTCTTTTTCTTCTTTTTCTTCTTTTTCTTCTTTTTCTTCTTTTTCTTCTTTTCTTCTTTTTCTTCTTTTTATTTATTTATTTATTTATTGTAATAATTCTTTGATTTGATTTTGCGTTGAGGGCCAAGAACGTTATGACGTGTACTCTTGTGTTACCAAAAAAAAAAAAAAAAAATGGTATCGGGTATATCGGATATTGATTTATTGATCTCTGCGACACCTACAACTACTACTGGGGTTGTTGGTGCGAGTTCGGTCGCCACCGGGTGCTGTCGCAGCTTCATGCTTCTTATGGCCTTCAGATAAACCAAAACTTTGCTTTTACTTCATTTTTTAGAATTCGATCATCAACGTTTTTTGTTTTTTCTGTTCTTTTGATTGTATTTCTCTTTTCTATTTCTATTTTCCTTTTTTTTTTTCTTTTTTTTTTTACTTTCTTTAATCTTCTCTTTTCTTATTTCCTTTCCCTTTTTCATTGATAATTTTCTCTTGTCTTTTTTTTTCGTCACTTTTTTTCCCTCATTATCTTTTATTTTTTCTTTGTTCTTCTTTTTATTTCTTTTTCGAATATGCGAGTATATTTTTATACTATTAAATATATATATATATATATATATATATATATATATATATATATATATATATATATATACTTACGACAATTAAGCTTTATAGAAACGTTTGTGTTTCGCCTTAACGAAAGCATTCGTCTGGCTAACTGAAGTAAACGATGAAACCAAATAATATACTTAAAATATTTATGTGGTACCTTAACAATTTATTTGTTATTGTTATAAAGCTCTATCTAAAAGGATATCGAGCCTTTGGTGTGTGCAAGGTCTGCTGTATCCATTCGCGCTTGTTCTGTATATAATCTCCCTTCTAACATATCTAACATGTAAAGTTATCTTGTCGGATTTTCAAACTCGGACCTAAATAGCATTTAAGCTTACACATCAGATTTTGATTCTGACTAGCCAATTTTATTTGTTATTGTTGTTCCATGTTCTTGACAATATAATAACGTACTTCGCCACAATTTATTTTAATAACTACTTGGTCTGGCTCGGAGGACTGATAAAATAAAATATTTTTAAATAATCAACGAAAACCCAGCATAAGGGATGAATCATAAGTGTTTCACTTGAAGAACATAATAGGAATTCTCTACCTTACAACTAAAATATTCTTTTCTGTATAAGTTTTAAAAGCTGCAAACAAATAAAAATTAATAGCTAAAATGACCTCACTGCATCCAGAGCAACGTCGGGTAAATACAGCTAATACACACACATACACGCAATTTTCCCTACGCAATAACTCTGTCAATTTTAAGTCTACAGACTCGAAATTTGATATACAGGGTACTGAGATTTGGGAAAATCGATGTGATCGGTTTTCGGCCAGATATTTGGCGATTAAAAGGTCAAAGTTCAACGATTTGACCTTTGAGAACTCTACCAAACTCCTCCACCAATTTTAGGTCTAAACTCTTGAAATTTTAGATATAGGTTCCTTAGACATGGGTCTAACTTAATAATTTGAGTTGAGCCCAAAACAATAAATTTTAAGGGGTCATAATAGGGACCAAAGTTAAAAAAAATTGACCGCTTTTTTTTTTTTTTTTTTTGCTAAACATACACCTCCAAATACCCGGGCAACGCCGGGCACCTATGCTAGTATATATATATATATATATATATATATATATATATATATATATATATATATATATATAAGTAAATAATAAAAATAATTTTGTTTTACATCACGTGATATTTAAAGATATTAATTCAAGTGTTTTAACTGATTTCTTGGTTCTTTTTTTCAACCTCAAAGTTTTTCTTAATATTTTTGTCTTTTTTATATCTCGTTTATATAGCCCAATATCGCACTTTTAGATCAAAGTGTAGTATCTGCACATTTCATCTGTTTTGCTTTCAGCCAGTAAAGAAAAAAATCCTCCTAGACTGAGGTAGTTTTTTTTGTTATTGTCTCAATCCAGAGTGTCCCTTTCGGGGAACTGGATTTTCCTCACATTGAAATGCATACCAAATAAATGCATTAACGCACCTTTTGGTATTTAGGCAATATAGTTAACAGCCAATAAATCTAAAAACAAACAAAATATACAATAACTTTTACCGAATGCAAGAAAATTTAATTTTTTTTTACCGACCTGCATAGTTTCAAAGTTCTGAAACTTTAACTTTTTTCTTTCTTTTTTCGATATAAAATTTCGTCGATATCTATCTTTTTGGATACAGTAAAAATTCAATGTGGATGATGATTTTTAATTCATTGGAAAATAGTTAAAAGAAAAGAACATGACTTCACATAAGCTAAGTTCGACTGGCACCCAGACTTAGTGTCAATGGTACATTAAACCCCCTTTTTACTACCTTTTTTTTTTTACTATCATTTAAGCCTGATATTATCGATTATCCCAAAAGAAAATTGACCGGAATTTATTTATTTATTTATATTTGTGTTTCGCTAAGGTAAGTAACAATAACATACAATCAGTTTCCGCACTTGAAAATTATACAGATCGATAGAAAATTAAATTGTCTTGCGTTTGATAAAAGCTATTTGTTATATATTTTATTTTTATATGATTTTTTTAAATGGTGACTTTATTTGCAATTAATAGTTCCCATATTGTATTAAAGTTTCTACTAGATCTGATTGTCAAAAAAAAAAGAAAAAAAAGATGCGAATAGTAATCTGAATAATTCTAATGATACAAATTATCAATGCTCATCTAAAAAAAAATCAGGAACGTTTATCTGTTGCCACATTATTGTAAATAATCTTTTTCAACTGAAAATACTCCTACTCCTCCCCCAACTCTCTTTTACATTTACCGACAAAACTGGAAAAAATTATTCTTCAATCATCTTTCATTTATTTCGTTGCCCTTTTTTTTTTAATCAATCTTTTTCAATTTAAAAATGTGGTTAAATTTTACATTTTACCCCCGTCCAGTCAACAGGAAAAAAAAAAATTAATAAATAATTTAGCGTTAAAATGAGGGTTCAGTTTAATTATATAAATTTAATATAAAATTATCACTTAGTTCTTAGCCCGTAGGTTACGACAGGACGATTAACCATTTTTTTTTTTTTTATATATTTCCAAAATAGCTACCATTTTTGGTTCTGATTGTCAACATAGTTATCATCCAAAACAGTAAAACACCATCGTCCTAATCCACGTTATCTGATGTCTGATATGATCTGGAAATAATAATAATAATGAAACAGCTTTAATTTCATGTGTGACCATTGTGATTCCCAACAGAAAAAACATAGATAGATAAAAAAAAAAAAAAAAAAAAAAAAAAAAAACAGAACAAAACATCGGTTCTCGGAATTGTTTTGTATCCACCCTCCTTTTTCACCCCTTCCCCATGTTTACAAAATAACCTTCTTAGAAGTAGGTTTCTTTAACGGACCGTCAACCCATCAACATTTTGTAAGTATATTAAACCGCGGCTGAAAAATGCCTGCGGGCAATGTAGGTAAGATTTGTCAGACTGTCACTGTCGATACTATATGAGGGTATTTTTAAAACGAGCATTAAAACATGTTAAAAAGAAAGGAACCCAATTCAATTAATAATGAAACTGAACTTTAATAAATCTAAAATATAAATATTATTTATGTAAAATTACGTAATTTTAAAGCCATATACGATCTAATATTCGAAACACCCTCCCCCTAACTAGAGAAATAAAACTAGAATCAGAGGGCCAGGCCTTTATGTGCTTCAGACTAAATATGCAACACAATATTAGCTACTTATATTTTCTCTACCGCTCTCCCTCAAACCAAGACTGTACCCTAATAAACAAAGTCTCAGACAGCATAGATATAGCACTCTCCCTCGATACTAGCGCACAAATACATGTATTTGGTGACTTCAATGTCCACCACAGTAACTGGCTAGGATTCTCAAATCACACAGACGTAGCTGGTAGCGCCACATATAGCTTCTCTATATCTCATTCCCTATCTCAGATGGTTACATTTCCGACACGTTTCCCAGACCAGCACGATCAACATGCCTCACTTCTAGATCTCTTTCTGACAACAGTTCCCAATTGACTGTACAACAAATGCCCATAGCCCACTCGGGAATGCTGATCACGCTGTGATAATGGTAGAAATCAGCCTAAATTCTCGCCCTAAAACTGAAGACCCACTACTCAAAACAACGAGGTATTACAAAAAGGCTGATTGGGAAGCCATCAGGGAGCTCATCAGAGATGCCCCATGGCAAAATATCTTTACTCTTCCAGCGGAACAGTGTGCAAATGAGACAACTGAATGGTTCAAAACTGCTATTGAAGCACATGTTCCCGCACGGAAATACTATAGCAAGCCCCACTCCCCCCAATGGTTTACTTCTGCTTGTGCAGCTGCCATTTGTCAAAGGCAGCATGCGTTCCGCAGATTCAACCGACATAAGTCCAGCTCAAATAAACAGAAGTTTATAGAAGCTAGAAATAATTGTAAGAGAGTGATAGACACAGCTAAGTCAGATTACTCTGAAACCACCAGAAAGCGCATCGAAGCACAGAAATTAGGAACCCGGGATTTTTGGAAAATCTACAACAGCGTAGTTAATAATGGACAGTCAATTATTCTCCCACTAACAAACAATCATGAGGTTGCTTGCACGGCAACTGACAAGGCTAATCTGCTTGCCAGTCGGTTTGCCTCAAACTCCACACTGAACTCGGTACACCACTCACTCCCTGATTTTCCTCTGCGAACAGACGCCACACTTGACGACTTGAAAATCACCCCTTCTCAGGTACATGCTATTATAAAAAACCTAGAGACCTCTAAAGCATGTGGACCAGATCTCATCCCGGCTGTGCTATTAAAAAAATGCTCTGCCGAGGTTGCTCCAGTCCTGTCCAAACTTTACAATAAATGCCTTAACGAATCTTGTTTTCCCGACTGCTGGAAAACCGCCTCTGTGGTACCAGTCTTCAAGAATTCTGGTGAAAGAACTGACCCACTAAATTATCGCCCCATTAGCCTCCTCCCGCTTTTCGCCAAAATATTTGAGTCCTTAGTTAATAAAGCCCTAGTCCAGCACCTAACAGCTGCTAAACTCTTGACTGACAAACAATATGGATTCAGGCAAGCCCGTTCAACAGCAGATATCTTAACTGTAGTTTCTGAACGTATATACCGTTCATTGGATAAAACAGGGGAGGGTAGAGCGGTGGCCCTTGATATATCTAAGGCTTTTGACAGGGTATGGCACGATGGTCTTCTAAGGAAAATTAGATCATATGGAATCACTGGAAGAATTCATAACGTAATTAAATCCTTCTTAAGTAATAGAAAAATCAAAGTTGTCCTCGACGGACGTACATCCAAACAATATGACATAAATGCGGGAGTGCCTCAGGGGTCTATCCTTGGACCTCTATTGTTCCTGATATTCATAAACGACCTCCCTGATAATATTGTTTCGGAGATGGGTATATTTGCCGATGACACCACTCTCTATAACAGATATGAGGGGAAAACAAATGAACACATATCCAAGAAAATGGCAGAAACACTAGAGGATGACCTCCAATCCGTAGTGGAATGGGGACAAAAATGGTTGGTCTCATTCAATGCTGCTAAGACTAAGCTTGTTTCCTTCAATAACTACAAGAAACCTTCTCTACCACCAATAGCAATGGCCAAGAACACATTGCCTGAAAGTACTTCTTTTAAACTCCTCGGCCTAACGTTTACAGGGAATATGAACTGGAATAGATACATTGAGAGCATTGCCAAGGCTGCTGCAAGGAAGGTTGGCTCCCTCTACCGTGCTAGAAAACTACTTACGCCTGCCAGTATCCTATACCTCTATAAGGCAACCATTCGCCCATGTATGGAGTACTGTTGTCACATCTGGGCTGGTGCATCTGCTGCTTGTCTCTCGCTCCTGGACAGGGTTCAAAAAAGAGTCGCCAACCTGATAGGTCCTGAACTGTCATCTGGGCTTCAACCTCTGTCCCATCGACGAGATGTTGCATCCCTCTGCCTGTTCTACAAATACTTTAATGGTGAATGCTCTGACGAACTGCAAACACTTGTACCTCCCCGACGTAACTACCCCCGACAAACCCGACAAGCTACTAAGTCTCATCCCTTTACAGTGGAGATCCCTAGGTGCAAGAAAGCCTTTTACTCCAATAGTTTCTTCCCCAGAACTGCGGGTCTTTGGAACTCCCTTCTGGGATTCTGCTTTCCCAACTGCAATGATATGCAGAAGTTCAAGTGTAATGTTAACAAACATCTTTCTACTCTTCTCCCTTCATAATGACCCCGCTAATTAATTCCCTAATAGTAGCCCCCTGCTTCAAAGTGGCACTGTGCCTTGTTTGGGGTGAAAATTGAATAAAAAAAAAAAAATAAAAAATAATACTGATAAAACTCAATTATAAATTTAGGGAACAAACAATTAAAGAAACATAAAACACAATCAATTTTTAGGCCTTGGGGATATGATCACAGTGTAGTATCTGTTCTGATGCTACAGTTCACCTTTTCTGTCCTCGACCGGTGTAGGAGAAATCCTTCATGACAAAGACAATTTTAATTTTTGTTTCTATCCAAAGTGCCCCTTATTGGGGAGCTGGATTTCCCCGCAAGATTATATGGTGAAATATTTAAATAACTATTACTTTTAATACAGAATTTATATTTAAGTTTTGGTTTTCTGTTCTTGTATGTCCATTTTTCCCCCCACGTTTTTCATCCAAATGTGTAGCGTATTTTCATCAGTTACATGGTTAGGAAGCCTAAAAAAATCCTAAAAACTAAGAAAATATAGTAAATATCTACGATATTAAATCAGGGTTGTGTTGAATTTGGGAGGGGACATTATTATTATTATTATTATTATTATTATTATTATTATTATTATTTCACTCACTAGGAGTAGTCTCACAGGTCATCATCAGTGATCGCTCATTAGCTGTGGTATTCACTGGAGACCAAGTGACAAGTTTCCCCAGATTTCCAGTGCTCTCCACCTCTTGGCCACTCGTGCAGATGATTGCATGTTATCACAGCAGTCATTTGCCATTGATTTCTCGTTGGCATTGGCCATTGATGTTTCCTGGGGTTTGGCTGACAAAATGCCTCCCCAAGGTACCGATTTGAAATGCACACTTCCAGTGGAGATCTGGTCAGTACTCTCTAACCTCGGACTTTCCATACTCTCTGACCCTTCAGAACTAGTTGGTATGGCGCCGGTCGATATCATATACAGTGTTTTTTGGAACTTCACGGGGAACGTGGACCTTGCGTAAACGGGTTTTAATTTAATGGCTGCTCCCAGAGGTTTTCTTTCACTTTCTTTACATATATCTCATACACATTTTTGTAATCGAGCGTGTATTTTATTTTTTTAATTTCTTTAATTAAATTTGATTAAATTTGATTCATATTTTATTTCGTGCTTGTTTTTATTTTATTTTCATTTTATTTTAATTCAATTTTGTTTTTAATATTTTCCACATTAATATTTTTATTTTTTGTTATATTTATTTTTTCATGCATATTCAAATAATGCTTTTGGCCTTTTTTTTGCCTCAAATAGAACCTTCAAAAAGGTTTTCATGATTAAGTATGCGCTTTTTAGAGAGCAACCATTAAATTAAAACCCATTTACACAGGGCCCACGCTCCCATGAAGTCCTTTTTTTTATTATTATTCTTGTTATTGTTATTATTATAACAATGATAATAATGGTGCTTGTGCAGTGTACGCACCGTGCTATATTTTAGATAGGATTTTCAAGTTAAATTTTATGGTATCTTTTTTTTTTTTTCATTAAATTGTTAGGTGAAAGTGGAGAATAGTTAGAAAGACCCCCCCCCCCTCCCGATGAAATGTTATAAAACAAACAAACAAAAACTTTTAAGTTTGAAATATATTTCAAAGTAATAAATTGCGCCCGATGCTAAAATATTGAATTCATCAATCGTTAAAACTGTCGTGAAAAAATGCTTCTAACTTTAAAATATTTGGAAATACCCAATGAAAAGTTTTATTTATTATTAAGAGAACGGACTGAAAAATATTCTCATATAAAAATTGTTTGTTTTGCAGTTTAAAAAAATAAATAAAATGAAATTCGATTTCCTCCGATAGATATAAAATTAAAACTATCCCAATAAGATAAAAAATTATCCCAATGTGCAATTGTTATGATTGCAATTATATAATTATCCAAATGGAGAATTGTTTTTTTTTTTTTCTCTTTAGGAGAATAAAAAACATGCACAATCTAAGGCGACGAAAAATTTTTTATAGTCACGTGGTTGAACACCGTGAACTTTCTATACCTACATGTTGATCTGGTAATGACGTCACGCTGTCATGTTCATTGGCCTTATTTCTCGGTAGACGTGATTAAACCTGAGATTGATGACGTCAATTTTACAATTAAATCTATATAATAAAGCTGAACGTCTGTGTTTCTGTACACGATTAGGCTCCTATATGGTTGACTATTATAGAAAACTGACCACATTAAATAATAGTTATGGAGGATCAAAAATTAGTATGTTTCATTTTGTAACAGTATGGGTTTATTAAAATTGTGGGGTGTGTGTACGCGCCTGGCCCCCAAAGTATGGAAAAAAAAAAACTTTTACAAGAGTTTTTGATATAGATGCGCATAAGAATACTTTGATAAGTGTGTTTCAGCTTGAACAGGGATGGTATAATACAATTGTGGGATCTGCATTCGTGCCTGGCCTCCATAGAATAGAAATATGCCACAAGCATTAACAAAGACTTTTGATATCTATCTGCGTAAGTATACTTTGATAATTATGTTTCAGTTTGAAGAAATACATATAAAATTATGGAGTCTGCGTTCGCGCCTGACCTCCATAGAATGAAAATATGTGTCAAAATTTAACAAGGTTTTTTAATATAGATCCACATAAGAATATTGTGAAAAGGGTGTTTCAGTTTGAACAGGTGTGGTATAATAAAATCATTGGGTCTGTCTGGCTCTCATAGAATGGTTTTTAATTTTTTTTTTTTACTAAAATATAGTTTAAGAAAAATAATTTTTTGTGAGTAATGTTGAAACCAACTTAAGTAACTGAAATAGGATTTGCCCAATATTTAAATATTTTATGATAAAAATGGAACGGTGAAAGTATTTGATATTATTTTCTGTCACTGTTCTTATCCCCTTTAAGTAATTTTTTTTTTTTTTTTTTTTTTTTTTTTATTATTAAAGGCGTTTAGGCGTTTCCATTTTTTATCATAAATTATCACAATATTGGTCCAGTCCTATTTCAGTCATCTAAATTGGTTTCGAAAATACTTCCAAACAAATTATTTTACTTAAACTATATTTTAGAGGAAAAAATAAAAACTATTTAGATTTTAGATGGCGATTCATTTAATATTATTAAATAACTGAAAGAATTAAATAATGATGTAAATAAAGTATGCCACAGTAAAACATAGTTGATTTTATGGAGTATAAATGAAAATTGTGAGAGGCAAGAATTACCTCGGTCCAAAAGGATTTGTTTTCCTCTGACTGACGAGAAAAGAGTAGATACTGAATTTTTAATTATTCATTCGACAATAAAATTAAAAAAAAAAAATTCCATGATAGCTTTAGTTTCGATACCCCAAAATTTGAAGTTATGTCTTTACACGCACACCCTCTTTTCATAACCTTTCATATATTAGTCCATTTTAAGGCTCTTTTTGAACCCAGTCAACGACGTGTAGTAGATTATAAAAGTAGTGACTCGATGTATAAAAATGAAAACGATTGCTTCAGTAATTATGTTAAAAAAATGTCTAAACTGTAGTCAGAATTTATTTATTTATTTTTGTTTTAAATAAAAACTAAAATATAACATCACATGAATGGGTATGTAAGCATTGAGTGTGATAGTGTTGTCACTCTCTGTGCTGGTGATTGGAAATGTATCTGCTGTTTTTTATTAGTGTGAAAACACTAAGGTTGAAAGAAATGCCACCAATTTAAAGACGATCATATTTCTGTTTGGTTTAAGCCTCATTAGAGTGAATTAGTGAATGAAACTTCAATGAATAATGAGGTATCAAGAACAAAATATCTACTTATATAGAAAAGGCACTTTGCGTGTGTGTGTGTGTGTGTGTGTGTGTGTGAGAGAGAGAGAGAGAGGGGGGTTCCCTATGGACTCGGAAACGGTTCGGCTGATTTTTTTTTAAAATTTCACACTAATGTACTTTGTGTCTGACAGTGTTCTTAAATGCGTTTTGTATAAGAATGCCTCCGATAAGTATCAAAAATCGATAATAAAAAAAAATCCAAATAAAGAAGTAACGGTCCGATTTTGACTAAACTCTGATACAGCCTCACATCACGTGTATTTAAGAAGTTTTATTACCAATTAAAAGGGTCCGGCATATAAGATCAACAGTAGGCTCTTTAATTAGACAGGGGCGCATTCAAAATAAATGTTTCTCTTTTGAGCACAATTAAACCATGATACTTAACTTTTACATTTAAAATTTTAATTCAAGCCATTATGAAAAGATAATTTTATAAAATCAACTGTAGGTTCTTTACAGTGCAATATAAACTATAATTTATTGTAAACTAAGTCTCTGCAGGGAGGCATATGTAGCTTCATCTCGGTGCACCATGATGCGTCTCCAACTAGAGCTGGCAATAAATCAATTTGTTAAAATAATTGGCAATTCCATTGATTTTGATGACAATAAAAGTATTGGAAGTGTGAACTATTGTTGATTCTCATTTAATCATAGACAACGTCTGGTGTCTGTGTTAGTATTATATATAACAGAAATTTATCTAATCTTATTATATAAAGAGCAGTTGTGTGTGTCCAGCTAAAAGCAAAATACTACAAAGCAAACACCCACAAAATTAGTATATTATTGATTAGCGTTTCACTGAATAATATGACAAAATTTTTTTTAATATTATTCATTCTTTGGAGGTCAATTTGGTCAGGTTTTGTTGAAGGGTAGGGTGATTTAGCGATTTCCAATGTTACCTAGTATATAAAGGAGAGGTGAATGACTTATTAATAGAAAAGAATGGGTTGAGCAGAGTTGAAGGAGGAGTGAAGGAGAGAACTGTGAAAAAGTATGGAAGATAGAGAGATAGAAAGAGAGACAGATAGAGATAGAGGTTTTAATATAATCTGCTGTCAGAAGACGTAGTCATATATTCTGGAGGGCAATACCTCTGAGTCAACAGAATACATTTTTCACCCAACAACAAAAGGTAAAACCTTTTGTTAAAGCCAGATTATCTCTTTACCATTTTCTCTTCTCTCTTAAAGTATACATTTTGGCATTTTTTATTTTTATTTTTGTCATGAGAGGGAGATAGAATTATTTGGAAATCGGTTTGAGAGATGCCACTGAAGTAGAAATATGTCTACCCAGATTTCTGGTCTGCAAGAATACCCAATAACCACAAGGTACAGAGTGTTCCATTTTCCATTTTCAAAGGAACACTTTTTAGGATTATATTTTATTTCTCTTATTTTAACCAAAGCAAGCATTACTATTTGATGCCTTTTTTTTTTTTTTTTTTTTCACCTTTTACATACAGGTTATTTAAACTCTTGACTGGTGAGTGAAAAATGTATTCCTATGATAGACGTCATACTCTTCAGAATATTCTAAGAGTATTTCTTTGTGAGAACAGATTTGAAAGTAGGTTCTTGCTTACCATATAAAGTACTATGCTGAAACGATCAATTTGAGAGATTGGACCCATTTATTTCAGATGGTGCCAGTATCAACAAAACAAAATAGGAGTCTAACTTCCTCAGTTTATATAGTCAACAATTTTGGCTATGAAATTGGCTGGTTGAATTTGTATTGTTTCTTCTATACCCACCCCTTGTTACCCTCCTCACACCCCCGGAAATGAGTTTAAAGGACGCAATTAATTCCAGGTTAGCCACATTGCTTTCTCTATTATAATATTCCTTCATGCAGGACACATAATGAAATCACCAGCTGTGCGTTTAAGAATTTTTCCCTATCTTTTTCAATGCCTAATTAACAATATGCATTCTTTTGTGTGTGTGTGTGTGTATATATATATATATATATATATATATATATATATATATATATTATTTGGTCTGCATTATAAGAGTAAAAAAGAAAACAATGTCTCGGATTACCATATACCCCCTGTTTATATTGCATACCTTATATTTCTGTTTTGTTTTCAAGATGCCCTCTCCCAAACTGATGTCATCTACACTCATTACCCTGTGCCATTCCTTGCCCCCACAGGGAAGAAAGTAAATGCTTATATTCTGATCCGAAATAGCGAGCTGGAAACTAATAGTTTTATTCTCACAGTAATATATATATATATATATATATATATATATATATATATATATATATATATATATATATATATATATATATATATATATAGTCGGAGGAAATTTTGAGTATTTTATCAAAAATAATAAAATGTAGTTTAAATTCCTAGGTATACTAAAGTTCAACGTCACTAACTTGGCACTTGTATAATCCGATAAGCCGACACACACACACACACACACACACACACACACACACACACACACACACACACACACACACACACATATATATATATATATATATATATATATATATATATATATATATATATAATCAGTAATAAAATGTACTTAACCTTTACTTCAGTCATGGTATTATCAGATTCTTGGACGTGTACCATGATTGTGATTAACATGGCAAAACAAAAGATACTAAGAGTTATCTACCCATTATTTATATATTCATTTTATTGACAGTTTTTAATCTGTTTTTTTTTTTTCTTGATCATAAATAGAAAATTATTTTTCATTCTACCAGTCGTAATTGGTTTACATTTTGGTATTTGCATTAATTGTTAATTATTTGTACACTAATGAGCAATTATTTTTTGTTCTATATATAATATTAATTATAATTATCTATAATTTCCAAAAAATTTAAGAAAGCTGTTTAATTTAAAATTGTAGGAAAAATTCAGTATGAGTTAATAAGATAGGGTGAAATTCAATAAATAATTATGGTCTGGTTTGGACCTGAAAGATTTTATATATATATATATATATATATATATATATATATATATATATATATATATATATATATATATATATATATATATATAATCACCTTTTTCTTCACCATATTCCCTCTGCTTCACTTTTTTTGTTATCAAGTAAGATCTTTGACTTACTTGTTGTTTCATCAAATACTTTTGCATGCAAAATCCGATCCCGCATTTTGCTAATTCCTACCCGCTGATGAGAAGGAAAGTATTTCTTCGAAACTCCACAGATTAAGGACTATCCACTTATCTAGTGTTTCCTTTTCAGATTAAATATGTTTTTAACTCATTTCAAAGTGTTTTTTAACATATTTTATTAACTGTTTGCTCGTATTATAAGCTCTATTTCCTGTTTAGTTTTATTGAGCTTTTACATCTGGCTGAGATAACTTTATAAATATTAATTCTTTAATATTTATAATTTACTTTAATTTTTACCATCTTGGATTATTTTGGTAAATTTAATTGTAATTTTCATTTTATATATATATATATATATCGTTCACGTGAAATCACTTTTTTCTTCACACTATTCCCTCTGCTTCACGTTTTGTTATCAAGTAAGATCTATGACTTGTAGTTTCATTGAATACTTTTGCAAGAAAAATCCGATCTTGCATTTTGCTAAATGCTACCCTCTGATGAGAAGGAAAGTATTTCTTCGAAACTCTGCGGATTAAGGACTATCCACTTATTTAGTGTTTCCTTTTCAAGTTAAATATGTTTTT
The DNA here is from genome assembly GCF_053919585.1 of Euprymna scolopes. NCBI lineage: Eukaryota > Metazoa > Mollusca > Cephalopoda > Sepiida > Sepiolidae > Euprymna > Euprymna scolopes. The sequence goes on along the minus strand of NC_136483.1, from coordinate 36,708,855 downwards.
AACATGTTTTATTAACTACTTGCTCTTATATATATTATTTTTTTTAATTTATTTTTATTTTTTTCAGGAAGTGAAGTTTACAAAATGTATAAATTTTGAAACTTAAAGTGAGCATATAAACATTAAAACTAATATGTATAGGACAATCCTAACCAGATGAAATGGCCAATAATAATGTCCACCCCTTAAATCTTTTCCCTTCTAAAATTTTCCAAAGCATAATTAATAAACAAATATGCCCTTCATAAATTTTCTCAACTTTACTGACGGACTTTCAACTACTTAGATTAGAATTTCTGTCATCGGATTTTCGCTTGCCTTTCAACCGTTAAAATTTGGGTACTTGTGCAATATACAGACTGTGGAATTTTTTATATATGATTTTAAAGTTAAATTCAATTTTGGCATATTTTTTGTTTATTAAATTTTTAGGTAAAAGTGCAAAATAGCTAACAAGCCCCTTCCTTATGTTAAGAACGGCTTTCTATATAATAAAGTTATTATTTCAGCATAGTCTATAAACTGCATATGTAACAAAATTTGTATCTCTAGGGTAAACAATCTAGAGAATATTTACTGTTGATATAATATGTGTTCAATACTAAATAGTTATTTACTTGTATTATAATAGTGTTCAATACTAAATAGTTATTTACTTGTATTATAATAGTGTTCAATACTAAATAGTTATTTACTTGTATTATAATAGTACTCAATGCTAAATAGTTATTTACTTGTATTATAATAGTGCTCAATACTAAATAGTTATTTACTTGTATTATAATAGTGCTCAATACTAAATAGTTATTTACTTGTATTATAATAGTGCTCAATACTAAATAGTTATTTACTTGTATTATAATAGTGCTCAATACTAAATAGTTATTTACTTGTATTATAATAGTGCTCAATACTAAATAGTTATTTACTTGTATTATAATAGTGCTCAATACTAAATAGTTATTTACTTGTATTATAATAGTGCTCAATACTAAATAGGTATTTACTTGTATTATAATAGTGCTCAATACTAAATAGGTATTTACTTGTATTATAATAGTGCTCAATACTAAATAGTTATTTACTTGTATTATAATAGTGTTCAATACTAAATAGTTATTTACTTGTATTATAATAGTGTTCAATACTAAATAGTTATTTACTTATAATAGTACTCAATGCTAAATAGTTATTTACTTGTATTATAATAGTGCTCAATACTAAATAGTTATTTACTTGTATTATAATAGTGTTCAATACTAAATAGTTATTGACTTGTATTATAAGTGTTCAATACTAAATAATTATTTACTTGTATTATAATAGTGCTCAATACTAAATAGTTATTTACTTGTATTATAATAGTGCTCAATACTAAATAGTTATTTACTTGTATTATAATAGTACTCAATGCTAAATAGGTATTTACTTGTATTATAATAGTGCTCAATACTAAATCGTTATTTACTTGTATTATAATAGTGCTCAATACTAAATAGTTATTTACTTGTATTATAATAGTGCTCAATGCTAAATAGTTATTTACTTGTATTATAATAGTACTCAATGCTAAATAGGTATTTACTTGTATTATAATAGTGCTCAATACTAAATCGTTATTTACTTGTATTATAATAGTGCTCAATACTAAATAGTTATTTACTTGTATTATAATAGTGCTCAATACTAAATAGTTATTTACTTGTATTATAATAGTACTCAATGCTAAATAGTTATTTACTTGTATTATAATAGTGCTCAATACTAAATAGTTATTTACTTGTATTATAATAGTGCTCAATACTAAATAGTTATTTACTTGTATTATAATAGTACTCAATACTAAATAGTTATTTACTTGTATTATAATAGTACTCAATGCTAAATAGTTATTTACTTGTATTATAATAGTGCTCAATACTAAATAGTTATTTACTTGTATTGTAATAGTACTCAATGCTAAATAGGTATTTACTTGTATTATAATAGTGCTCAATACTAAATCGTTATTTACTTGTATTATAATAGTGCTCAATACTAAATAGTTATTTACTTGTATTATAATAGTGCTCAATACTAAATAATTATTTACTTGTATTATAATAGTGCTCAATACTAAATAGGTATTTACTTGTATTATAATAGTGCTCAATACTAAATAGGTATTTACTTGTATTATAATAGTACTCAATGCTAAATAGGTATTTACTTGTATTATAATAGTGCTCAATACTAAATCGTTATTTACTTGTATTATAATAGTGTTCAATACTAAATAGTTATTTACTTGTATTATAATAGTGCTCAATACTAAATAGTTATTTACTTGTATTATAATAGTACTCAATGCTAAATAGTTATTTACTTGTATTATAATAGTGCTCAATACTAAATAGTTATTTACTTGTATTATAATAGTGCTCAATACTAAATAGTTATTTACTTGTATTATAATAGTGTTCAATATTAAATAGTTATTTACTTGTACTAAAAAGTTTTATTTATATAAAAATTGTTTGTCTAAACATGTAATAACATGTTTTAGTCACAACTTTATTTATATTACGTTTAGTTAGATAAAATTGAATAAATTACAATCTACTTCTAATTAATTATGATATACATTTAATTACTTACATTTCGTTTAATTGAATTATGTATTTTACATCTAAATGCTTATATTACCTAATTAAAAAAATTATAAAATCATAGCATACTTTTTGCCTTTTCTACAAGTATTTTAGTGGTGAATACTCTGACGAACTGCAATCACTTGTGCCCCCACGACGTGAGCACCCTCGACAAACCCGACAGGCTGCTAAATCCCACCCCCACACTGTAGAGATCCCTAGATGTAAAAGATCTTTTTACTCCAATAGTTTCTTCCCCAGAACCGCTAGACTCTGGAATTCCATTCCAGGTTCCTGCTTCCCCAACAGTACTGACGTGCAGAAGTTCAAGTGTAACGTGAACCAACATCTTGCTGCCCAAATCCCTACATAGTACCCTAGTAGTTGTTGCTCCTGATAGTAGCCCCCTACACCAAAGTGGCAATTTGCCTTGTTTGGGGTGAAAATGTAATAAAAAAAAAAAATAAATAAATAAAATTAATTATGAGATATTATTAATGACTTGCATTATGTTTAATTGAATTATATTACGTAAACAAAATTGTTTGAAATTATGATGTATTTTTAATTAATTATATTATGTTAATTAAATTATTTATATTGAATAAAATCGGTTAATTATTTATTAATATTTAGAATTAATTATATCACATTTAATTGAATAAATTTGATTGAAATTATGATATATTTTAAAAGATTAATTTTAAAAATTCAGTTTGAATGTGAATTGTCAGAAATAGAAACGTTGTCTGACAATTTTATTCTATAGATTATAATTACAATTGTTTTTCATTAGTTAACTAGACATTTGGGACCTTCTTTATAAGGTAACAATTCTTTGGTTGGTAAAGCTTTATTTAATAAACATGACTAAACCTAAGTCATACTAGTATTGTACTATGACCAGATGTTTTGAATCATTTTAGCACTGTGTCATTAGTGATGTCATTGGATATGATAGTACGGCAAGTATCACTTGGTACACTTGATTCGTCAAGTATTATCTTTACTGCATTTCTTACATCTGGTTTCTTGACCCTGTTCTTGTGAGTCAGTTAGATGCAACCCAGTTCTTTCAAATAACTTTCTGCCTAGCAACAGTGTGGATAAGAAACGTGGAACCTTTTCAAGAAAAGATACTTTTTTTTTTCTTTTAGAAACCAATTCTTTTATACATAACGTATGCATTAGCAAATTTTATTGTGTGGATTTATTCATTTTTAACTTCATGAAACATCGGATAATGTTTTAACTGACAAATTTTCTTTTTGTGATAAAATTTATTTAAAATGAAAATTTCTTTAGGAACAAATTCTTTTTGCACTTTTTATGTGTTTTAATTTTATTTTAAGAACTCATTGTTTTCTTTTATGCTTTTTACATATATAATTTTCTTTTTCTTGTTGTGATTGATTTAAAAACATTTTTTGAACCTGTTGTTGCATACATTAAATCTTTAACTTTATTTTCATGATGAAATAATAAATAAAAATAAATGACAAAAAAGTTATTTTGATCCTCATTATTCAAAACCAACAGATGACTTCATTGAGGACTTCACACTCCTCTTCTATGATGATGATGGCGATGATTATTATTGGCTCACAAGGAGCTTTCACATAGGTCATCAAAGATCACTCCTCCAATACAGCCTGTGGTGTTCCCTGGTGACAAGTCTCCCCAGATTTCCAGTACTCTCCACCTCTTTTGATATATCATTATTATTATTATTATTATTATTATTATTATTATTATTATTATTATTATTATTATTATTATTTTAATGTATGTTTTACATGCTGTCATGTGTCAGACATCTTTTAGAAATTGACTTCCAAACTAACCTATCTCTGGTCAGGTCTTTATTTATTCATCTTTCTTTCAAATCCATTCTTATCAATTCATCTATCTTCCATAACCTTCCTCTGACAACTCTCTCTGCTATTTCTATATCTACTAATGCAAGCACATTCTTTCAATGTGACCAATCCAATGAAGTCTCCTGCTCTACACACATTTCTCTATACTATTCAATTGAAAGCTTCTATAGTTCATAATTTTATTTTCCACATACGCAAAATTTTTAGTTTCTTCTTCGTTATTGTAGCAAAATCCGTCAGCTCAAAAATTGAGTTTTCATTAAAAAACCATGATAACTATTTACATTTTTTGTCAATTTCAACAATAAGCAATGTTATCTAATTGTTATGTCACAATTAGTTAAATATTTCTGGAATATTACATAAAATACGTATTTCCGTGATTCAACCAAAAAATGATTTTGGCCATGTTGGTTTTGTCACGTGTGACATATGTAACGTAAACACAAGGGAAATGAAGAACCTATTATGTAAGCTAAAATTTCTCATTTCTTTGAAAACTATTTTCTTCAACAATTAATTTTCTACCTGATCGTTTTTCATGAATTTTAGATATTTTCATTACTGCGACATGGCAGTTCAGTAGATACTGTCAGTTTCGTCTGGAATTCAATATTTCAATTTTCGAATTTCTCTACAATAATGAAAAACCATTTTTAAAGGTTAATAATAAGCTGATATGAAAACGAGTTTTAAAAGAAAACAAAGATTGTTGATCCAAACTCATTTTATTTTTCGTTATTTTATCTTTGTTTGTCATTTTTTGGCATCAAAGTAATTTTTTCAATTAAGATTAACTTTAGGGGAATCTTTAAAATAGCGCTTAGAACTATTTCAAAACAACTTAATAAAACAATTCTATGTATATATTTTTAAAATATACGTTGTAGCAGCAAGTTGAATTGTAAATGATTAAAAAAAAAAACTTGTCATATTAAATTTAAGTGGACCTGAAGAATCTTGCCCCCCCCCTCTATATTTTATTTTCATCTTTTCAATTTTTTCAGCGGATTTTTATCAAATTGAAACTAATCTACCAGATCATAAAAAACAAAAAAAAAAAAATGAAAAAAGTCAATATTTAAATATTTGTAGGAGGTGCTCAGTTTCTAATGCAACGTTCTTGTAAATTGATCACCCATTTTAAAACCACTTGATGTTTTAGGCCAAATTTCGCGAATTTAGCCTTTTTAAAATTAGTTTAGCATTTTTAAAATTTCACTTTTGAAAATAATCTTAAAAAAGGCTAAACTGCCCTAAAAGGCTAAATTCACGAAATTTGGCCTAAAAATGTCGAGTTGTTCTATAATGGATGATCAATTTACTAGCATTAAAAACCGAGCACCTCCTGCAAATATTTAAATTATTGACTTTTTTTTTTTTTTTTTTTTGATAATCTGATAGATTAGTGTCCATTCGATAACAATTTACAAAAAAAAAAAAAAAAAAAAAATTGAAAAAAAGATGAAAATAAAAAAATAGAGAGGTCCACCTAAATTTTTAATATGGCCCGATATAAATAAATCTAGCAAGACTGGACAAATTTGTTGGTGTTATGCGATAAGGGAGACAACCTCTGTCATTTTTTTTACAAAATGGAAAAAAAAATATATTATTATTATTTGCATTTTTATTCATTATTTTAAAGTTAATGCCAATCATTTTATTTACCTGTTATTAAACTATTTCTAATCATGATTGTAATCTAGATATATTTTTATATCCCCTCAAATTAAGAAAAAAAAAAAAGGACAGCAACAATACTTTTTGGGAAAACGGAATCAAGTTTCTCAAATCAAGTTGATCAGACTTCCTGATTTAACCTGTGTCTCCCCCTCAACTAAAATTATCTCCAATTTTAGTCACGAAAGAAAAAATATATTACTTGTTCTGAAAGGAAGAACTATATATAAGTTCTCCTTCCCTTTTTATTTTATATCATGTTTTTTGGGGGGGTTTTCCTCTTAGCTGGACTGAAATGTCTCTGATTTTCATTTAAAGAATCAGGTCAATCTACATAAGATGGATAAAAGAAACAAACAAAAAATAACTCACTTTTTTTATCGAGTTCTTTTGATTTGTCAGCAACTCAAAATCACACAACTTATTCCTCCCTGTCCCCTCTTCTCTCTCTGTCCCCCCTCTCCTCCTTCAAGACTTGAGAGAGAAACATCAGATGAGTGGCTCCTTTAAATCCAGTTTTATGGCTCAAAAGTGTTGACTATCACTTTGATCTGTACTTAGATGGCACCCTGTTCTCATTTTTCAGCTCAAAGGTTACATCCCAGCTCCTTAAATGGAAACACATTTCTATAAAAATTACTTAACTGATGACAAGTAAAAAATCGGTACGTTCATGGAACGGTGTTTGACTGAGCTCCAATCTCATGGTTCCTCTTTGCAAATCAAAATATATACGGCAAGAACTTGCTTTGTTACCACAACGAAAAATAACTTGAAAGAAAAGACAGATAGACATATAGCTCGTACTACTACACCTAATTATATTGTACCCCCCCCACACACACCCACACACCCACACTAATGGGAACAGCATCCCAAACACGTCTTTCCTGTTTGAAGTCTTGCTAGCCAAGAGGTAGAAAATCTGTTTGAAAGTTATGTGGTTTTGTTAACTTTCGTGTTCTGGCATTACCTCTGACCCTTAAGGTGTTATTCAATCTTTCCACTCAAACAACGATCCCCATTATCTAACAAAGATAATCTAGTTTTAAGAAAAGCCTACTAGCTAGATAGCTTTTCCAAGTATTGATCTCAACGCATAACTTTTATTCATTCATACAAAAAATGCAATATTATTAGTATTTACTATTAGCATTAATATTTTTCTTTGTTGCTCATAGTAAAGATGGCTTCTTTCAGAAAAATATTCCAGCAGGATTCAGTATATTTGCAAAAATATTAAATTGAATTACATTCTATTGTGCTTAAACAGTATGTTAAAGAAAAGAAAATAGCTTTCAGAATTAAATATTTATATTGTAGGTTGGAAGGCATTGATGACAAAAGTTGAGAAATAGACTAACTTTACTTTATCATATAGAATAAACAAAGATTGATCAATGCACAACTTTTTTTTATATAGTACCTCTATCTATGAGTTTGTTTTACCATACGTTTGTTTCTTTGTTAATAATTTCACAGAATAATAGTTATATAATAGAGCGCTAAATGGGAAGAAGCTTTTTTGTCACTCTATAGCAATATTTAGCATAAATGTGTTAAAATAATGTTACAAACAGAATTTGATTTCAAAAAGTAGAAGGTCCCATTAGAAGTTAAAGATTCAGATCAGTGCAAAGTGTACAAGAAGTTGACATAACAAAGAAGCTAGACAGACTCTGTTTCATAATTACTTATCTGAAAATCGGCTGTTTGTTCTGTAATTCACCAGGGTCAAATTTTGACTTCCTTTAAGACATTCGATGTTTGATTCAACCTGGTCGGCTGCAAAGACATTCAATTTTTGATTCAAAGAATTTTGAAAACCACTCTGATCTAGGATCTTTTTGTATTGCTTTTATCATTGTATTAATGATAAGGAGGGAGGATAAATCAGTTTAAGGAAAGTTGCATTTTCTGTCTATATTTTGCTAGAAGTCAGAAATGATATAACATAGACTTGCAAACTTTGCATTATTGGATTTGGTCTGAACATGAGCTGTTGTTACGTTAAAAAAATATTTTAATATTCTGAAGGTAAACAGGAACCAGATTCGTGCATTAAAGGATAATAAAATTTAAAATTTTTATTGAAACATTCTAAATAGATCAAATTCACCATATTTAGTGCTGAAAGAGAAAGAAGCATTTTTAATGGCTCAGAAAGAAAGAGAAAACTAAAATGTCTGTCTTTCAATATGCAAGTTTAAAATGCAGGTGGGAGTGTCGGCAGAAAAGACGGGTTAAACAAGAACAACGAATAGAGAGAAAATTGGAATAATCATATCATCCACAGCATTGGTATATTTTATTTTGATGAAAGGGAATACAGTAATATTGTGGATTTGCATGATTTCTGTTTAAAAAAAAGTCAACGTTTTGCTTTATTTCATATGAAACTTCAAGAAATGAAAAAATCAGAATCAGACCGACTTATTAAAGATAAGCTTTTAATTTGTTTTGAAATTTTGAAATTATGGAGTTCACAGCTTGTGGGCAGCATTTCACATTGGTCTCTGTTCATTTCTAGAAAATTGTGTGTATGTGCTCAAAGTTCAATATTTGGGTCAATTTACTGAAAATTATTTCAATAAAAAATGTCACTGTACCTACACCTCTCTCATCCAATCAATTTTGAATAGATTATTAGCCTCATCCTAAACATTACATCTTATAAAATGTGGAAATAAAGATAAAAAAGGTATGATGAATGCATATTTTTGAGATGAGAATTGATAATTATTTTTTTGTATTATTTGAACTATTATTCTCATCTTGGTTGTTTTTTCCACAACTTTTCGGCTGATGTAACTTCCAACCATCTTCAGGTGTATTCACACTGGATGTTATTGGTGAATAGTGAAAAATGTTTTTTTTTTTTTGTTTTTTTTTTGTTTTTTTTTGCTTTTTTTTTGCTTTCCCAACAAACATAGTCATTAGAAATTCAAAACGCAGATAGCACCAAATCTTTTTTTTTTCTTTTAATAAATCCGGGTCCATTCCATTTCTTCGATATGATGAATGTATATTTTTGAGATGAGGAGGATTGATAATTATTTTTTGTATTAGGAAGATGGTCGGAGGTTACGTCGGCTGAAACATTGTGGAAAAAAACAACCAAAATGAGAATAATAGTCCAAATAATATAAAAAATAATTATCAATCCTCATCTTAAAAATATAGATTCATCATATCCAAAAAACGGAATGGACCTAGATTTATTAAAAAAAAAAAATAGATAGATTTGGTGCTATTTGCGTTTTGAAATTCTAACGACTATGTTCGTTGGAAAAGGAAAAAAACAAACATTTTTCGCTATTCACCAATAATATTGACCTGAAAATGGTTGGAGGTTACAGCAGCTGAAACCTTGGGGAAAAAACAAATAAGATAAGAATAGTAGCCCAAATAATACCAAAAATAATTTTTAAAAAAAGTAGTTTAATATCATAGGTTGGAGACTGGAGAATATGGAGTTCCTTATTCAATTCTGGAGTTGGTTATTGTAAACATTCCTTTAATATTGATTCGCTTTGGACAATATGGACCAAATTAATGTATGTTGGATCATAAAAATACTTTATTTTTATTCTTACTGATAAATTTTCGAAAAACAACATTGAAACTGTCAAACAGTTGGCTGTTGATGACTTTTTCTTTAGGCAATTGCAAAAGTTTATAGATTAGAGGGAGAGACACATTCTACAAATAACATTACCGACAAAGAAGTTTTTAAGGGCAGATGTTTCACACTTTTAAAAACTATGTTTTTTTAGTATCTTGGGCAACGCTGGATAGTTCTGCTTATTAAGGATAAGCTGTTTCCCTTTTAATTTTGTTTTGCAATTTTGATCAGTTTTTCTCAAATTAAAGTTTTGATGATTTTAAGTATTTTGAAAAGGGTTTGCCATTAGTTTGTGTTTTTTTTTTCATTTAATTGATAGAAAAAAAATTTAATTACGTTTTATTTATTTATTTATTTTTTTTGCAGCAAATCATTTCCTATTTCTCTTCTTGACTGTTCATTTTATTTTATTGTGTTTTTATTGTGTGTGTGTGTGTGTGTGTGTTTTTCATCTTAAAATAATTACCAAATGATACAAATGTTTTTTTTCCCTTTTAGGTGAGTATACATACAACTTTTTCTCAAAATTGCAGTAGGTAAGATACAAATATATTTTAATTATCAAACTTTTAAAGAAACTCAGCTCTTTGCCATTTTTCTATCTCTTCCCGTTCCCTCTTTTCTAATTCCTCCGCTCACTCTCCCCCACCTCTATCTCGCCCTCTCTCTTCTCTCTCTCTCTCTCTCTCTCTCTCTCTTCTCCTCTCTCCCGTTTCTCCGCCTCACCCCCTCTCTCTGTTTGTAAATTTCTAAAAGAGCAATTACAAATGCTGAGTCACCTTTTCACTCATCATTTTCTAAAAAAGTTGTATTTATTATTTTTAAATGTTATTCTTTTGTATTTTTTCTTTCCTGTTTTTATATTTATATCATTTTAGTGTTTTTTTTTTCATTTTTAGTTTTAATTTGTTTTTCATTTAATTTTATTGGAAACAATGTTACTTCTGTTACTTCTTTTTCAGTTTAAAATGGTTAAATTTTGTTTTATTTAGAAACAGGGTTAATTGTTTTTTATTTCAAACATCTAGAAATTAAGAAAAAAAAATAATAAAAACGAAATAAAGCAAAATAAAAATACGCTATTAAAAATCAAGAAATCGTTTCAGAAACCAAAGAAAAATCCGTTTTTTATTTTTATTTACTATTGTTTACTTAAACTCAAAACATTTTATTTAGAGATGATTTTGATGGGAGTGAATGTTTGTATTTAACATTTTTATTTTTGCTGCAAATTCTAAAACATTAACTAGAAAGTATTAGGAGAAACTTGGCTTAATCTATATACTATTTAAAAAGTAATATTTTTTTTAGTGTTTCCTTTATTTGTATGCAAATCCTAAGGTTTGATTGATTGAGAGAAACCGTGTTAATTAACATTCGACATTGAATTGATTTATACTTGCGGTAGTTAATGTTTATGTTGACAACCCAAATGTTTTGAGTTTGAATAGCAGTATTTAAAAAAAAAAAAAAAAAGTTTTGAGCAGGGGGTAGGGGTCATAACATTTCCTAAAATATAATTTCTATTTAACACGACGTAAACACCTGGTTCATAAGTTTTATACACACACACACACACACACACACACACACACACACACACACACACACACACACACACACACACACACACACACACTTATATGTATAAGAAATAAATGAATTTAGGAAAACTCGTCCCGGGAAAACTCGTCTCGGGAAAACTCGTCTCCGGAAAACTCGTCTCGGGAAAACTCGTCCCCTTTCGCTAGGTAGGAAAACTGGTCCCTTATTGAATAAATATCGATTGAAAACACATTTTATGATCGTTCTTGAAGGAGATATTGTTTTTTAAAATAAACTATAGCACCCCCCCCCCATAATATTTTTTTAAAAATATTTTTACTTGTTTAATGTTTTTTTGTTTTGTTTTTTTAAATAAAATCGATTTTCTAAGTGTCCGTTTTCTACCTAACTGGCTAAGTTCTTAATGGTTTAACTTATTTTAAAGCGTTTATTATGTTCATACAAAGTTAATTACAAATTTTTTTTGTTCTTATTTTAACGATGTTTTTTGGAGTCATAAAAACAATAAAAAAAAATAAAACCCAAAAATTAAAAAACAGGGAGCGCTTCTTCTTCGTTACGCTTTTGGTTTTGTTTTTTTAATTATGATAGTTTTTTGCTGTTATGTTTTTGTTTTCTGTCATACCAAATGCACTCATGCGTTAGCAGTGTCAGAAATTTCGTGAAAATAGTGAATAATTCCACCCCATCTTTCCAAGCTTATAACTCCTCGAAAAATGTAATTCAAGCCCTAATTTTTTTTTTCAATTAAAGGAGTAAGGACCAAGGTTTTATTTTAAAAAAAAACAAAACAAAACAATGTGTTTTTTTTTTTTTAAAAAGGTTTTAAACTTCGGACTTTACAGGTAAATTTCTAAAAAACTGATTTTTTTTTTTTGTTTTAAATTTGAATATATTATTTATTGACCTTTTCTCTTCAATTTGTGATATATAAACCTATTAAACATAAATTAATTATTTACTTTTTAATAGACATTTCAAAATGAGAGGCGTAAATTATTCGACCCCCTATCTTTCTAAGCTTATAACTCCTCGAAAAATGTAATTCAAGCCCTAATTTTTTTTTCAATTAAAGGAGCAAGGACCAAGGTTTCATTAAAAAAAAAAAAAAAAAGACAAAAAGAAAAAATGTGTTCTTATAAAATAAGGTTTTAAACTTCGGACTTTACAGGTAAATTTCTAAAAAACTGATTTTTTTTTTTGTTTTAAATTTGAATATATTATTTATTGGCCTTTTCTCTTCAATTTGTGATATATAAACCTATTAAACATAAATTAATTATTTACTTTTTAATAGACATTTCAAAATGGGGGGGGGCGTGAAAATGGGGGGGCGTGAAAATGGGGGGGCGTGAATTTAAAAAAAACGTTTGTCTAAAATATTATATTCGGTTTATTGGAAAGAACATAAAATTTCACATTGACCCTGAAAATATCGTAAAAATAGAATCAATAGAAAAATTTTGATAGATTTTTAAAATTTAAAAATTTAAAAATATTGAGTTTAAAAATTGAAAAATATTGAGTTCGGAAAATTCATTACTGTTTTAAAAAAAAAATAAAAATATTTTTATTACTTTTAAAACAACTGTAATAGTTTATTTTGGAAGTATAATCCATAAAGAAAATAAATAACCCACTTTTAACAGAGAAATTACGAGATTTTTATATTGTATTCGCAGTTTCGTGTTAGGGGTGTCAAAAATTCCTACAAAAATTCTGATACTGCTACTCATGCGTTATTTAAAATTATGATTTTATCAATTATCAACATTTATTGTCGTCCTGTCAAATTTTGCAAATTAAAAGCGAAATATTTTTTTGGCGCGAGAGATGCCATGTGCTAACAATCTCTCGTTAACTCATTTTTAATTTTTTTAATTTTTACTTCAAAATTCTAAAATCAATCATTCAGAGAAAAAGTAATCACTAAATAAATTTATTAATCAATTTTATTAAAAAATCCGCTATCGTTTATCAAGATTCTTTTTAATTTCATTTTTTGTTGGTTGTTTTTCCGAGGGAGATATACCCCCCTCTCTAAATTATATTTCAAAAAATATTAAAATTTTGGTTTGTATTACTGTACACATAGATTCGAAAAATAATAAACTAGACAAAATACTGTTAGAAATTCGCTCAATATATATTACCGTGACATAGGTTGACATATATTCGGTGTTTTTTTAATAGTATTTTGTCTAGTTTATTATTTATAACACCTATTCCCGAACTTACTGTGTTTAAGACAGAGTCGGCCGCTATTTTGAATTGTCCAATACATCGGTAAACACTGTATGTTTTTTGAGCTGAATAAACATGTTACATTGAATAAAATCACGAAAAATATATCCAGTTTGGTAGGAAAGTAACTTATCTTGCCTTTGATAACATTTATTTGTTATATATTTGTTTTTTGACAATTTTTTCGAATCTATGTGTACAGTAATACAAACCCAAATCGATTTTACCCTTTTATAACAACATTAAATAAGTAAATTCTTTTTATATTAATATAAAAAAATATGCGGTCTCGTTTATGAACATAATAAACGCTTTAAAATAAGTGAAACCACTAAGAACTTAGCCAGTTAGGTAGAAAACGGACACTTAGAAAATCGATTTTATTTAAAAAAAAAAAAAACATCAAACAAGTAAAAAAAATTTTTTTTAATATTATGGGGGGGGGGCTATAGTCTATTTAAAAAAACAATTTCTCCTTCAAGAACGATCATAAAATGTGTTTTCAATCGATATTTATTCAATAAGGGACCAGTTTTCCTACCTAGCGAAAGGGGACGAGTTTTCCGGAGACGAGTTTTCCGGAGACGAGTTTTCCCGAGACGAGTTTTCCCGAGACGAGTTTTCCCGGGACGAGTTTTCCGGGCACCGAAATAAATATACAGAAAAGTGGATTTAAAAAAATAAAAAAAAAATAAAATCACAGTTTTTTTTTACAAGGGCGTCACCGCTTATCAAAGCCTGAAAGCCATTTAAGGATAAAGGTTAATTGTGTGTCAGGTGGTTTGTGAGACAACATTGTAATTAGTTGTGGTGGAAATTGGTTAGAATTTGATTATTTCAGAGGACGGCTCAACAAGAATTTGTTTCAAAACTCAAAGTTCAGTAAAAAAAACAAAAAACTTTGGGGTTGCCACCAACTACCGTTTCCCCAAATTTTACTTGTGTATTTTTCTCATCCTTCTCCTCTTCATCATATCTATCACTCTTCTCTTTTAGTCCTTCTTTCATCATAATCTGTCTCTTGTATAAAAAGTATCAGATATGCCATCTTTGGTAAAGTTTCTGTTATTAAAAGACATGAAATATCACTTCACAATTTTTTATGATTTTTTTAATATTTTGGTGGCTTATTTATCTTTTTTATACATCGTTGGATTTTGTCTTTATATCAATCACACACACACACACACATATGTATGACGGGCGTTCCCAAAGTGATGTCTCCTATTTTTACTCCACCTGAATGGATCAGCAAGGATTTCAAATTGCATTGTTATGATGACTAAGCTTATGCATTTATTGCAATGTAGTCGGTGTGTGTGTATAACAATATTTTCAGTAACCATAACGAGTCTCTGTTAACTTATGAATGTTAAATGTTTTGTGATATGTGATTCGTCTGGTGTATATTTATAACAGTACATATAACATTTATGATCTTCTTAACCGTGTTGTGATCTGTGACTGTTTAGTGTTCTCTATTGTGTGTTTATGTGTGTATACATATACTAACAGTTTATTGGCAGCATTTAATCGAGAGACGAACATCGTTGTCGGTGGGAACACCAGCAAAAGACACATACCTTCAATCTTCCTTTTATGCATTCTAAAATCAAAAGTGCCTTTCTCTGAGAAGTGAAAATGACAAGGTCAGAATTATATATAGATATTTCATTTATTCCTGCTGGGTTCCTTTTCAAAGTTGGCATGCTTTGTATAAAACTACATGTTGCTAAGTCGCTTCCTTCTGAATTCCATGGGTGTTACTGTCCAAAACCCCATCTGTCCACTAACACGTGTATAGAACTGATCTTCCTTGTGACTAAACTGTTATGTCTCAAAAACTATCTTTTCCATTAAGTCATCACTACACGTAACCTAAAGATCTTTGCCAGGTTTTTGTCACATATCTTTGTTTATTATTATCATTAGCTTAAATTCCACCTATCAAGTTAACATTCCTAGGAACTAATAAATGTAAAATAATATTTATTCTAAATATTTTTATTATTCCAAAACATATTTCTACTGACAAAACTTTTTAGCTTGAATAATTATATGAATCTGCAATGCCCGATTAATATCCAACATTACAACCTTAAAGTTCCATCTCTCTGTTGCAGATATTGACGGTGTGAGAATCATAGAAAGCAACCCCTGTTGTAGACGTTTGTCACAAGCAGCCACTTTTTTTGTTTGAAATTGGTCATGTCAAATTGAGTATTAATGTCTCGGGAGGGAGGGGGGGCGTACACTGCTCATTGTACGTTAAATTATTATAAACAAGTGATCCCCTATTTTATTTAATGAAATATGCCTGAGAGAAAAATTGCGACCTAAATATATATATATATATATATATATATATATATATATATACACGTTTTATTTTTTATTACCGTTTTATCTGTTCAGTTACATATGTTTCGGTTGCCAGACTATATTTACGATCCAGCAGCCTCGTCAGACCTTACAGAAATGGCTATTATTATTTGGAAGAACGATTTTAAAAGAAATACGAGAGAAAAAAGAAAGAAAAAAAGAGGGAAAAAGAAAGAGGAGAAGAGAAAATAAGGGGGAGGCGGAGATCAACAATAATTAAGTTTTGAAGTTTAAAATACATTAGATTGTAGTGTGTGTGTGTGGGGGGGGTTAGTAAATTCAGCTAGGCGTGGGTGAAGGTGTAGTGATATAAGGAGGGGGAGATAAAAGGGAGGGGTAAGGGGAGGAAGGGGGAGGAATTTCAATTTTGGGTTTTAAGATTTGGCTGTATTTAATAAAATTGTTTAGCTATACACTTTCTATTTTTATTTTACTTTTATTTTAATTCTCTATTTAAAAATCTAAAATTTTATTTTATTTTATTCTATTTTATATTATAATTTTTTTACAAACCAATATAGCTTACCCCCCCCCCATAATCAGCAAAGCAAACCCATACAGACCCCTAAATATTAAACCAGTAACATATATTGGAACATATTTTATCATGTGTCTACCTAAACTCCCATTATTAACTACACCCTTTTATTTTTTATCCTAACTTTACTTTATTTACTTAGTATAAACAGACACATATCTGTGTATGTCTGTATATGTATGTATATATTTATGGATATGTAGGTTATTATATAAGTGTATGAATATATGTGTACATGTGTGTGTTTGTATGTATGTATATATGCATCAATATCCTACTGAAGATATATGTCTGTGCATATATCTATGTGCATGTGTGTACATATATATATATGGGTATGTGTATATATGTATACGGGTGTGTGCATGTGTGTGCATTTATTGGCATGTATGTTTCCGCATACTTTCTGTATATATTTGTATGTGCGTATGTGGTTGTATGCATATATGTTGATATACTTTTATATACGCGTGTGTATTTGTGTATATATATATATATATGCATGTACGTGTTTATATGAGTATGTATGTGTGCGTATATGCGCGTGTATTGGCATATGTATTCACTCTTAACTGCCTAAAACAATTCATTGTCGGATGTACGTCTGGACTTGCCGTGGCCACTGCGAGCGTTCTAAAATGAAACCCTGCCAAACGCATATGACACGTTTGCTAAACCTTTCTCTCTCCCCCTCTCTTCCACCCATCAATCCATATACTCCAGTCTATAGCCAAACAATTTTACTAAATACAGCCAAATCTTAAAACCCAAAATTGAAATTCCTCCCCCTTCCTCCCCTTACCCCTCCTTTTATCTCCCCCTCTCCTCCTCCCTATATCACTACACCTTCACTCACGCCTAGCTGAATTTACTACCCCCCACACACACTACAATCTGATGTATTTTAAACTTCAAAACTTAATTATTGTTGATCTCTGCCCCCCCCCTATTTTCTCTTCCTCTCTTTCTTTTTTTCTCTTTTTTCTTTTTTCTCTCTCGTATTTCTTTTAAAATCGTTCTTCCAAATAATAATTGTCATTTCTGTAAGGTCTGACGAGGCTGCTGGATCGTAAATATGGTCCGGCAACTGAAACATATGTAACTGAACAGATAAAACGGTAATAAAAAATAAAACGCATATTTTCTCTACAATAGTGTTGGGCACTCTCTTCAGGTTTTACTAATTACCATTTTTACCATATATATATATATATATATAGAATTTTTTTTTTTAAATTCTGCCCGAATTTATCACTGGGATTGCAAATTACATCACATCATTCTCTAATTTTTTTTACATCATTTCCTAATTTTTTTTTACATAATTTTCTAATTTGTTTTACATCATTTTCTAATTTTTCATTTTCTAATTTTTTTTACATCATTTCCTAATTTTTTTTTACATAATTTTCTAATTTGTTTTACATCATTTTCTAATTTTTTTACATCATTTTCTAATTTTTTTTACATCATTTTCTAAATTTTTTTACATCATTTTCTAATTTTTTTTACATCATTTTCTAATTTTTTTTACATCATTTTCTAATTTTTTTTACATCATTTTCTAATTTTTTTTACATCATTTTCTAATTTTTTTTACATCATTTTCTAATTTTTTTTACATCATTTTCTAATTTTTTTTACATCATTTTCTAATTTTTTTTTACATCATTTCCTAATTTTTTTTTACATCATTTTCTAATTTTTTTACATCATTTTATAATTTTTTTTACATCATTTTATAATTTTTTTTACATCATTTTCTAATTTTTTTACATCATTTTCTAATTTTTTGTTACATAATTTTCTAATGTTTTTACATCATTCTCTAATTTTTTTTAACATCATTTTCTAATTTTTTTTTACATCATTTTCTCATTTTTTTTTTACATCATTTTCTAATTTTTTTTTACATCATTCTCTAATTTTTTCTTACATCATTTTCTAATTTTTTACATCACATCATTCTCTAATGTTTTTTTTTTTACATCATTCTCTAATTTTTTTTATATCATTCTCTGAAAAAAAGGGAGAAATTTATTTCTCTTCCCCATCCTTCCTCCCTCTCCTTTCATATCTTTCATTTTTTGTAAAAGCTTGACAATAACATTGATCCATTTATTTCTGATGAATTATTTTGATAATAAAGATGGACTATAAAGAGTTTCACTGTGTAAATTTTATTGTTTCAGTTTATCCACTTTTTCAAGGTTAATTGTTTCAGACTAAAATTCAAAATATAGCTGCCTGACAGCAGTTAGAGATTTTAACCTTAAAATATCTTTTTCTCCACAAAATAAGAAATAATAAATCTATTGTTTCCCTCTTTGACTGATAAGCTTCATGATGAATTGAAATGACTGCATTTTAAGCATTGTTTAAAGAATGGCAGCTTGAAATATAGTAACTTGACCACTTGTTGACCCTTTGGTCAGCAGGAAATTCTGAACCGGATCTGTAGATTGTACTGAATGGGATTAAATTGCTGCCCTCTCACTCGTAATTTAAATACCATTAAATAAACACGTTTCATAGTTGTCTCCCTTTTAAACTTTTTTGCAGATCAACCATTGGGATTCATTTTCAAATTTCACATAACTTTTATGAATTGTTTTTGTAGGGGTAACTTAATTCAGTAAGTCTAGCTATGAATTAAAAACCTAAATGTGGATTCCATGAACAAAGCCTCTTTCCTAGAACTGCCCATCTGTTGAACTCTGTTCTGCTGACCTGCTTTTCATCTGAGTATAGTATGGTCATCTTCAAGTCCAATGTAAACAAGTTCTTGTTGAACCATCCTCATAAATAATCAAATTATACCGGATTTCCGCTACTAACGATGGCTTTGTAAAGATATAGGATACTCTCAGGTATGAGTAATTTTCTAGCATGGTAGAAAGAGACCATTTTCTTTGCAGCAGTCTTAGCAATGTCTTCAATGTATTTGTTCAAACTCATGTTGCCTGTGAACGTCAAGCCAAGGAGTTTGGATGTAACCTCTCAGGTAGGGTGCTATTTGTCAGTCAGTCATTGAGTCTGTTTTTTGTAATTGTTAAAAGTAAGAAGCTTAGTCTTAGTAGCATTGAGTGTTACTAACCATTTCCAGTCTCATTCCACTGCAGACTGACAGTCGTTTTCTAGGTTTTCTGCTATTGTCCTGAATATGTGTGCATTCGTTTTTCGCTTATGACTATTATAAAACAGTGTGTCATTAGAAAATATACATTAAATAAATATAAATTAAACGAAAAATCTATTTATATTCATACAGTTAAGAAAATCAAATTAAAAAAATAATTCTTAGCTCGAATCTTCGTCATATGTTCAATGAATTATTCAGTGAACATCTGACGAATATAATTTTTTTTTAATTGTACAAAATTCTGTCGTTTACCATCTTTTCAGCGGATAATCCATTTTTTTACAAGTAATGCGTCCTATTTTTTTTTTTTTTAATTCTGCCCGAATTTATCACTGGGATTGCAAATTACATTGTTATGATGACTAAACTTATGCATTTATGACATGAAAAGTTATATTGATGGTGTGAGACTCTAAGAAAGCAAGCTCTGTCATGAACGTGTGTCAGAAGCAGAGATGCATCATTGAATTCCTGGCAAAAGTGCATTGAGAATGGTGCTGACTATGTAGAAAATAATTTCTGGAACATAAAAGATTGCTTATTTTAATGGCAATAATCCTGTCTTCAATAGCTCTTATACTTTTTGAATAAAAAAATAGGAGGGTTTACTTTTGAATGACACTCATAAAAATGTTCCCGGGGTTTGCTGTATAAACTTAATGTAAACTGATTCCTCTGGTAATAATATTTTGTGATGTTTTTTTTTTTCATAATTCTCTAATTTTTTTTTTTTTTTTCATAATTCTCTAATTTTTTTTTCATAATTCTCTAATTTTTTTTTCATAATTCTTTAATTTTTTTTTTTTTATAATTCTCTAATTTATTTTTTTTTTCATATTTCTCTAATTTATGTTTTTAACATCATTCTCTAATTTTTTTTTCATAATTCTCTAATGGTTTTTTTTTTTATAATTCTCTAATTGTTTTTTTTTTCATAATTCTTTAATTTATGTTCTTAACATCATTCTCTAATTTTTTTTACATCATTCTTTATTTTTTTTTACATCATTCTTTTTTTTACATCATTCTCTATTTTTTTACATACTTCTCTAATTATTTTTTACATCATTCTCTTATTTTTTACGTTATCTATTTTTTTTACATCATTCTCTAATTTTTTTACATCACATCATTTTCTAATTTTTTTTTTACATCATTCTCCAATTATTTTTACATAATTCACTAATTTTTTTTTATATCATTCTCTGAAGAAAAGGGAGAAATTTATTTCTCTTCCCCATCCTTCCTCCCTCTCCTTCCATATCTTTCATTTTTTGTAAAAAGCTTGACAATAACATTGATCCATTTATTTCTGATGAATTCTTTTGATAATAAAGATGGACTATAAAGAGTTTCACTGTGTAAATTTTATTGTTTCAGTTTATCCACTTTTTCAATTTGCCTATGCATTTTGTCATTACGTTATGCAGTTTTTCCTCATATCTATCCCCATGCATAACTCTCTATATTCTATAATGTGCATATATATATATATATATATATATATATATATATATATATATATATATATATTCATTCTATATAGTTTACTTGTAGCAACCTTCGTTTTCCTTATTTTGTCCTTAGTTCTCACATTTCATAAATGATGTTTCTGACAAAGGGGGAAGAATTGTTGTTTTTGGGTTGGAATCTGTCCTTATAACATTTATTGTTGGCTGGTTTTTTGACCGTGAAGAGGTACTTATTTTTAGCTTTTTAGATCAAGTGACTACATGCTTTGACTGGAGCGATTTTCACGTAAAAGAATATTTATGACTACGTTTCTATTTATCTAAGCTTATTCATATTCTATTTGTTACTTTCTCTCGACACACGAATGCATCTGCACTTAATGTGACTTGGACTAATTATTTTCATCTGTAACTGATTGTTCAATAAAACAATGTCATGATTTATTTATTTTATTTCCACATTTAAAAAAATTAGGCTTTCTTTCTAAATGTAAATGACACTTTCTTTTTTTTTTTTTTTTTCGGATAATGTAATATTTTTTTAATAATTCGTTTTTATGTTATTGCTTAATTATTAAACATGATTGTGGATACTTTTTTTTTATGTTGGTGTCAGGGTTTATAAAACTTCCATTATGAAATGAAAAATGTCTTTTGATGTTGACTTAACAAAATATTTAAAGTTATTAAAAAAAAAAAATAATGATGACAATAAAAATTAAATCTGTGACAAAACTAATTTATAAAACTCATTATGTCTCTCTGTTTCCATATTTTCAAACTCTATCTCTTTCGAAACTAAAAGTCGCAGAGCAGTGCTAGGGGCCTCAAATGATTGGATTTTTTATGGACTGTTCTTCTATGGGTCTAATAGTTTTTAAGGGGTCAAAATTGAAAAAAATCGTTATACATTTTGTACATCCATCTTAGTTTATTTTTAATCAGTTGCGTGTCACGTTGGTACAGCAGTAACGTCACTAGCTTTGAATGTTACAGTTTTACTTTTGGTTTCGATTCTAGCTGGTGGCACCTAAAGTCTTTTTTTTTCTTTTTTTTTTTTACTTTTGAAAGCACGACTATAATAAAATATACGAAATCTGGACAAATTAAAATATATTTAAGCATATTTTGCGTCCTGGCAAAGTCGGGCGCCCCCCCACTAGTAAATATTAAAAATATCTATACTCCATTAAAAATTTTTTTTTTTTGTGTGTGTGTATTTATATTCATATTAAAAGCTCTATTTTAAAAAGAAAATACAACTTTATTATTTATGGATTGGGGAATTGCATCCATCTGCAAAAGATCTAGTTAATTTGCATATTCTTTTAAACATTCATTTTAATTAATTCCCTATTAGTTTTTTCGATTTTCTTATGGGATGATCATCTTTAGTTAACAATTATGTGTAATTATATTCATGCAGATATTCCACATGATTTATACTTGCATAATATTTGCGTAAAAAGGTTATAGTAAACACAAACCTCTTTCTCTCTCTCTCTCTCTCTCTCTCTCTCTCTATATATATATATATATATTTATTATTTTTTTACTATAATAATTAAATACCTACAGACACTAGTGTTTCATCCTTTCGGGATTCTTCAGTGCAGGGTGTCACGATTACTACCAGTCGAACGATTCGAACCCCGCGACACGAGACATCTCTGGCTCGATTAGCGGAGGCTGTATCCATTCGGCTACCATTAACCGTGTGAAATAGCGTTGAATTTTAAACATTTTAATTTAAATGTTCATTACGTCAGACAGACAGTGATCAAATCGTTATACGATGATCTACGCATAAGAGCTAAATTGACCGACTTTTAATTCAACTGAAAGTGCTCAACGATATATATATATATATATATATATATAATTTGTTTAAAAACTTTTGCCTACCAAGTTTTTTCTCTACAGACATAAAACTTATTATATAAGGTATTCAAACCCATGCAAAACTTTATATTTAGATTTTAGCTGGGGAAAATTGGTGTAAAAGTGAAAATTAAAGAAATGAAATTTGCCAGGTGAAGGTCGAACGACGGTATTACAAATATGCATGCGTAACATAATAGCTATTGGTTCATGTTTTAATTTTTAGCCTTACAGCAAACATGTCTTCATAGCTCAGGAAAAGGAAAAAGTAAATCGTAAGCTAAACGTTTTGGTTTCAATTCTCAGTGGTGGTACACAAGTCATTTTTATTTATTTATTTTTTTAACTTTTTAAATCATTACTATATATTTCGTCCAATATAATATAAGAATAATAAATATGAAATCTGCATTAATCAAAATATTATATTTAAGCGTATTTACGACCGGGCAATGCCGGGCGGCCTGCTAGTTAATAATAAAGTTCTTGATTTGACTTGTCTTAGAGCTAAGGATCAGTTGATCAAAGAAAGACAAAACCATTTTAAAAAATAGTGCATCAATTTTCCCAGAATGCAATACTAATACAACTAATCTCTGTGATACAGGGTTTTAGATATTCGAGGACATATTAGGTTGAATAAAACCTTCTTTATTTACTCTATGAACTGGCAAATAATCTATATAATTATAAAACTCAAATGACCTTGTAACGGGTGTTGTAACCCAACATCCGGTTTACGACTTCCGGTTGCGCATGCGTACATAAACAAATAATCAACGCAACAATAAAATGTATTGTTTTACTGTGTACGTTTTCAGCGTCCAATTTTTTTTTTTTTTTTCGCATTTAAATTATCAAAATAAACAATTGTTAATACTTTCTGCATTTCTTTTACATCGTTCATTTCCGTATTATGTTTAGGTTATTTTAACGCAATTTCTTCCAAATAAATCTACTTTAACCCGTTGACCACCAGAAGAACATATTACAATGGCGATTTACCCACCACCTTCATTTTTTTTAAATTTATTCTCCATTTTTTTAATACACTTTTCTTAAAAAAACATTCATAAATTTTCGTCTACACTACCAACATAAATAAATAACCCCGCAAATATGTTTTTTTTTAAATTTGCGTTACAAATAAATAATCAACATGACAATAAAATGTATTGTTTTACTGTGTACGTTTTCAGTATCCCAATTTTTTTTTTGTGGTTAAATTAAAAGATATATCAAAATTTGAATTTAACTTTAAGTATTATGGTATCTGTTCAGTGCACATTTACCTATAAGTATGGCAAATCACTTATAATTCAATGGTTGTAAGTTTTTTTTGTTTTTTTTTCAAAAATAAACAATTATAAACAGAACGACTCACTGAAATCTATCTATATTCTTTTTTCATTTTAATATACTTTCATAGAAATGTTTCTGTTATATCACAAAAAACTATTTTCTTTACGTCACAAGGTCACACTCATATATTAATTCCATAGCTAATATAATATACTGACCCAATGGGTCACGGGTAGTCTAGTATAAATTAAATCCTTTGAAATAAAAGAAATTAAATTTTATTACTATTCGTGTTAGTTCTTTTCAGACTTATTTACTATTTAAACTTCTCATTATTTTATTGACCAATCAGAATGAACGATTTATTTCGGTTTGTGGGGTGATGTTACATCTATGTGACAGTGGATTAAGAGCATTAATATATTAGTGTGATAAAGGATTATAAAAAAATCTTGTATGAGTAGATGTTGTTCATATGAGTAGAGGATACGTCCTTGACAATCAGTATCAATGGCTTTATTTCTGTTGGCTGAGGTAGGATTTTGTGCAATCTTAGGAACTCCATTTTGCCAGGCCTTACCTTCTCTCCTTGAAATGCTAGTTTATTGAGCCTAAATGCTCCTGAGAAGGAATTTTGATTGAGCTGCTCTGGCATTTTGTAGGCCAGAGTGTACTTCTTTTAGTGTGCTCGTTTTTCAAAATCTTACCTGACCTTGTGTCTAATCTCCTGAGGTAGGTGCTCGACTGAGTTTCAATCTATGCCCACCCTCCTGTAAAACATTTGCAAAAAACACTCTACTTTGTGTGGGACACAATACCATGGGACTGCTTTCCAGCTGACTATAAAATGGTCATTTTCAAGTTTAATGTAAATAAGTTCTTGTTGAGCCGTCCTCTTAAATAATCAAAACTCTACCCAAGTTTCACCATTACTGATCAACACAGTGTTATCTCACTACCTAATACTCATTCATACTTATCCTTAAGTGGCCTCTAGGCCTTGATAAACAGTGACTCATAAGTAAAAAAAAAGGTAAATAAAAATCATGTGCAGTGAGAATTTGTGGTAAGTTTTTCACTTCAGTCATGAATGACCTGAGCCATTAACTATGCCTATTTACTTGACTCTCCACGGGGGAAGGGGGGGGGGCAAAGTTAACGAAAAGGTTATTTTTTATGAATCGAAAAAAATAAACATTACCTCAGTCAAGAAAGATTTCTCTTCCTTTAATGGTGGACAGAACAAATACTACATTTCAATTCCAACCAAAGATTGGCTGTGTCATAAATATGAATTAACAACAACAACAACAAAGTGTTTATCAAATTAAGATTGCTTCTATATATAAACCCTTTTATAAATTTACTGTCTCGGCATTAAACGACCTGAATACTTTATATATGCTGTAAAAGAGACCAGTTAGAACCTCTAAGCCTCTTATAGGTATGACCTTGGTTTTTATGTGCTAAAAAACATTAAAGTTCCAGGGCTCTGAAATCAGTACATAAAATATACCTTTAAACCCCCTTCTATCTATCTCTGACAGTTTTATTTGTGGCATTTCCAGTTTCAACTTGTAGTTTTTTTCTGATATTTCTGCAGATCTAAAGTTGCTGGAAACTTTTTATTGCCATTTTATTTTGGTATTCAATCTTTTTAACACTTTTAGAAAGAAAATATTGCAACTTTTATATATATAAAAGATTGGAATTTATTGCAAGCTATGGAGATGCAATAAAAAAAGTAGATAAAAATAAAAATCTATAAGAAAAAAAAAATGAAAACATTTCGATTTTTTTAAACATTTTTTACCTTTTTATATATGCTAAAATCGTGTGTTCATTTTCCTTGTGTTTTACACAGTGCTTTTACCACGGAATGCCCACATAGTTGATTCTCTTTAATGCATTTCTTGTGAAGCATGCTACAGCTACTCATTTTTATGTTTCACATGAGGATTTATAATTCGTATTATTTAGATTATTCGCTCTACAGTTTTCATCTTGAGATTTTATTCGCATAGTGATTCAGTTGATGTAATCTCCGACCTTCTTTAGGTATATCTTGTTGAACTTACGAACCTTTCTGTCAAAAAAAGACACATGGTGTAGCGAATAAATTACTTAATAAAATTCAATTATAAGTTGCACTCTTCTGGAGGTTGAAAGCTCAGTCCTTGAGTAAGTGACACTAAAATACTATTGCGAATTACGTAGGGTTTCTATCCAGTCATGACTGACGGAACTAGAGCATACTACCATGGATTAAATAAAGACTTTCATTTGAAATTCTTTACAGATTTCCAAGTTTGATAGAAAGATTTCTGAGTTTGACAAGATACACTGAAGAAGGCTGAAGATTATATCGACGAAAGTGTTGTGCAATTAACACATAAGATGAGAACAGTAATATGGATAATCTAAATAATAGAAATGACTCATTTTTACTTACCAAATGTCGGAAAATATTTGAGATAAATGTAAAAGATTTCTATAAAAAAACATTTGCATAATTTTAAATTAAAAAGAAAAATAACCGAAGATGTTGCATTTTAATCAACTCTAAAAATGAGCAATAACAGTGGTGTGACAGTGCTCAATAATAGCTAACAGGAAAGAGAAAGGAATTAAATGTTTGAAACGGATAGGCAAGAGAGAGAAAGTAATCTATAAATATAAAAGCGAAAATGTATTTCCTCGATGTCCATAAAAGGCTTCTTTCAGAGAAGCGCTCGCTCGCTTCACAACTTTTTAAAACTTTTTATATCATCTATAAATTGTAATATCTCACAGTTAACCACGGAGCTCGCCTGTCTATTTAATTTGAATGACTTTCAAACGTTGATTATTCGACATTTCCCGCATCAGCACGCGTTACATTCGGTTTTCGGTATAAATAAAAAGCGAAACTCGACTCTAATCACAGCCCCTCCCCCTCTGTGGCATGGGGGACAAGATCAAAGTTTAGTATCTGTTCCGACAGATGCTGCAAGCAATGACTAGCTATGACTAGCAAAGACCATATGGGGGGGTAACCCCACGTATCTGAACTTGGTCAATGTAGGAATCACCCTACAGACCACAGTTACTATCCACCTCCCATTTCCCACCTCTCGGGAGCTGGATCCCCCTTTCCCTCCCCCCTCCCTCTCTCTCCACATTAAAAAACGGCCTTGTGCCTAATTTGCTCAGTGG
This sequence comes from Euprymna scolopes, assembly GCF_053919585.1. Taxonomy (NCBI): domain Eukaryota; kingdom Metazoa; phylum Mollusca; class Cephalopoda; order Sepiida; family Sepiolidae; genus Euprymna; species Euprymna scolopes. Next base: position 36,681,315 of record NC_136483.1, on the reverse strand, counting down.
GGAAGTAAATAAACAAACACAGCCCCCCCCCCGCTTCGGCGGCACGGGGGACAAGATCAAAGTGTAGTATCTGTTCCAACAGATGCTGCAAGCAAAGACTAGCTATGACTAGCAAAGACCATATGTGGGGGTAACCCCACATATCTGAACTTGGTCAAGGTAGGGATCACTCTACGACCACAGTTACTATCCAGCTCCCATTTCCCACCTCTCGGGAGCAGGATCCCCCTTTCCCTCCCTCCATCTCCACATTAAAAAACGGCCTTGTGCCTAATTTGCTCAGTGGGGAAGCAAATAAATACCGGCAGTACGGGGGACAAGATCAAAGTGTAGTATCTGTTCCGACAGATGCTGCAAAGCTATGACTAGCAAAGACCATATGTGGGGATAACCCCACATATCTAAACTTGGTCACTGAAGGGGCAACCCTTCATACCAACAGTTTCTAATCCAGCTCCATTTCCCACCTCTCGGGAGCTGGTACCCCCTTTCCCTCTCCCCTCCCCCCCATCTCCACATTAAAAAACGGCCTTATGCCTAATTTGCTCAGTGGGGAAGCAAATAAATATCACAGCCCCCCCCCCCCCCGCTTCGGCAGCACGGGGGACAAGATCAAAGTGTAGTATCTGTTCCGGCAGATGCTGCAAGCAAAGACTAGCTATGACTAGCAAAGACCATATGTTGGGGTAACCCCACATATCTGAACTTGGTCAATGTAGGGATCACCCTACAGACCACAGTTACTATCCAGCTCCCATTTCCCACCTCTCTGGAGCTGGTCCCCCTTTCCCTCCCCCCTCCCTCTCTCTCCACATTAAAAAACGGCCTTGTGCCTAATTTGCTCAGTGGGGAAGCAAATAAATCCCACAGCCCCCCCCCCCGCTTTGGCGGCACGGGGGACAAAATCAAAGTATAGTATCTGTTCCGACAGTTGCTGCAAGCAAAGACCAGCACCGACCATATGTGGGGGTAACCCCACATATCTGACCTTGGTCAATGTAGGGATCACCCTACAGACCAACAGTTACTATCCAGCTCCCATTTCCCACCTCTTGGGAGCTGGTCCCCCCTCCCACCCACCCCCCTCCCTCTCTCTCCACATTAAAAAACGGCCTTGTGCCTAATTTGCTAAGTGGGGAAGCAAATAAATCCCACAGGCCTCCCCCCCCCCGCTTCGGCAGCCCGGGCGACAAGATCAAAGTGTAGTATCTGTTCCGACAGTTACTGCAAGCAAAGACCAGATGTGGGGGTAACCCCACATCCCTGACCTTTAACCAGCTCCCATTTCCCACCTCTCGGGAGCTGGTCACCTTTTTCCCTTCCCCCTTCCCTTCTTTCCTCACATTAAAAATTGGCCTTGTGCCTAATTTGCTCAGTGGGGAAGCAAATAAATAAACACAGGCCCGCGCGCCCTCCGGGGCCCAGGCGATAAGATTAAAGTGTAGTATCTGTTCTGACAGATACTGCAAGCAAAGATCAGATGTGGGGGCAACCCCACATACCTGACCTTTAACCAGCTCCCATTTCCCACCTCTCGGGAGCTGGTCCCCTTTTTCCCTTCCCCCTCCCTTCACTCCTCACATTAAAAATTGGCCTTGTGCCTAATTTGCTCGGTGGGGGAGCAAATAAATACCCACAGGCCCAGAACCAGTGGTCTAACGTTTGGTCAATGTCGACTTCGTCATATCAGACGGTAGCTTTCATTTTGAGACGAGGGAGCGGGTTTTTAAAATAAACAAACTGATTTATTGACCTCATTAAAACTGTCCCGCACAAAATGCTAACTGCTGAATAGCTATCGCCGTCACGTCAATGAAAAACGCGCACCTGTTTTTTTTTTCACACTTTACTATTTTCCAACTGCGCGTCGTCAAGGCTTCGTTTTTTTTTCACGGGCACCTGTTTTTTTTTTTCACATTTCGGGTTTTTTTCACACACACCTACAAACACTCGGGCAACGCCGAGTACCCCTCGCTAGTCTGTCATATAAATCTCACCTGTCTGTTAGTGTGTGTGTATGTATGTATGTCTGTCTAAAACTTTCGACAGAGGCGACGGATTTTCACAAGATTGGTATCGTTTTGAAGCTCGACCCTTCAGACGACAAATATTGAAAAATTGATAAAAAAGCATTAATTCATTCACTTTTCTACAGGGAGGAGTCACTTTTGCTCAGTGGGGAAGCAAATAAATCCCACAGCCCCCCCCCCTTTATCTACAGGGAGGAGTCACTTTTTTTGCCGATATTTTCAAAAGTCATCCCCTCTTTTCGATTGACTAGCCTTAATTTAAACCTTTGTCACTTCTGGTTTGACAATGGGGGCAACGCCGGGCACTCAGGCTAGTCTATTATATAAAAGGCAGCTGTCTGTATATATGTCTTGCTAAAACTTGGAAAATACTCAACAAATCCCTGTAAATGTGGTATTTTTTAAATCTGAAAAGTAATATATAAAATTTAGAAAAAGGATTCATTCTTTAGCGGTCAAATGGCCATTTATGTTATTAAATGTTATCAAGGAGTCAACATGGTTTTTAATGTTATGTAAAGGGAAATAACACTATTTTTTTTTTCACTGACTTATTTCCTTTATGCCAACTCTAGTTCGTGTATCTATGTTAAGAGGGAAGAATGAGCTGAGTGAAGAAGAAAGAAGAGGTGGGAATTGGAAAAGAAAGAGGAATTGAAGTTAGGTTACACTTTTGCCAAAGGCAATACTGGGTAGTCCTACTAGTCTATTATATAAGGGCGGTTGTCTGTGCGTTTGTATGTCTAGCTAAAAGTAAAAATCTACAAAACAAAGACTCATAAAGTTTGTATATTCGTGATCAACATTACCCTAGATATATAATATCTAAAATTTGAAAAAAATTATTAATTCTTTGGGGATAAACTGGGCTATATTTTGTAAGGAGGAGGTCAGGTTTTCAGCATTATGTACTAACTACCAGGATGCCTGGCATTGCCCATTTGTAAAATATGCTTAAATATGATATTTTAATTCATACAGCTTTTGTATTATTATAGAACCAATACTCTATTTATCATTATATTGTTCGCAACATATACAGGGTGGAACGATAAATTTGTCGCCCTAAAGAAAGCAACATTTTAAAACTTTTATTGAAAAAAAATCAATTCAGGTAACTTGATTATGTAGAGCTGACATCTATTCAATGTAGCTGCCTTTAGCTTCAATCATCACCTCGATATGGGTCTGGAACTGGGAGCATGTCTTTTCCACAAGTGCTGGCAGGATTTTGGAAAATACTCAGTGGATGGTGGCAATCAGTCTGGTTTTGGTGTTATAGGAGGTTATGTTGGTGATGTTCTTAATGTATGACCAAACGAAGTAGTCCAGCAAGTTCAGATCAGGGGGAGGAGAAGGGCCAAGTCTGGGTCTCTTTGGACTTGTGGGCCGGCGCCAAGTCCTTCTGCCGCATCAGGAGATGGTTACACTCTTTAGCACATCCAGGTAAACTTTGGTGTTGATTTTTAAGCTGACTTCAAAGATTTGAGGTGGCATGATGTGGCCCTCACTTAAAACCATATCATATTCTGTGGCCAGAAACTTTATTGTGCTGTGCCCTCGAGCGTTGAACTATCCAGATTTACATTTTGGGGGTGCTGGCAATGGTCCTGTTGTCATTACTTTCTCATTGAACATTGTGTAACTTAGAACAAGACACATCACTTTTAGATCTGTTTTCACTTCCTGCTGAACAGTGCGCAAAAGAGACCACTGAATGGTTCAAAATAGCAATTGGAGCATGTGTTCCCACACGGAAATTTTATAACAAGCCCCATTCTCCTCAATGGTTTACTTCTACTTGTGCAGTTGCCATCGCGCAAAGGCAGCATGCATACCACAGATTCAACCAACATGTCTAGTTCAAACAGACAGAAGTATGTAGAAGCCAGAAATAACTGTAAAAAAGAAATAGCGACAGCTAAGAAAGAATTTACTGAAACCACCAAAAAACGCATCAAAGCACAGAAATTAGGAACCCGTGACTACTGAAAAATCTACAACAGTTTAGTAAATAATGGGCAATCAACAATTCCCCCACTATCCAACAGTCATGAGGTTGTTTGCTCAGCAACCGAGAAGGCTAACATGCTTGCCAGTCAGTTTGCCTCCAACTTCACACTGGAACCTGCTAACTACCCCCTTCCTGACTTTCCTTTGCAGTCAGATGCCATACTAAATGATCTGAAAATCACCCCTTCTCAGGTGTATGCTATCATAAAAAATCTTGACACTTCAAAAGCATGTGGACCTGATCTCATCCCAGCTGTGCTATTAAAAAACTGCTCCGCCAAAGTAGCTCCAGTTCTCTTCAAACTTTACAACAAATGCCTTAATGAATCTTGCTTTCCTGCCTGCTGGAAAACTGCTTCTGTCGTATCAGTTTTCAAGAATTCTGGCGAAAGAACTGACCCAGTAAATTACCGACCCATTTGCCTCCTCCCACTTTTTGCCAAAATATTTGAGTCCATAATTAACAAAGCTCTAATCCAACACCTTACAGATGCTAAACTTCTGACCGACGAACAATATGGATTTAGGCAAACCTGTTCCACAGCAGACATCTTAACTGTAATCTCTGAGCATATATACCAGTTACTTTACAAAGCAGGGGAAAGTAGAGCGGTAGGTCTAGATATATCTAAGGCTTTTGACAGGGTATGGCATGAAGGTCTTCTCAGGAAAGTCCGATCATACGGTATCACTGAAAGAATACTGAACATAATTAAATCCTTCTTAGATAAGAGAAAAATCCAGGTTGTCCTCGATGGTCATACATCTAAACAATATGATATAAATGCGGGAGTGCCCCAGGGGTCTATCCTTGGACCTCTATTATTCCTAATATTCATAAATGACCTCCCTGACAAAATTGTCTGTGAGATAGGTATATATGCTGATGACACCACGCTCTATAACAGACACGACAGGAAAACAAATGAACACATATCTAAAGAAATGGCAGAAACACTAGAGGATGACCTCCAATCTGTAGTGGAATGACGACAAAAATGGATGGTCACATTCAATGCTGCCAAGACTAAACTTGTTTCCTTCAATAATTACAAGAAACCTTCTCTACCACCAATAGCAATGGCCAATGACTCTTTATCTGAAAGTACATCCTTTAGACTCCTCGGCCTAACACTGTCAGGAAACATGAGTTGGAACAATTACATTGAGAGCATTGCCAGGACCGCTGCGAAGAAGGTAGATTCTCTCTACTGTGCTAGAAAGCTATTAACGCCTGAAAGTATCTTGTACCTCTATAAGGCCACCATTCGCCCATATATGGAGTATTGTTGCTATATTTGGGCTCGTGCATCTGCTACTAGTCTCTCACTCCTAGACAAGGTTCAAAAGAGAGTCGTCAACCTAATAGGTCCTGAACTGTCATCTAAGCTTCAGCCTCTGTCCTATCGACGAAATGTAGCATCCCTCTGCCTGTTCTACAAGTAAACGGTGAATGCTCTGAAGAACTGCAAGCACTTGTACCTCCTCTACGTAAATATCCCCGACAAACCCAACAAGCATCAAAATCTCACCCCTTCACAGTTGAAATCCCTAGATATAAAAGAGCCTTCTACTCGAGTAGTTTCTTCCCCAGAACCGCTAGACTTTGGAATTCCCTTCCGGGTTCCTGCTTCCCCAACTGTACTGACATGCAGAAGTTCAAGTGTAATGTGAACCGACATCTTGCTGCCCAACTTCCTACACAGTACCCCTGTAGCTTATGTCCCTGATAGTAGCCTCCTACCTCAAAGTGGCAATGTGCCTTGTTTGGGGTGAAAATGTAATTAAAAACAAAAAAGAAAATTATAGAAGGCTCCTATTGCTCTTGAGATTTGTACACACCTAACCAACTAATAGATAGTCTGCAACAAAAAAAAGGAAACCGGTTTTCATCAAACAGAAATGGAACCATGTTGTCTTTTCTAGGGCGACAATTTTTTTGTTCCATCCTGTAGTAGTGATTTCAAGTTTAAAAAATAAAATATAACATCAGCTAGGATCGAAACCAAAACATTTAATCATCATTTGAACTATCATTAGATGGATAAGAAGACGTTTAAAATTTAACCGACTTTAGCCTATAATTGTATATTTGTGCGTTTTTACAAAAGCACTTGAAGTCAACTTACGCCTGCCAAGTTCAAATTTTTCTTTAATTTTGACATTTTATTTTTACCGAATTGAATTTGTTCTACTGGTCCAAATCAAGTTTCAAGTTTGTAAACCAAAAAGTGACAGAGCAGTTTGATAGAGATCATTCCTCAGACAGACATGATCACTTATATATATATATATATATATAGGGAGAGAGAGAGATTTGGAAAGATAATGCCGATTCAGTTTTCAAATAAATCTATTACATTAATGAGAATTGTGTGTGTCTGTCTGGTAGTTTATTATATAAAGGACAGTTTTCTGTGTGCATGTATGTTTGTATCTCTCGCTAAAGATCAAAACCTACAAAACATACCCACAAAGTTGATATGCTCTAGATCAATGTCGTCATAGATGAATAATATCTAAAATTTAGAAAAATTATTTATTCTCTGGGGAGGGAGGGGCCAACTGGGCCAGATTTCGTCAGGAAGAGGGTGGTTTTCACTGTTACTAAGTCGAAAAGAAAATGGTGACTCATTACATGAGGAAGACATTATAGAAGGATAGTTTGTGTGTGTGTGTGTGTGTGTGTGTGTGTGTGTGTCCAGCTAGAGAGGAATGGGCTGGGTGAAGGAAAAAGAGGGTGTTGTGGAGAAGAAAAGGAAAACAGTAGAGAGAAAGGTAGAGAAAAGTAGAGAAATAGAAGTTTTAATAAAAAGATGCTTCACTTTTGCCCCCCCCCCCCTGCAACTCCTAGTTTACATATAAGTTAATATAATAGTTAATGAAGAGCGTGTTATATTAGTTTAGGAGACACTGAGAGAGGCACACGAATTGATCATGATAAAGAGATATTGAAAGAGTACAAAAAAAAAAAATCTTGAGATTGCAGATCACACTATCGAGCTTGCATGATTTATCTCCCTTGGATCTTTTTTACAATTATTTTTCTTCAGTCAAATATATTTTATTTAGCTGTTCAAGAAATTTTAATTGTCTGCGTCTTTTGCTCTTTCCTTCCTATTTTCTCCATTTCTCTACTCAAATCTCTTACAATTTAATATCCTTTCATTTTTTTTTTTCATATTCAGATTATTATTCTCACTTTATTATTTTTACAACATTTCAGCTGTTTAAGTGCATCTTTTCAAACCTTGAAATCTTCGTAATGAATTGGAGAACGCTTTATTTAATCCGCAAGGGGAGATTGTTTTTATTCTCTAGCTATGAGAGGATAGAAGTTTTAATTATTTTATGTTATTCTTAGTGATTATCATCGGTAGTAAGTCTGGTAACACCAGACAAGGCTGTCTGAAGATACCGGCTTCCTGACTTAAATGTACTAAACATTGATGTTATTGTTTTTCCTTTCCCTTTGCAAAACTCAATCATGTTCTGCAAAACCAAAAGCAACAATATTCTCTATAAAACAACCAAACCAAACCCCATGAATAAATATTTTAAGACATAAAATACTTGAAGCATAAAATCTTTTGTTCCAAAATGACAAGATTCGTCATTAAATAATCCAAAGTGTTGATATACTGCAAAACAGAACATCCAAACCTGTAATGAGGATTAAATGTTCGACTGTCACTTAAAACTGAATATTAAGCAACACCTTTAACCATTATGCCACGGGTTCGCATGTTGTAAAGAAAAACATTTTGCAGAAGACCTGGAAAATACCATTTCAATATTGGTAAAAAAATAAAACAGTTCAATCCTTATGACAAGCACTAATAACTAAGAATAGCATAAAATAACACTTCTATCTGATAATGGTCGATTAAACGAGGACAATCTCACGCCTGTGAATTAAATAAAGGATTCAGTTTAAACTTCCAAATAGATTTCAAAATTTGTCATAAAGATTCCTAAGTCCCAAAACTGCATCTGAAGAAGGTCAGGAGTTTCATCAGCTGAAACATGAAAATAACTACAAAATGAATGATTCAAATTTTCAATCCTTATCTGAAAATATATTCCCAAATATTATATAGCGAACACGAAATTACATAAACTATTTAATGCAATGATTTTTCTTCAGCACCAATGTCAACAGTCTATGCCATTGTTGAGATGTGTAGTTCCTTGTTAAGGTATGGCTTTGGTCCTGTGCAATTCTAGAAGACCCATCTTCCCAGATTTTCCCCGTCTTCTTTTGAAAAGGCATTCCTACCAGGGAAGCTAGCAGACCTATCCAGGCACATTTTGCATTCTAGTGCTCTTCCTCTAGGGCGTTGGCTCTTCAAATCCCACTTTCTAACCCTTGTGTCACATCATCTTGCTGTCGCAGGTAGATAAATATCATAATGCTATTTTTGGTACTCTCCATCAAGCATTTAAAACTTCAGACACTTTTTCCAGCAGAGCATTATCTGTTCCCCGCAACAACGATTTTTAGAACACTGTAATCTTTTATCTTATTCTAATTTCCTTTATGTAACTTATAAACTTCTTATCTTCCTGTCTCAGATTCTGATTAATTCTACGCTCAAGTCTGAATAGTTGTTGTAGTTTTCAAACTTCTCGCTTTAGTTAGTAAGTTTCCATAGCAATAACAGTTCTGCTGCAGTGTTCAGTAGCAGCTAACAGGAAACCGAGAGAATGGAGAATATTTGAAACAGGATCAGGAAGAGAGAGAGTGAGTGATTGGCATGTGTTGATAACGCATGAAAAAGAGCATGTTATATTAGTTTAAGAGAGAAAGCGAAGCACATAAGTTAACTATAATAGAAAGATAGTGAAAGAGATAACATATTTGTGCTTGTTAAATCGCCTATAAAAAAAAACTTTGTTATTTTGTCATTTTTGTATTTTTTTTCTCATTTCATTTTTCAAAAAATGACAAAAAAACAAACATTGATAAGGAGGGATATCACCAAAAGTGTAAAAAAATAAATAAAATAAATAAAAATAAGAACATATTAGAAAAAAGTTATTACTTGTGTAGGCTTCAAACTCAAATTTCATAAAACTTTCAATTCTTTGAAAATTGCTCATCATCATGAGTCGCATCTTCCACTTGGTGCGGATTGCGAACCCATGTGACTTATTTTTCGCCATTCCTTCCGATCCAGAACAAGTTGATCGATGGAAACCCAACTGTTGAAAGATGTCCAATCAAAAACATTTTATCTCCACCTTCTCCTTGGCTTTTCTCTGCCTCATTTGCCTTCTAACATATCCTCAAAGCATAACTTTGACAGGTTGATCGTTTGACATGGCCAAAAAGTTTCAAGGGTTTACTTTTGAGTTTATCAAATAGAGGGGCTAGGGAAGTAGTTTGACAGAGAGTGGATATTTTGCTTTTTTCGATCAGACGAAATGCATTATGTGATTTTAATACACCTCAATGTGATTGGCTACTTGTTTAGTCCATGTGATAAAATCAAGGCCATATAAAACTGCAGGGAGGACATAAATAAACTTTTACTTTAACAGTTGTCGGCACCCTTTTTGATTTTAGAATGGTGTTGTGTTTTTGGAAAGCCACTCAACCCAGTTTGATTCTATGTCATCTCGTGATCACTGGAGAAAGTCAGTTTATGCCTTAAATAAATGAATTGGGTGACCTGTTTGATAGGTTTCAACTATGATTTAGCTGTAGACATATGTTTTCTTTAGGTTTATTTCTAATCTTATCTCCTTTGTATTCTTTGCTAATACATTAACAAAAACTTAGTTTATGTGTGCATTCATTAAAAAGAACGATGTCATCAGCGTAAGAGAGGTTGGAGAGGATTTGTCCACCTACAGAAAACCCGCTTTGACAAGCCTCTTCTGAAAATTGCTATGATATTAAATTTGAAAACTCATATTTCTTATAAATTAAACATTTTATTTTCAATTTTTACATTTATTCCAAACTAGGCACATTGCCACTGATGCATGAGGAGCTGTTTTGAATTCGGTGCACAGATTTAATAGGCCATTGCAAATGGGGAATTGTGCAAAGAAATATTTGTTCACACTACATTTAAATTTCTGCATATTGGTATAGTCAGGGAAATCCAAAGGCAAGCGATTTGATGCAAAAAGCTGTTAGAGTAGAACGCTTTCCAACATCTGGGAATCTCTACAGGGAAGAGATCAGATTTTACACAGGCTTAAAAAGGCCTTTAATTTTGAGCTTTGTCTTGAAAAGGTCTTATTTCTATTAGTACATGGAAAAGGCCTTGAAAATATGGGAAATGTCTTGAAAAGGTTTTGAAAATCATGTTGTTCAGTAAAAATTTGTGTTGGAATATAAAATCGAAATAATTACTATTAAAGTATTTTTTAAATATTAGAAATAAAATCAAGGGTTTGTTTTACAATACACATTGGTACGAAAAAATGGTAAACAACAAATATATAACAAATAAATGTTGTGAAAGGCAAGATAAGTTACTTTTCTACCTATCTGGAAAAGTTTTTAATGGCTTACTTTAAAACGTTTATGTGGTCTGAAAAACAAATAGTGTCGAGCATTAGGTGAGAACAAAAGAAAAAAAAAAAACGGTTGCAAATTGACACCTAAATATTTGAAGTCTTTTTAATGACTTAAAAATAGAAATGAAACAAAATACTGTGAGAAACCCAATAAATGTTACCATGACATTTATTGGGTTGGTTTCTCACATTATTTTGTTTTCTTTATCTAGATAGGTAGAAGAGTAACTTATCTTACCTTTGCTAACTTTTATTTGTTATATATGATTTTTGACAACTTTTTCGTACCAATGTGCATTGTAAAACTAACCCAAAATAGGAATAAATACATTCTTCTGAACTTATTATTATTTCTGATATTTTCAATACAAGAGTTATGTCTTTTTATCATGAAACTATACGATGTTATTTATATATTTTACGTATGTAGTCAAAGTGAAATTAGAAATCGAAATTAATACTATTGAACTATTTTTTTAAATAATTATTAAAATATTATTAGCTTTTTTGGTTTATTATATCATTCTTTTTTATTCTATTATTCTATTATATTCTATTATTTATTTTTTATTCTATTTTGCTTTGAAAACTTTAATTCTGTCTGGAGAAGGCTTTGAACTCTGGTTGTCAGGTTGGTCTAGGGCTTATATGTTGAGGAGGAGTACTGGACCTATTAAGTCCGGGACGATTTTTTTTAACCCTGTCTAATTATGAGAGAATAATGGCTGGTGCACCAGTCCAGATGTCACAACAGCACTCCATTCATGGGCGAATTGTGACTTTGTAGAGATTCTGGCAGGTATGAGAAGTTTTCCATAGAAAATATTTAATTTAAGAAAAATATAAAATTTGAAATTTTTAATTATAATTTCATAATTCTCTGTTTTTGGTGATTAGCACCCTACTCCTATTAAAACCACCCCTATTATAAAAGAGGAGGGGGACGATGTGCTTTTAGTCCTGACAAAAAATCAGTTTTCCAATAACATTTATTCTCTGAAATAATATTGATGTCTGTACTCATTGGAAAAATCTATCAACGAAAACTGGAGATTGGTTTCATTTTAAATTGTGTGAATGAGAATATCTCCTCTCAGCACTTTTGACAAATGAAACAACAAGGATATGGATAACTGTAAGAGTCAGTTTCATTTGAACTCCTAGCACTTGTGCCCCCCTCAACCATACACATTCTTGACTAACCCGGCCAGCAGCAAAATCACACTTCTTCACTGTTGAGGTCCTTAGATTTCAGAAAGCTTTCTACTTTAGTAGTTTCTTCTCTTGGACTGCTAGACTTTGGAATTCCCTCCCTGTTTCCTGCTTTCCTGGATGTACTTACCTACAGACGGTTAAATGTCATTAGAATGAACATCTTGCTGTACAAATTCTCACAGTCTTATTAGACATAATCTCAAGGAGTAGCTTTTTACATCAAAGTGGCAATATGCCTTGTTTGGGGTGAAAAAGAGTTTTAAAAAATAATGTTGCCTTCTAAATATTGTGCAATTATGTTACACTAAATCTGTGTATTGAAGCCTTTGTTTTCTGGAGAATATTTTAAACATTTTTTTGTTTTTTGATAAATATTGTTTAAGAGTTAAGTGCTTTCATGCACAATTTTGATTTTTGTTTTCATTCTGCACAATTTTGATTATTCCTTTTTTTTTCTTTTTGCACAATTTTCTAAATTTCTGTTTTTCTTCAGAACACAAACTCTTTTATTTTTTGCTGTTCTTATTTTCAAACGATTTCTTCCATTTGATGATCGACATTTGTATAGCTGCTCACAAAGAAAAAAGATTTTTCATTTATTTTTATCAAAAATGTCTGATCGATTCAATTTCAAGAAATCTACAGGCAGATCGAACAGTGGCGAATGATTTAAAGCCACAAAGAAACTTACAAATAAAATGAATAAATAAAAATAAAAGCAAACCAAAAAAAACAAAAAAGAAAACAGATTGAACAACTTTTTGTTCTTCAAAATGGAAATACTTACTTTCTTAGATGCCACCATCTGTTTTCAGGCGTTTTTATATTCAGTATAAATGATGTGATTTATCGTTTTACCAAATATTAGCACACCATTTTTATAAATTTATTTTGTTTTCATTCATAAATTTTAAGCTTTTTACACATAAAAAAAAGTACAGATAAATTTACTTACACATAAATTCATTCATCTTTAAATTCCAACCACTGTCTATAATATATAAACTGTGTCACTCGCTTTATTGCAGATTAGTAAAATATAAATATTTCACTAAATATACGTCACAAAAAAATGAAAATTGTACCATCAAAGTTTTAAGTTTAGTTATTTCTCAAAATTTTATTCAAATTCATGCTATATTCACGAAGTTATGGCATTTTATTTATTATCCAGGAAATTATACTGTCCATCACGTCCATCACTTTATTGCAGATCTCTTAAAATGCCAAAAAATCAGGCGATTAAAGGTTATCGAAAAACAAAGAACAGTTACTGGACTTGCAGAAAGATTGTCCATCAAAGATTTAGCCATGGAGCTGGAAAGGGATCCAAGAACCTTGGCCTCATTCTTGAACAGCCCGAACACCAAATCCAGAAAAATAAGGGCACCAGGAGAAACCTTTCAGATTGTGATATTTGGAAAATTCATAGGGAAGTCAACCGAAACACAAATAGCACCAGTACTTCCATTTTTGAAAAGGCTTGAATCGCTCCAAGATCCAGACAGCCGGATACAATGTGTTGAATGAGACTGAAAGGAACACCAAACCTCTTCCAAGGCATCCATTGAGCAAACAACATAGGGAAAAACGAATGGCTTGGATACAGAATTACATGAAAATGGATTTCCAACAGGTCCTATTTAGGGATGAGGCCCATGCTACTCTTGACAGTCCGGATAGATGGCCCAAAGTTTGAAACCCGAACAGAACTCTGACCCGTTACAAAATTCATCGCCAACAAGGAGGTGGAAGCATCATGTTTTGGGCAAGAATCATTGGGGATAAGTTGGTTGGACCATGCCGAGTGCCAGAGGGTGTAAAGCTTGCCAGCAATGCATACACGGCCTTTTTGGATAATTATTTCTCAACATGTGCCTAGATGACCTACCATTATCACATCGCTTTCAGATGATGTTCATACATGACAATGCACCATCCCATTCTGCTGAGGGCGACTGCATCCTTCCTTGAATCTATGGGATTTGTTGGGGAAACTCTCATGAACTGACCACCGTGTTATCCAGACCTTAACCCCATTGAATATCTCTGGTCAATATTAAAAAGAGGAGTTTATGAGGGAGGAGAGCAATTTACTTAAAAGGATATCTTGTGGAGGAACGTAGTTGATGTTGCTAGAGCCATAACTCCTTTTAAGATCAAACAATTAACTTCTTCGGGGGGACAAAAAGTTGCTTTAAGTTATTTAAAAAAAGGTGGATATGTCGATAAATAATTAATTTATATGAGGTTTATACCTAGGATATGCTTTTGTTTGTTATTCTTTGACAGAAAAATATAATAAAAAGTAAATTCACAAGATAATACATTGTATTTTTGCCCTAAAACAACATTTTAAGAGACCTGCAATAAAGCGATGGACAGTGGAAATTCTTCGATAAAGAATAAAATGTCATAACTTTGTTAATATCGCATGAATTTGAATAAAATCTTTGAAAATAACTAACCTTAAAGCAGTCTTTTAATGATAGAATTTTTCATTTTATTGTGACGTATATTTAGTGAAATATTGATATTTTACTAATCTGCAATAAAGCGATTGGCACAGTTTATGTATATATAATTGAACTCCTGACAAGAGATTAACATCAAAATGTAGTTCCATCTGTGTAGGACCTTTTTTGCTGTTTATATAATTTTATTTATAAATAATTTATGTATTGAGCACTTTTAAAAAAGTTTTATTCAACACATTTGAACTTAATGCATCAATATTTGTATTTGCCTTGTTTTTTTTGTTTTTTTTAAATCTTTTTTGCTTTTTTACTTTGAAAAGCGTTGATTTTCTTAATTGATTTATTTTTTTGATATTCCATACTTGTCTCTAAAACAAACTTCTTTGGAAAGACAAAGGATACCCCCTGTAAGGGCAGCTGCACATTGTGTAGCAGGGGTTGTGCAATTCCCAACCACACCTCTCCTGAATCGACACTGTTTGAGTCCAGTGGCAAGGAAAAGTCCAGGACGACTGGAAATAATGTCAAGATAAGCAGAGAGCACATACAGCACCTGGAAGCCCCAAATGGTCACCCATTTAGTACTGACCAGGTTCAACGTTGCTTAACTTCGGTGATCAAGCAGGAACCGGTGTGTCAATGTGATTAATATATATATATATATATATATATATATATATATATATATATATATATGCAATTGAAAATAAAAAAATTACATATATATATATATATATAAGGAAAAGAAATCAAGGCTGTAAATTAAAATTTGCAAGTAAATTTATTGTTTGACAGAATACTCCCAAAAACGTTTTTTAAAAAATCCTTAGTCCGTGGAGTTTCAAAGAATGCTATTCATATATATATATATATATATATATATATGAAGTGACCTTGTCTGTCTGAGGAATGTTCTCTACCAAACTTCTGTGTCAGTTTTTAGTATACAGACTTAGTAAAAATACCCGCTAAAGGGTCAAAATTGCAAAGAATTTGGAACATGGCAAGTCAATTTAAAAGTACACTTCTATGCATGCACAAATATACATTTATATGTTAAACAACATTATTTTAAAACTTTTAAATGCTTATGGACATGGTTCAGGGGATAACAAATAAGGCTGGCGAGCCATATGTTTTGTGTTTTGATACTAGCTGATGATGGCACCCAAGTAATTTTTCTGCTATTATATATTTGGTACAATATAATAATTAATAGAGAATTGACTCTATAATAATAAATGCGAAATCTACATAAATTTAAATACCATATTTAAGCATATTTTACGACTGGCTAATCCTAGTTTCTTATATTTGCAATATAATGCACATTTTTTTTTTGTTTCGAATAAGTGCGTATATATTTAGTAATGTATGAATTACCTCCCCTTCATCATTTAGCATTTCATCTTTATCGTTTTAACTAAAAAAATAAAACCCATATGATGAAAACATATTTTTAAATTTTTATTATATTTTACTGTTTGTTGCTTTTATATTTAGACCATAGATTTAGACCTTATATCACTTTCTAATTAGGTACCAAATAAATGTAATGATCAAAGTTTTTTTTTATGATAATGTTAGCTGCTTAAAGATTTTCCTTTTTACAAATCATTAACTGAGAAAAATGTTTTCAGTTTTACATCGTAATCTGTATAGAAATGCACACGTGTTTCTTTTTCCGTGCGTACGTTATCACCCTTCACCTACATTAAAAACCCAGCTGAAATGCAAAATTGTAGAAATATTTACTGCATTTCTTTTTTTTTTTTTTTTTTTTTTTTTTTGTAAATTTTTACTTTCTTTCCACCTTAACACCCACATTTAAAATGACGACTTATATAGGTTTTTGGATATGCTGAAAACGAATATCAAATTTAAATTTGGGGTAGATAAGTAGTTTTCTGGATATTTAGACATTTTTTCCATTGTATTAATAAATGTCAGTGGCATTCAAATGAGTGTTTTGTGACACGCATGCACATTAGTACTTTTCAATTGGGGGGGGGGGGCATGGCTACCAGTGAAAACATAAGGGATTACATTGGATAATAAAGGTCTTAATATCCAGAAAACTACTACGCAAAATTTAAATATGATATTCGTTTTCAGCATACTCGAAAACCTTTAAAAGTCATTTTAAAAGTGAGTTTTGATGTGGTTCATTTTAAAAAAATGAATTGTTCAAAAATCTAACTCTACATCATAAATCGTATGTTGTCATCATGAACTGAAGTGATATTCATTTTAGTAATTTAAAGGATATTTAACTAACAATTATTATCATTATTTTTTACTCGTTAACGAGAAGTCACACAAGCCATCAGCAAAGATTTCTCTTTGAGAACAACTTGTGTCATTCTCTGGAGTCTGATTGACAATAAGTCTCCCTGGATTTCCAGTACTCTCCACCTCTTTCGGTAACATTTGCAGATAAATTTGTGTTATCGTAACAGTTGTTACCATTGATTTCTCATTGACGATGACCATTGGTCTTCACTGGGATTTGGGTGGCAATAAGCCTCCCAAAGTCCTAGCCTCTTTGCACACATCCAGTGGAGGTCTGGTTAGTGTTTTCTTTCCTCAGTCTTTCAACCCTCCTTGACCCTTCTCGATTATGGTGACACACAGACAAAAAAAAAAAAAAAAGTGGGGGAAGGTAGTGGTACAGGGGGGGGGCAACTTACAATTATACAGTTTTAGTTTTCATGATTCCATGTAATGTTCCTTTGTGTCTTACACCTGTATCAGTTTCTGTATGTTCGACTTGTGCCTGTAGCTCATGTATTTTAGTTTCTGCACTCAAGAGTTTTCCTTAATATTTCATCTGTTTTCATTACTGTTATCCATTGTATCTTTTCAGCTATCCCTCTTTTTTCAAAGTTTTTCGGTATTGTTCATAGCCCTCCGGCTATTAGTTGTATTATCTGGATTTTTTTTTTGTCTTCCATATTCCTTTGAACTCTCTGGCCAGTTCAGTGTATTTTCTCCACTTCTCTGTTCTTTGATCTTTACTTTGTTGTCTGCTGGAACGGTAAAATCTACAATCTAGCAGGACTTTTCCTTCTTGTTAACTAGTATGACATCCGGTCTTCTTGCTTGGATGAGTCTATCCATTTGTATATCCATGTCCTATAAGATTTTGTGACTTTCATTTTCAAGTACTGCTGCCGATTGTGCTTGAACTATTTGTCTGGGTGTTCAAGGTTCAATTGTCTGCATAATTCTCAGTGTACTGTCTTCCCCACATGATCGTATATTTTTTTGTACTAGTTTGTTGCATTCACTTATTATGTGGTTTATTGTTTTGTCTCTTTGTCCACAGAGTCTGCATTTGCTGTTTTCTTTTGTCTTATTGTTCCTTGCTTTGATATGATTGGTTTTAATTGCATTATCTTGTGTGGCTGTTATTAGGGATTCAGTTTCTTTGTTTAGGTTTCCTTTTTATAACTATTTCCAAGTGTTTCTGTTAGTCTCATCTTTTGTCATTATGCATCGTTTGTGTAGCTGTTTTTCTTCCCATTTTTCTTTTCTCATCTTATCCCTTGTATCTTTTGTTTCTGTCTTGTTCATTTTTTCATGTCTTTTGCTGCAGTAATTATTCTCTCGGTGTCCTGCATTATGTATTTTTCTAAATTTTTTTATGTTATTTACACAAACCAATCCCTTTCCTTCGTCTTTCCTTTTCACATAGATTCGGTCATCCTTTGGGTGTAGTGCATTGTGCATGGTTATGAGTTTCCTGGTCTTCTGGTCGAGATTCTTCAGTTTTTGTTTGGTCCAACCTATAAATGGTCGAGATTTTGTTACGAAAGAGATTATTTATTTTAAAGAGATTTTAAATTTTGCAATAAATAAAAAAATGAAAAAGTCAAAATGTTCATTTTCATTATTCAAAACATAATTTAGTTTATAATTATTTTTTACGATAAGAAAAAAAAGAAAACAATAAAAGTAAACAATCATCGAATTATTTATTATCTTTTAGTAAAAACAATTCCTTTTTTGGGGGGGGGGGATTTTTTAGATGAGGATTGATAATTCAGATTATTCAGACTACTGGTCAATATCCAAGATGAGAACTGTAGTTTGAATAATCTAAATAGTTCAAAACAAACAAAATTCCATGAGCAAAGTTTCTTTCCTAGAACTGTCCATCTCTAGAACATAATTAAGAGAAATAAAGAGAGACTAACAACATCTCTTTTGTGAAAATGTGTCAGTAAGAAACTGTATACTTCACTTTCCATTACATTTCGGACTTTTGAGAAGTATTTTTTTTTATATACAAAGGAGTTACCATTTATCAAGGTCCGAAGGCCACTCAAGGATATGGGTTAATGACTGTTAGGTGGTAGTGTAATAATTGTTAATGGTGTAGGTTTGGTAGCATTTGGATTATTTAAGAGAACTGCTCAACAGAACTTATTTACATTGGACTTGAAGGCTACTTTATTGTAGTCGGCTGGGAAGCAAACCAATAT
Source organism: Euprymna scolopes (assembly GCF_053919585.1). Classification (NCBI taxonomy): domain Eukaryota; kingdom Metazoa; phylum Mollusca; class Cephalopoda; order Sepiida; family Sepiolidae; genus Euprymna; species Euprymna scolopes. Next base: position 36,662,559 of record NC_136483.1, on the reverse strand, counting down.
TTAGTTCAGGCAATGAACAGTGCTTTGAGCAGCACCTCCCTAGATGTGGCAGCAGTACTCCACCTTATGATGTGCATGATTCTTATATAGATTACGACAAGCATGATTCACAAACCAACTAATGGCATTAACTTTATCCACACCCTGTTTAATCGTCCTCAATTTGAAGACGTCTGGTAACAAAGTTCTTAACGATATACCAAATAACTTTACTTTATAGAAGCGCAAAAAATAGCTAATAAAGAAAGATATCGTTCCAGTAACTATCAGAGCAACTGGACTCATGAAAAAGAATTTCAAAAACTACCTGGCAAATATACCCGGGGAACCAAGTGCGAGAGAGATTCAAACAACTGCACTTAAAGAGACGGGTTAGAATCTTAAAATATTTCTTGGTTGGAATATATATGAGATGGTAAGTGAATGTTTGCCATCCAGTAGGATGCCATATCCCTAGCTTGAATAAACTGGAAAGATTTATTTTCATAAAACTAGATTATGTTTGTTTCTTCATTCCCAATAAACTGGGTATTTAAAGCACAATCACATTGACACACCAATTCTTATTAGATTACCAAAGTTAAGCAACGTTGAGCTTGGCTAATACCAGATGGGTGACCATTTGGGAATACCAGGTGCTGTATGTGGGAGGATGTTAACATGTTGTAAGAACTGCAAAAACCTAATATTGTTATCACTCCTGACCAAAATGTACAAGCAACTTGGGATTGCTTTTGAATTTCTTATTCTCTTGACATTTTCTCCTTCAGAGGAAGTTGGTTCAACCCACCTATAGTGAGTGCCACTGTTTTTTAAGCACTTTGATTGTAGTCTGTGATATCATTCGAATGTTTAATAGAAAAGTATCTATTTTTTCATTCGTCATTAAACAGTCAAAAATAAGAAACTTATTTAATGTAATAAAAAATGTGCTTGTATTACATACATTATCACATTGCACACACATAAAAAAAATATGGAAATTATCTTATTGATAATGATGAAAAATAATTGAGATGTAGCTGACGTCACTAAATGCCAAAAATTACGATTTTACTCACTTCGAAATGAATTGTTCCCAAGCGAATAAGACATCATAAATAAACTTCTGTTGTTGCTGTCGATTCAAAAGTGGCAATCGTTTAATTTATTTAAAGGATTTTTAACGACAGTGATTTTACTTTAAGAAGCAAGAACATATGGTAGGTAAGCAAGCGTTAAATTTCCACGAGATCTATTTAGTTCAGTCCAATTATATTAGGATAGTGCAAATAACCGGTTTGTGCTGTGTCACGATTTTTTCATCAGGTATTATTTTCATATTACTCTTTCCTACTTTTCTTAACCACCAAATACTCTTGAGTTTTTTCTGTACCAAATTCATACATAGTAAATGATGATTGCGATGGTTTCAAAGAATTACATTTTTTTCTATTTCTTATTTTAATATTTTGATATTTATTTTTTTTGTAGCTTGGTATTATTTATTTTTTATAGTTTGGTATTATTTATTTTTTATAGTTTGGTATTATTTATTCATTACATTTTGACATTATTTCTTTTTTAAATTTTGATATTATTTATTTATTATAGTTTGATATTCTTTATTTTTTAATTTGATATTATTTATTATCTATATTTTGATATTATTTATTATTTATATTTTGATATTATTTATTATTTATATTTTGATATTATTTATTATTTATATTTTGATATTATTTATTATTTATATTTTGATATTATTTCTTTTTTAAATTTTGATATTATTTCTTTTTTAAATTTTGATATTATTTATTTATTATAGTTTGATATTCTTTATTTTTTAATTTGATATTATTTATTATCTCTATTTTGATATTATTTATTATTTATATTTTGATATTATTTATTATTTATATTTTGATATTATTATTATCTATATTTTGATATTATTTATTATCTATATTTTGATATTATTTATTATTTATATTTTGATATTATTTATTATTTATATTTTGATATTATTTATTATTTATATTTTGATATTATTTATTATCTATATTTTGATATTATTTATTATCTATATTTTGATATTATTTATTATTTATATTTTGATATTATTTATTATTTATATTTTGATATTATTTATTATCTATATTTTGATATTATTTATTATCTATATTTTGATATTATTTATTATTTATATTTTGATATTATTTATTATTTATATTTTGATATTATTTATTATCTATATTTTGATATTATTTATTATCTATATTTTGATATTATTTATTATTTATATTTTGATATTATTTATTATTTATATTTTGATATTATTTATTATCTATATTTTGATATTATTTATTATCTATATTTTGATATTATTTATTATTTATATTTTGATATTATTTATTATTTATATTTTGATATTATTTATTATTTATATTTTGATATTATTTATTTATTATAGTTTGATATTCTTTATTTTTTAATTTGATATTATTTATTATCTCTATTTTGATATTATTTATTATTTATATTTTGATATTATTTATTATTTATATTTTGATATTATTTATTATCTATATTTTGATATTATTTATTATCTATATTTTGATATTATTTATTATTTATATTTTGATATTATTTATTATTTATATTTTGATATTATTTATTATTTATATTTTGATATTATTTATTTATTATAGTTTGATATTATTTATTTTTTAATTTGATATTATTTATTATCTATATTTTGATATTATTTATTATTTATATTTTGATATTATTTATTATTTATATTTTGATATTATTTATTATTTGCTAATAAGTAAATGATTGCATTCTAGAACATTCAATAAAAAAAAAATGAAGTTTTAAAATTCCAAATATTCTTTACATTTATTTTTGTGATAATTTGTTCTTTGCATTTTCTGACATTCATCTCGTTCAAAGATTTTTAATGCTTGCATAGATTGGTGATCTTTCAAACAAACGCTTGTTTGGTGAAAACATTATGTACTTACGTGGCATGTCGAAATTAGTATAAATTCCAAAAATTATCAAAAATGATTCTGTAGATGATGTGCTAGAAGTATTTTAAATTAAAAAAAAAAATCAGCTACAATTACATTCTGAGATCTTGCGTTTAAAAATGGCAGTACATATTTATTTACTCAAAATTAGCTTCTGGATCTTGTGAATTCTCCAACATACGATAAAACTCTGTCTCTAAACTCGATAATTTTTATTTTTACTTGTAATTATTTTTCTACTGGATAAGTTTTTGTAATTTTTGTAATTTACAGCCATTTCGATTTAAAATATCACTTGTATACACAGGCATCGACTTTTCCATTTTTTTTTTTTTTTTTTTTGTGAAAATTACTGCTTTCTCATGACTTCACCTTGTATGCTGCTTAAATATTTACAGCAATTCAATTCTTCTTAATCCAACATAAACACAAGAAGAATCAGATTTTTCTTTTAATTGAATTAAAAACTTTTCATGAAAAAATGGATAACTGAAAATGGTTTACATAGAAAGATTGAGCAATTTGCATTATAGAGCGAGATTGGAATATTGGGTATTGCAATATAGAGTGAACAATGTGTGGTGATCTTTTGGAATCGTTTAAAATGTTAAATACAAAACTATGAACAATTGGCAACTGGAAATTTCTTGGGTGTTTACCCATTGTCTTCCACTGAAGGGATAGAGTCAGTTCACAGAACTTCTGCCATTACTAATCAGCAGTGCACTTCCACTGTCGACCAAGGAAAGAATCTTTTAGGCATGTAAATGCAATATCATGATATACGCAAGTTAAATCTGGCCAGTGAGGGTTGAGGACATGTGTTGCATGGAAAAAAAATATATACAAGAATCATACGGTGACTGTGTAATGTGAGCTTTACAGATAGGCTTAGATCTGATGATTTCAGAGGAAGATTGAGTCTGGACAATATAGAGAAGTGTGTACAAAAAAGTAGACTTTGTTGGTATGGCCACATTGAAAGAATAGATGATAGGTTTTGCATTAGTAGATGTAGAAGAGTTGAGATAGGAAAATTAGTTGTCAGGAAAGGCCAAAGAAAATATCGGAGGAAGTGATAAGGATGAATTTAAAATAAAAAGGAATAAAGACCTGGCCAGAGATAGGTTACTTTGAAAGTCAATTTCTAAAAAGCTGTCCAATGCCAGCATGTTAAACTGGCATTAAACCAAATATGTTGACGAATACTTCAATCTTTTTATTTTATCAATATGCTTGTCTGCGGCATCATTTATTTACATAAATGAAACAAATGTGTTTATTTAATGCAGTGCACCGTGCAATGATTACTGGTGTGCTGCAAAAATGTTATAGGTGGAAGTTACAAGTTGTCATAGCCGAAAAACAGCTTTCATATCGACTGGAGTTGTTTTTATCAATAAATGCTCACACATTATTACTTACATGATAATAATGTTTAAATATAAAAAAATAAAATACATAAATCGTTTGTTTAAATTGTTAGATACTTTGAACTTATCTATGTTTATAAATATTGCTAAGCGTTTTTATGCTTTATACTGTTTATTTATTTGCTTCCTCACTGAGCAAATTAGTCACAAGGCCGTTTTTTAATGTGGGGAGGAAAAACCAGCTCCCCAAAGGGGGCACTCTGGCAGGGTCCAAAATTAGCAATTGTCTGATATGAACGGTTTCTCCCACATTGACCAAACTAATGGACTTAAAAAGCAATTGTCCGATATGAAGGGTTGCCCCCACATTGACCAGAACTGATTACTTCCTTTTCCGCTCCTGGCTCGAAGGCCAAGAACAGCCTCTGCTTTATGCTTTCTCGTTTAAAATGTTAGCAAATTCGTTATAGTTATTTCTTATCTAATATTTATACATTAAGAATGGGATTATGAACGTATAAAGAATACCTGAAATAACTTATTTATATGAATAAAAAAAAATTCCTTATATGATCTTTTTTTTTTTTTTTCATTATTTTATAGCAAAACGGCTTTATGAGGAGAATACATTCATTTTTTTTGTGATAGGTGTTTCACGAAAATTTAAAGAACTCATTAGTGTGCTGTCATATAACGGTTGGGAGCTGTTGATTTAATTTAACAATTTAGATCTTTCCAAAATAGTCTGTCTTTTATCTTAAAAATTCTTATTGTAAAAATAATTATAATTCGGTGACAAGAACAAAATTTTATTTATGACATCTTATTCTATTTTGAAACAATTCGTTTTATAATAGGTAAAGTCAATTTTTGGTAACCAGTTACACCAAATATTTCTCAATTATATTTTGCATTTAATTTTTGGTGATTGGATGATTTCATTAAAAAAAAATTGGGTGCAGGAATATTATTATATTAATTTAAACATCTTAAACGCATATAAGAACTATGGACAATTACTTTACAATATTTTTACTAGAGTAAATAATTTGATTGCCCATTCCTAATAAACATCAGAATTTCTTTACTGAATGAGCAACTATTGGAACAAGTTGCTTGAGCATGTCAAAAATGATTTAGTATAAATAGTTTTTTAAAACAATATTGACTAATTATGTGATCATAATATGGCACAATCATGGTGACACACGGTTCTCACCAGATCACCAAAGTTAAGCAGCGTTGAGCCTGGCCAATACCAGAGGGGTGACCATTTGGGAAGGTTAGGTGCTGTATGTACCACGCCAAGTCATAGAAATTTCCAGGTTGGTATCAGGGGGTGCATTTGACTCACTGGATGAGATGCACCCTCGAAACAAGATCGAAAGCAACGGGAAACTACCGTCTTTACTTGTCTTCCCGAGATTACAATGGCTCAACAATTTGGAGAGCTGTGGTCGCCGAGGCTGTTAAAAACAGCAAGGCTGCTGCATGCATGCTATCATGGTACAGGAAATTGCTTGCAGAGACACTATTGGGAATTCTCAGATGAGATCTTTTTAAAAAATCTGAACACATTGGAAGTAATACTGATATTTTTAAATAAACGAAAGAAAGAAAAAAAAACGAATAACAAATTTTTTTTTCAACACTAGAAAATGTAGAGTGAATTTTTCACTTAAAAACGATATCTATCACATTTAAATATTTATCTAAAAATTAAGTAGCAAATTAGAATAATACTAAAAAATAAATAAGTAAAACGGCATTATTTTCTTACCAGTCTTTTCTTTTATGGAAATTTCTACAGACAAGAAATGAAGCCACTTAGTGTAAGGAGCTAAAAATAAAAATAAAAAATATTACTTTGACGTAAAAACAAAAATAAACTAGCCAATAAATGTTATATATTCCGACCCAGAAAAATGTAATTCTTCTTTATATTGAACTTGAAAACGACCATATTGTAGTCAGTTGGAAAGCAGATCTACACTATAGAGTTCCACAGGCTGAGATCTATTTCAGGTGTACTCCTTTAAAATTTGACTCCCACTTGAACTGCAAATGTGGAGGGTGATTCAAATCTACAGTTTATTATCTCATTTCTTGATCTAAAAAAGGAATACATGCACACACTAACACCTATACACACACGATCACCTACACACACATCATCAAATGGTAAATAAAAGCTCCCTCGTGGCAGAAGGAATTAAAAGCAGGCGGTATAGAATTCATCTTTCAAAAGATAATGAATTAAAGACAGCAGAGCATTTTTCTTTTCATAATGAAATCAACATGTCTCTTAATTGCTTTTAGTCTTTTATGAATAAGCGATAAGCAAGGAATCTTTATTTCTAAGTATAGAATGATTAATTCTATAGTTAGAAATAAAGATTCCTTGCTTATTGCTTAAAAACTAAAAAAGAGGCTAATATTTAATTAATTTTACATATATTGTTTTAAATCCAGACTATCTTGAGAGTTTCCAGTCTAAATTTAGATATGAGGGCGTGTGACATCAAAAAGGAAGATGAAAATAACAAACTCATGAAAGAGTTATATTTTAATCAGCCCAAAAGCAATCAAAATAGACTTAAAGTTTAAGGAAATGCTTGGGCAACGTAAAAACATTACTAAATAGATTATAATTTTTTTAAATATAAAAGTTTCTTTTTTAGTTTCAATAAAGTTATATTCTTTGAATCAGAGTTACCTACCTTTGTGATTTTTTTTTTTTTTTTAAAAGATTTTCCTCCTCATTGGTTTTGCTTTGAGAATAATTAGATCAAAACATTTGTTTATTTATTTAAATTGCTCCTTTAGGGATATCTTATTTTACTGAGCAAAAAAAAAAAATATATTAAAAAAATAAATGGAGCAGGCAGACAGGCTTGAACCTTTACCGTGAAGGAGGAAAAGAACATGAAAAAAAATGTGACGTCTTTGCTGTTGCGCCCATCGCCAAACCGGAAGTGAGGTAGGTTTATATTAAGTCTAGTCAATCAAAAAGAGGGGATGACTTTTGAAAATATCGGTGAAAAAAGCGACCTCTCCCTGTAGAAAAGTGCCCAGTTGAGGATGAAGAAATTAATGTTTTTAGCCAATTTTTCGATATTTGTCATCCGAAGGGTCGAGCTTCAAAACGATACTGATCTCCGATCTCGTGAAAATCCGTCGCCTCTGTCAAAAGCTTTAGGCAGAAATGCATACATACAGACATACATTTAAACAGACCGGTGAGATTTATATTATAGATTATTGATTTAAATGAATTGAAAATATTATTTATTTATGCTTTTCAAAACAAACTTTTGAAAAATAATCATTGTACAGAACATATGCAATATTGATATGCAATATTGATAGCTAAAATTATATTAAATATTTCGAGTAATAGTTGCAGCAGTGATAAACATTCTGCATCTATTTCTGGTAAAAGGAAATCCTAACGCAGTTGTTTGGTCACACAATGAACCACCAGGCTATTCAACATAACAATTTTTATTTGACCTTTCTATGACTCCATCCTGAGATCTTTACAGTTTGCAGATCAGACTACACTATCTCTTGGTATCTGTTATCTAGCCAATCCAAGCACGACTATCATTGTGATAATATACAGCTTCCCAAAGAACAAAAACTATCAGCAAATGACACTTACCCAATTCGTTTCAACAAAAGTATAAATTCAGTTTTTACTTCTGCCGGCTTACACTCAGTTGTGTATGCAATATATATTCATATATTTTTACAAATTGTTTGTTTATACAAAACACCTTGTTTATCTCTTCTTTAATTTTGATTACAAACTAGTAGCTGTGCCATGTCGGCACACACAATGCCGACTCGAATACAAAATAGAGTACACTCAATCTTAAGTACACTCAACATCGTCTTACCATCAATGCTTACATTGTGAACTCGGAGTATGGGGAAATTCCCATATGCACAAAACAAAATCATTGAAAAAACAAAAATATCCCAACTAAGGATAATGAGTAAACATTGGATAAAATGATGGTTAAAATTATTACGGATTTGCCAGGATTCGAACCTGGAATCTTCTGATCTGTAGTCAAACGCGTTATCCCTTGCGTCACAAGTCCTGTCCGTATGCTGAAAGATGTTACCGCGATTGTATACAGACGGTGCTAAATTCTGTTGACATGGGCAGGTAACTTTTTCGATAATTGCATAAAACATCCCAAAAACCCTCATTTCGGGCTTTTTGTGTGACTCGGTATTGTTTGTTACGAACCGCATATAGATAAGGACAATCTAGGGACTCACACCTTTCAAGGAATAAAAGAATTTTTTAATTTGGTGCATCCGTTCACACACACACATTTAGAATTTTATTGATAGTATAGATTATTATAGGAACGGTAATACGCATGAAGATTCACTTCAATATAATTCCAAAAATGTTAATTTCTCAGGTGCTTATACAGTATGGGGCACAAATGAAAATCACAAGTAAAAACTTTTTGCTATATTTTACGTATCATGCAAAAATGATGAAAAATTTTTCAGCAGACGTTTAATTAAACATAAAAATCATTTATTGTATTTTAGCAATCTGCTATTTATTATTACTTAGTTAAATGACAGACTGACTTATCTCCCCTCTACTTAACGGGAATTTCCTCTCTTATCAATGGCAAATTGGCAAAATACAATGAAACTTGTGTTTATGTTTACTTAAAATTCTACTTATTAATTTTTATATCGATCCCTATTTTTGTTTGATATGTCAGTATGTTAAAGAGTTTTCAACTGTACCCTTCTTTGTATAATCACTATTTCTTGTTTTCAATGTTTTTTTAATTCATCAAATTCAATTTTAAAATCTTCTACATTGTCTTCTGTTTTTAATCTGATTTCACAATTTTGTTCTGGAAAAAAAAAAAAAATTGTCCATCAAAGAAATCCATTTATTGAATCGATTTATTTATTTTTAATTTTTTTCTTTGTTTATAGCAATGGAATAGCCATCAGTGAAAAAAATAAAGTTTGCGCGATTCTTCTGTTGCTTATTAAGCGTGCACATGTTGCACATATTGCGCAGTGACCTTCTCATAAAGCAAGTACACAAAAAAAAAACTGTTGTGCTCTAATGTTGTGCGTGTGTTGAGTCTGTCTAAGAAGCATTAAATGGCATCTTTTAATTTGGGGTTTTTGTTTTTCGACCTGTCGATCATTATGATGTCTCTTGTGTGTCGCTCTATATATAAAATTGTGGTTCCAGTCTGTCTGTCTGTTTGTCTGTTTGTTCTCAATCTTTTCCTAGCGTTTTGGAGATAGATTCCCTTGACTATATATGTTCTTAATTAATATTACTCAAACTACTTATATATATATATATATATATATATAAGAGCAAATAGTTAATAAAACATGTTAAAAACACTTTGAAAAAGAGTTAAAAACATATTTAATCTGAAAAGGAAACACTTAATAAGTGGATAGTCCTTAATCCGCGGAGTTTTGAAGAAATACTTTCCTTCTTATCAGAGGGTAGGAATTAGCAAAATGCAGGATCGGATTTTGCATGCAAAAGTATTTGATGAAACTGCAAGTAAGTCAAAGATCTTACTTGATAACAAAAAGTGAAGTAGAGGGAACATAGTGAAGAAAAAGGTGACCTCACACGAATGGATAGTCTGGTGAAAGGTAAATTATCAAATGACAGTAAAATCCAAAAATATAAATCCAAGAAAGTTAATTGAATTTTATTTTATATATATATATATATATATATATATATATATATATATATATATATATATATATATATATATATATATATATAAACTTGAATAAATATATATATTACATAATATAGGAACCATTAATTATAAATAAAAATAAATTAATATCATTCAATCTTGAAAGACAATAGATACCCCCTGTAAGGGTGGCTGTGCATGTAATTGGGAGGCAAGGGTTGCACAATTCTCCAACTACACCTCTCCTGAATCAGCACTTCTTCAGTCCAGTGGCAAGGAGAAGTCCAAGAAGACTGGAAACAGTGCTGAGATAAGCAGAGAGCACATATAGCACCTGGAATTTCCAAATGATCACTCATTTTAGTAATGACCAGGCTCAGTATTGCTTAACTTCAGGAACCAGTGTGTCAATGTGATTATGCCGTATCTAATTGATATATATATATATAGTAATTTATAGTAATACATATTAACTTATAGTAAGAAATAGTAAGAATGTACATCTAAAAACAAAAATAAGTTTAAGGCTCCTAAAATTCTTACTAGAATTGTCTGCAAGGACTTGTGGCATATTGGATAAAATACTTGGTAAAATTCAGTTATAAGTTACACTACTAAGGTTGGGGTTTGAATCCTTAGTGTGGGTGACATTAAAATACAATTGCAAATTACTTAGGACTTCTACCCAGTCATGAAAATGTATATCTGTGTTCTCCTTAATTATCTATCTATTCGGAAATATGCAAATGATTTATTTAAAAACTATATATTACATATTTCAGAAACGTACTATGGTTTCATTGACGTAGATTGACCTTTTACCATTTATATCGTTTAATTCCACTCAAAACATCAGTGACTCCTGGCGATTTATCTTTGAACTCCATTTTCCAGTTATTTTCATTTTATGGGTTGCTGATGATTTGACTAGAATTTAACAGCTTTTTAAATGATAAAAAGTCAATTCACGTCAATGAAACCATGATACGTCTTTGAAATATGTCATGTACAGTTTTGAAATAATTAATTTGTATTTTAGCTCTCACATTCGAGATCGAGCATTTTATTGATTTTCTTTCATATTTTGACACACTATAAGGAAATATGAAAAGTGTTTGAATTAAAACAATATTCTGATGTTCACTCCACTTACCAGGAAGTACGTACACTTTATAGAATCTTAAATAAGCATTTTTCCTTTCCATTTCATAAGGTTATATAAGTAGCTTGGGAAAGGGGGCAAATCACATTGACACACCGATTTCCACTAGGATGTTGAGCCTGATAAATCCAACATGATCCTTCAGGAATACTGGGAACTGTATGTAATCTCCCCTAACCATACATATCACATACATGCTGACTGAAGGTCGCATGTGAATTTTTGTACAACTCATAAACTTCTACTTTTAACAGAAAGTAGAATGTCCCTTGCTGAGTGAATACCATGTAAAAGTGATACTACAAATTGGAAGTCAAAGGTGACTTTAGTCTCATATTCAAGCTAAGTAGCCAATGATATAACCTTATCTAACTACACTGATGAGTCTTCTTAAAATGAAACATGCGTATGTGTATAAATAAATAAATGAAATATTATATTATTCCAAGTTAAAGGTATCAAAAGGTAAATAAAAAAAAACAGTGAATTTAAGAAGGTTATTAATAGTGCTCAATAAAAAAATGCAAGACTCATTTTTATTTAATTTTAGGTAAACAAATTACTTGGCTACAACAAACACAAAGCTACTGTTTTGGTCAAATGATGACCTTCATCGCGTAATCTAAGTCTCTATGAAATCGGAAGTTTAGGTTACTCAAAGGTTATCATTTGACTAAAACAGTAGCTTTGTGTTTGTTGTAGCCAAGTAATTTGTTGACCTAAAATTAAGTTTATATATATATATATATATATATATATATATATATATATATATATATATGTATGTATATTTTGGCAGCAAGTCATTATTCAAGCACGTCTGATTGAACACGACAGAGTTATTCTTGTTTTTGATTTTTCTGGATATCTTTTCTATTTGCCAAGCCGTCTTTTTTATTTCAGCTGGCATGTTGCATAGAATGGCGCCCAAACGTTGTTGTTTAACCATATTCTTCTCAAGCACTTTCTATCGGTGCATCCGATTATCCTCAGGAGCGATTGTTGTTGTTATCATTTTCTTTTTCTTTTCCTTTGAGGCTTCGTGTATTTATAATTTCTTTCTTTTTTTTTAATTGGTCATAAAGGTGGGTGCAGGAAGGTTAGGGGCGATTAATTTTTATTTTTAATTTCGATTTTCTTATTTTATAGTTTAGTATATTCGTTCCGGTGTTAAATGAGATCCGGTTAAAAAGGGGCTGTAGTTTTTTTATATAAGTACTAGCGGGGGTACCCGGCGTTGCCCGGGTGTTTCAAGGTGTGTGTGCTCTTAAATAAAAAAGAAACCGGGGGGGGGGGATCGAACCCGAAACCCTGAGGCGAAGTTTGAAAATAAAATGTGAAAAAAAACATGACCTTTTCGGCCAGCCAGAATGAGTTATTGAAAGATGTTTGAATTTATTTAAGTAAGAACCAAATTGACAGGTGTCCGCATGGAAGTCATAGAGCGTTACGATGACGATGTAAGCAATAGCTAGTCAGCAAATGAGGTCAATGACCAGGTTTGTTTGTTATAAGCGAAGTAAAAAAAGAAAACATAAAAACGATCGTTAAAACTTAAGTGTGGGGGGGGGGTAATCAAAACATTGAAAAAAAACACAAAAAAAACTAACGCAAGGCAAACGAACGATGTTAAATGTAAAAATCGATAAAACAAAAAACAAAACAGAAAAACGAACGTTAAAACCAAAAAAAAACACCATGTGAAAAATGGCTAAATTAAACCTGTTTTGATATTAAAATTTAAAAAATCGGTGGGTACCCGGGTGTTTTTGAGTGTGTGGTCGGGGTGGATTTGCGAAGTAAAAAAAAAAACCCAGAAAAACGAACGTTACATGAAAAATGGCTTAAATAACACTGGTTCAATATTTAAATTTAAAAAATCAAAAAAAAAAAAAAAAAGAAAGACATCTCACACCACCATTCGAACCCAAAACGTTTAGATAACCAACATGCTTACCAACTGAGCTAACACAACGTACATGAAATTTAGTCAGTTCTTCAACTATTTAAAGTAAATCAGGTCATGACGTCATCTGACGCATGCGTAGAACTGGTCGTCGTAACGAGGGGACGGTTTTTATTGACCCCCCCCCCGTCGAAAATTGTCGATTTCGGGGTAAAAAAATGAAGGTTTTTGGCCAATTTTTTCAATATTTTTCAGACGAAGGATGGGTCTTCAATATGATACCGAGTTTGTGAATTTTCGTTGTGTCTGTCGAAAGTTTTTAGCAGACACACAAACACACACACATACATACATATATACATACATACATGCATTTTTGCTTTTATATATATAGATGGCTTCAAGTAATTTTAGTGATCGTGTGCAATTGTTAATGTATCGAATTTTATTGTTAATTAAGATATTTCTAATGTCGGACGACCGTAGGTTTTTATCATAGGATGTTAGGCGTTGTTTTATGGCACTATTGTCAGCTAAATGATAGGTTAGTCGTCGGGAGAGTGTTGTTGTTGTATGGCCTATGTATGCGTTGTATGAGTTTTTATAATAGGATAGAAAAGATATCCAGAAAACTCGAAAAAAAGAATAACTCTGTCATGTTTAATCAGACATGCTTGAATTATATATCTTCCGGCTTCTGGCTTTAACCAAGTACATATTTATTTTTCTTTTTAAAGATGAAGTATACCTCTAAAATTCAAAGAACATGACTCCACGATACTATCCTGATTCAACATATTACGTCGATAAATAAATAATTAATCATATCCAACAATGGTTTTCTATCAAAACTGCATTGACATAGCCTTTAAATACAACTCCTTATACACTATGCACAATGCTTTAAACAAACTACAACTCATACATATTTGTGTGCATATAAAAATTTATGTAAAAAATGTGTTTATATATTTTTTTTTGTTTTATTTTTTATTCACTGAAATGTTTTTTAGAACAGAATTTCCAGTTGCTGCCTATGATTTTTTTTTTTTTTTATGTACTGAGAGATATGCATGTGGGCAGCAGGTTACAACACCAGCGAAATAGTCGAACCAAAGGGATGAAGAGGCTGGTATTTATATACTAATGAATATATCAGTAACCTTTGTTTATCCCCTTCCTTTAAATCTAACACCTATGTGCAAAAGAAATATTAAAGACATCTTCAAAAATAGGCTAAAACCATGAAATATTATCTTTAGATTTATGATGGTGGAAATAAAGGCAGAGAAAAGAAGAATTTGATTTTTAATGTAGAATTTTTTGAGCTAGTATTGCTTACTGTGTGAGGGGTGCCAGTGTAATGGGAATCATGTTTTCAAGGTTGTATTATGAAACATGGAGAAAATATATACAGTAATAGAAAAGGTATCAGTTATAAATATTTTGACAGAAAAATTATTTAAAGGTCATTCAGAAGGATTAATTAAATTAACTAGAATTAAATACAGTACTATGAAATGAATGATAGAGGGCTATAAGATTAACGATAAAAATAATGTACAGGAAAAAGTGTCAAAATATGAAAAAATTGAAAAAGGTACTAATGACGATTGCCGGCCCTAGTGCTGTTTTCCTTTATTGTCTCTTCTGTCCCTGTCATCGTCTCTCACATGTCAAAGGGGCGTGCACGAGTTCACAAATGTAAAAATAAACAAGTCAACTGTAAATATCAGATGCACTTTGGGTGCATGTGTGATATCATCGACCCTCTACACGCTAAAGTCAACATCTGTCAGTTGATGTGAGCTCATCACGATCGTGTATAGGTCTCTTGATCTGGTCCAAGCCACGACTTGCGTTCAGCTGTCTCCAACTTAGAACTCTCCTCAACTGTTATTGTCATCAACCATCACAACCAACTGTTCAAAATATTATAAACTGTCAAGCAACTCACTGCCTCTTTTAAAAGTGACTGTAAACTAACTAAAATATATTGATCTTTGCTGTCCCAATCATCACCACACCTTGACCAACAATCCAATTCAACTTTTGTCTTCCTTGGTGAACAATTTTCTATCTATTGTCTTTTCACCAACCCTATTGCCTATACCTTTGCTTTTCCTGATAAACTTATTTCCTCATTTTTTTCATACCTTTCCTCTTTCCTTTTTCTTCCTAACAAAAGATGGCAACGTTGGTAGTATCACAACTGCAAACACATTCTCCCCCGGGAAAAATGAATGTTTGTAAAATGACTATTCCTTTAGTGGTCCCAATATGGTTTGAGTCCCAAAATAAGTTTTGTTCTGTGTTAGCATCTGTGTTGTTGTATCTAGAAATTGAGACTATGAAAATGCATTTGATGTTGTCTGCAGTATGCTTTTGGAGATAATAATGAATGTCACTGTCTGGTATGTAGATTCGTCTCCAGTTGTTTATCTGTGCTGTTGATACAAAGGCAGAAATGAAAAACTGTTTTACTGGTGTAGATAACTCACATAGAGATTATTACAGGTTAAAGGTGAATGTACGAGTTAGATGTTAATGCTTTGAGGTGTGAATGCATCGTTGGTGGTGATGTGTTGGTGTATTTTGCATCTTTTTTTTTTTTTGTTACATGTGTTGTTGCCTTGAGTTATGAGAGTGTGATGTATTATAGTGAATATTAAATATTTTATAAATTTTATTTGAGTTTTGCCTGATTTTAAATTTGGAATTGTGGAAACGCTGAAACCAAGATGGCAGCTTGTGAACCTTCCAATGTGGAATTAGATGTCTCTTTCGGGGAAAAAAGGGAGGGGGTCTTTTCTCTGATTATCATCTTTAAAGTGAGTGTGTCATGTTTTTGACTTACCATTCTTCTAATTTTTCTTAAGTACCTTTCTTCATTTTTTGTTTTTTGAACACTGCCAATTTTTACTGATATTTGATTGTTTCTGATGAAAATCTAGGTAGACTAATGTTTTCCACCATGATCAACAAAATACGCATAAGCATTTGCTGAAATTAAAAAAAAAAAAATTTGATAATTTTTTTTTTTTTTTTAAACAAAAAGTATGATTGTAGACTGATTCTTTCCTTTAATCATTGGAATGTAACAGCAGTGTTTGTGCATATATATATGCAGTAGAATCCCAGGATACTGTGGCCCTTGGATATGTTTTTTTCAGGTTATGATGTAGAATACTATGTTTTTCTGACCCCTAGTCACAGTATTTGTCCCGCCTTACGGTGATGTTATTTGATTATATACATGTGTATTATATACTGTACTGTATTTTGTTACAAATTTTTAATGCTGCATCTCTGGGTTCTATTGTATGTGTGTGTGTATATATATATATATATATATATATATATATATATATATATATATATATATAAAATGAAACGTTTAATTCAATAATGATAGCTATAGTTATATCACAAACACATACTATTCATTAAAACATATGAAGAGAAAACTTGAATGCATCGTAGATACTATCCTTGAGTGTCTAAAGTCTCTCTGTACAGGGGTTTGTCAGGCAAACCAGAAATAAGGATACTTTTCTCTACAAGTAGACCCTGACTAAATATTCAAAATCACATTGTATTTTATAGCCCAAATAAGACCTCCTTAGTATGGCTAACTCACGCTGGCGTTTACAAGTAATGGTTCACATTCTTCAAGTGATGTTATCTATGGTAACAGCACTTAGCTCGATACTCCACCAGACTAGATGAATTCTTGTCATAGAATCCAATAAAACCAAGAGATGACAAGAAAGTTATATTATGACATAATTAAATAGTCAATTGGGAAGAAGAAAATTATGTTCTCAACTGCACTTACTCAGTGTTTGAGATGTAAGGAAGGCCTTTGATGGAATATTCGAATATCGAGGTATTTCATATTGAGATCAAATTTTAGCCCCCCCCCCCAAATATATATATATATATATATATATATATATATAAAATAAAACTCCAGATTAAGGACTATCCACTTATGAAGTGTTTCCTTTTCAGATTAAATATGTTTTTAACTCTTTTTCAAAGTGTTTTTTAACATGTTTTATTAACTGTTTGAACTACTGTTTTCATCTTGAGTCATTTTCGCAATGTTTCAGTCAATGTATCTTCAGGTGTGTCTTGTCAAACTCTGGAATATTCACAGAATTATGTATGGTATTATTATGCTCTTCTTCCATTAACGATGCCACAGTGGTTAGAGTACTTGAAAAAACCTTTGTCTTGAAGGTTCAATTCTGAATGTGAGTGATCGAAAATGCAATTTCAAATTACTTAGAACCTCTATCCAGTCATGGCTGACACAATGAGAGGATGCTACCTCCATTGCTTAAATTAAGGATTCCATTCGAAATTCTGTGTGGATTCTGTTTGGCAAGATAAACCTGAAGAAAGTTTGAAGCTATATTGATGGAAATGTTGCGCAAATGACATTCAAGATGAGAAAAGTAATCTGTAGAATCCAACTAATACAAATAACCAATTCTCATCTCAAAAATTCAAAAACGCTATATATATATATATATATATATATATATATGTTTTTATTTGTTTTTGTTAGCGATACTTTCTTGAATAAATTCAAGTATTTATACGAAAGTGCATTTTTACCTTAATGCTTGTTGGGAACAATTTTCCCATTGACCAATATGGTACCCCCTTTTAATGGGAAGCGACATATATATTATTTTTAAAATATAATTATCCACTGACACGTGTTTCGTCGTCCACGACTCATCAGAGTGGCTGAATCTAGCGAGATTCGAAAGCGGCACCTCATGATAAGAAGCCTAAACCTCTACCACGGTGCTAACCTCGCCGGACTACTAAATGTATCATTTTTACGTAGATGTTTTTATTTGTTTTTGTTAGCGATACTTTCTTGAATGAATTCAAGTATTTATACGAAGGTGCATTTTTACCTTAATGCTTGTTGGGAACAATTTTCCCATTGACCAATATGGTACCCCCTTTTAATGGGAAGCGACATATATATTATTTTTAAAATACATATATATATATATATATATATATATATATATATATATATAGTGTCTGCCTGTCTACATTTCCCTACACAATAACTGTCAACTTCCAGTCTACAGACTCGAAATTTGATATACAGGGTACTAGGATTTGGGAAAATCTTTGTAATCAGTTTTCGGCCAGAAATGTCGCTGTTAACGGGCCAAAGTTCAACGATTTGACCTTTGAGAACTCTACCAAACTCCTCAGCCAATTTTGGGTCTAAACACTTGAAAATTTGGATATAGGTTCCTTGGACATGGATCTAACTTAATAAGTTGATTTGAGCCCAAAACAATAAATGTTAAGGGGGTCAAAGTTTTTAAAAATTGACATCTGCGGTCTCTACCAAATTACTAAAGACAATTTCTGGTATAAACATTAGAAATTTTACATAAAGGGTATTCAGAGATAGGGCAAGCTTTTTAATCGGTTTGGGTCGAAAATTTGAGCTACAAATATATAAATCTATGTATGTATGTTTGCATGTTTGCCTAAAACTTTCGACAGAGGCGACAGATTTTCACAAGATCAGTATCGTTTTGAAGCTCGACCCTTCAGATGACAAATACCAAAAAATTGGCTAAAAACATTAATTCCTTCACCCTCAACTGGACACTTTTCTACAGGGAGGGGTTCTTTTTTTCGCCGATATTTTCGAAAGTCATTCCCTCTTTTTGATTGTCTAGCCTTAATTTAAACCTACATGACCTTCGGTTTGGCGGTGGTCATAACAGCAAAGACGTCACGTTCTTTTCACATTCTTTTCCTCCTTCGCGGTACAGGTTTGAGCCTGCCTTCCTACTACCACTTTTTTTTTTTTTTTCTCAACACACACTTCCAAACACCCGGGCAATGCCGGGCACCCATGCTAGTATATATATATATATATATATATATATATATATATATATAAATACCATTTAAATATATAATTATAGCAGAACATTTTCAGTGCATATTTGTGTCTTACCAATATGTCTTGTTACTGTTAAATGCATGGATGGAATAAAAACAAATTTAAATATCCATTTTGGACAATTATCCGAGTTTCACTATTACATATGGATTGGGATCACGCAGTCCATGATCAAAGATATATATATATATATATATATATATATATATATATATATATATATATAATATTACACACACGGTCAGAACAGATTTGACACTGTTTGGAAAGGAAAGAACAAAAACGCCATCATTTATCAAGATGATAAATAATTGATATATTCTCAAAATTCAAGGTGCATCTCGTAGAGGATCTTTTGCTCAAAGAAGCTACTCTGAGCCTCCACCATAAGTAGTTAAAAATATATATATATGAGTCATGAAAAATTTGAACCCTGACTCTATAGTCCAGAAGAGGAAATTTGTCTGAAAGAAATCGGACTTCAATATTGCTTTTTAAAAATGAACTTTACTTTAAATATGTCTTCTAACTCCTCAGTTCAGGCCTCTTGAGAAAGAAGAAATCCAACACAAATACTAAATGAGTTCACTGAATTATTTCTTATTGACTTTTATTTCTGCTCTCGTGCGTAGGTTAATCGGTAACAGCCTTAAGGAGTTGTTTCCCTTAGGCTGTTCTTAAGCATCTTAGCTTTTTTTTTATGCAGATGAAGTTATTACTATATTTCTGAAATTTCCAAAATTTACAGAAAGAATTAAGACGATTTATTCAAGGGAGAAGGGATGCATATTTTGCATGAATAAAATTTCTGTTAAAAAGGTTAAGTGAATGCATTCTCTTTATATATAATTTGAAATAAATTATTTAGACAATACTGATTTAAAGCTGTTATATTATATTATAAAATCAATATTATCTATCTATCTATTTATCTATCTATACATATATTTAAAAGTGATCTTGTCTGTATGTGTAGAACGATCTCTACCAAACTACTTTGTAAATTTTTTATCTACAGATTTGAAACTTGATATATAGGGGATTCAGACCAGTGGAACAAATTCGATTTGGTTTTTAGCTGGTAAAAATAGTTCTTAGGAGTAAAAACTGAAAATAGATTGGAAATTTACACGTTAGGTCAAAGTGCTTCTCTACACATATGTAAATTTGCATTTATAAGTTAAACTGCATTAATTTTTAATGTTTTGATATGTCCTTCGGTCATATGGTAGCGAATATCACTGAAGAGCTAAATGTTCTGGCCTTGATTCTACTTGAAATCACTACTATATATTGAATACAATATAATAATCAATAGAGAATCGACTCTATAATAATAAATACAAACTCTGCATAAATTAAAATATATTTAAATATATTTTATGACCAGGCAACGCTGAGCGGTGTGCTAGTTAATGTATAAAGGTAAAGTTATTGATAGTTATAATGTTTGTATATTAAAAACTACAATAGAATCTCGGGATACAGCATTAAAAATTAATAACAAAATACAATGCAGTATATAATACACATGTATATAATCAAATAACATTATAAATAACATCATAAGGCGAGGCAAATATCGTAACCAGGGGCCGGTAAAAAACATTGTATTCCACATCATAACCTGTAAAAATGTATCTTAGGGCCACTGTATCCTGGCATTCTACTGCACTTAAAAACTTTATGTTTAAATACCATTTAAATATATAATTATAGCAGAACATTTTCAGTGCATATTTGTGTCTTACCAATATGTCTTGTTACTGTTAAATGCATGGATGGAATAAAAACAAATTTAAATATCCATTTTGGACAATTATCCGAGTTTCACTATTACATATGGATTGGGATCACGCAGTTCGAGATCAAAGATTTTGTTTTTAAAATGTGTTGTGTGTTCAAACATGAAAAGAATTCAAAATGAAAAATAGTTTTTATATTTATTTTGTGGTCTTCTTAAAAGGTCGAATAGAAGGCAATGATTACAAAGAGTCTGTATTTGCAGAAAGTACAGAAGTGATGGGTTGACAGAGATTACTTTTGGATTGGACATAGCGACTTTATCTGTTTGGAAAAGTTTGTGTTGAAACACAATAAGGTAGATATCATAACTATTTATGTTCATACGGACTTGACGAAATCTGGGATCAAAACTCGATTGCATTTGTGTAGTCAATTAACATTTTTTTCTTTTTTGTTCTAAGATATAAAATATCTAATGTAGAAAATTAAGTTGATAACATTTTCACCTTCACATCTAAACAGCATTTGACAACTCGATATTTGATTTGGACTAGCAATATTTTTCTTTTTATCCTTATATTATGTTCTTTGCATGCATAATACGTATTTAGCTTTTGTTTATTTTAAAAAAACACTTGTTCTGGCCCAGATGATTGGTAAGATGATATCTCCCTAAAAATAAAAAAATAAGTTTATAATTAATAAAAATAATTTTTGTTATTGCTTTGTTTCAGTTATCAAATAAACAATTACATTTGTTTTGAGTAATTATTAGCCTGTTTATAACTTAGAATTATTTACATAGCATAATAGCGGTATGAATAATTTTATTTGTACTGGATATTTTTCTTAATGTTTTCAGTGGTTGAAACACAAAAAATTTAAATGACCTCCGGATTTCATCTACACACACATATAGACACGTCCTATGTATGTTTTTTTTTTTTTTTTTTTTTTAAATTAAATTTTATATTTTATTTAAAATTTTCTTTAAGTTAATGTAGTATTATAGTAACTGATACTTCTAATTAAGAGTTGGATATTTATTTATTTATTTGCGGACTATTATCCTCATCTTGTAGTTGTTGTTTCACAACATTTCGACTGACTATTCATCTTCATCAGGTGTCAAACTGAGACATGATAGGAATGCTGAGTCTTTTAACTGTACCCTCAGTAATTATTAAGAGACTCAGCATTCCTATCCCGTCACGGTTTAACACCTGACGAAGGCCAGAGGAATAGTTGTCCGAAACATTGCGAAACAACAAGCAGAAGATGAGGATAATAGTCCACAATAAATAAATAAATTACTCATCTCAGAAGGATTCCAATATTAAAAATAGGATAGATATTTGTTAGTTTTTGTAACTAAGAATGACCAACGACACCCATTTCCCCAGATTTTTGAATGGCTTTGTGTCTTATTTGTTCAAATGTAAATTTTTATATTCTGTGCAAATAAATATTTCAAAGTGTAGTATCTGTTATGATACTAGATTTCATATGTTCTCTCCTCGGTGAATGAAGGAGAAATCTTACTTTTGTCTCAATCCAGAGCGAACTTTTTTTTGTAGAGTTAGATGTGTCTAATTCTGCCCTCGTGGGGAGGAAAATAAATAGGAACAAGAAAAAGAACAAAAAAATATGCGTAACTATTGGTTCAAAGTAGATTATAATTTTAAACAATTCCATTCAATTAATTAAATAACTAAACCTTACCTTTAATTTAACTTTCACAGAAATTTAAAAAAGGAACTTTAATAATAATAATAATAATAATAATAATGACCAGCATGCAATGCATTTTTTTTTTTTTTTTTATCTATATCAAAATACGCCCAACAAAATGTTATCTTAATCATTGACAGAATTCCTGATTGCAAAACGTCCTGGACAACTACAGCTAGTGCATAACATCTAATCTTACCTAAGTTGTCTGTAGGTGACTACTGTAACTGACAGCTTCATATAAAACCGGTCCTTACACAGACAACATCTTTGAAGAGCATTGATTATGGATCAATAGATCAGGTTAAATGACTGATTGATGATTGCTCTAAATCACAAGTACTTGAGGAATTCACCCTCCATCTTTGGTGGCGGCTTCATAATCATAAATAACTTATCATCTAGTTCCAAAGTGATATTGGCAGGGAACCAATATAATCAGCTAGTCATTCTCTCATGTCTGCGAGTTTCAGGTTAACATCAAAGTCTGCATTCTTTATGATTTTTTTTAACAATGCAGTATTAGGAACCATACATATATAGACACGAAACAGATGTTAAAAACGTCAATATCTGCATCTTCTTCTAGTTATATATATATAATATTTATTTTATTGGCTACATATGTGAATACATAACATTATTTATTTTATTGGCTACATATGTGCATATATGTTTATGCTGCAATTCCTTTAGAAAAGCCGCTTCCTGAGACTATTTTATTTTCGATTGATTGATAGATTGTAAAAAATCTGGCTTGAATAAGCTGCTTCTCCAAATGAATTACAGCAGAAATATGTATACACATATGTAGCCAATAATGTTTGTTTAAAATAAACATACTATAATTACGCTCTACTTGTCATTGAGCACTCTTTTGATAAACGCTGGAGTTTTACTGAATTTATTTCTAGGAAACTGCAGCGATATATATATATATATATATATATATATATATATATATATATATATATTCAATAGATAGTATACATTAGTTGACTCACACTATCAACACATCCGTTTTGTGTGGGTTATAATATCAGAACGTTGATTGATGAATTGGTCACATTTAGTATCTTTAACTCTGTGGGTTGAGTGTCCAGTGTTTCTGTGAAACCGAAAGTACTAATGGAAAATCAAACTAATCTACATTGATCATTGAATAAAATATGTGCTTTTGCACATGTCATTTTTTTTTTTTTTTTGTTACATAGTAGTCACCACTTATCAAGGCCCGGAAGCCACTCGGGGATAAGGGTTATTGGGTGTACAGTAACCAATGGGATAATATCGTAGTAATCATTAATAATGGAGATTTGATAAAGTATTGAGCACTCTTGTTATTTCTGCTATAATACTGAATCACAGACACTATATATATATATATATATATATATATATATATATATATATATATATATATATATATATAAAGCGAAATTGTCTGTGTGTGTACATTTCCCTACCAAATTACTCTGTCAATTTTCAGTCTACAAGCTCAAGATTTGACATAAGGGATATTGAGATTTGGGAAAATCTTTTTAATCGGTTTTCGGCTAGAAATTTAGCTGTCAAGGGGTCAAAGTTCAATGATTTGACCCTTGAAAACTCTACCAAACTCCTCTGCCAATTTTGGGCCTAAACACTTGAAATTTTAGAAGTATGTACCTTGGACATGGATCAAACATATATATATATATATATAAAGCGAAATTGTCTGTGTGTGTACATTTCCCTACCAAATTACTCTGTCAATTTTCAGTCTACAAGCTCAAGATTTGACATAAGGGATATTGAGATTTGGGAAAATCTTTTTAATCGGTTTTCGGCTAGAAATTTAGCTGTCAAGGGGTCAAAGTTCAATGATTTGACCCTTGAAAACTCTACCAAACTCCTCTGCCAATTTTGGGCCTAAACACTTGAAATTTTAGAAGTATGTACCTTGGACATGGATCAAACATCTTAATTTGGTCTGAGCCCAAAACAAATGTTAAGGGGTCAAAATTGGAGTCAAAGTTTAAAAAATTTGACCTCTCAGCCAAATTTTGGTCTAAACATTTGACATTTTACATAAAGTGTGTTCAGACATAAGGCAAGCTTTTTAATCGGCTTTGGGCCGAGATTTTGGCTACCAAGGGCTGAAAGTTCAAAAGATTTGACCTTTGCGGTCTCTAGCAAACTAGTAAGAAGATTTTGTGTCTAAACATTTGAAATTTTATATAAAGGGTATTCAGACATGCAGCGAGCTTTTTGATCAGTTTTTGGAGGAAAATTTAGCTGGCATGAGGTCAAAGTTGAAAGAGTTGACCTTTGCAGACTCTACCAAACTCCTCCGCCAATTTTGGGTCTAAACACTTTAAATTTTAGATGTAGGTTACCTAGACATAAGTCAAACTTTTTAATATATATATATATATATATATATATATATGCACAGTACATAGGGCCTAACCAAAGCTGGGCTGAACTGCTAGTATATATATACACACACACACATATATATATATATATATATATATATATATAATGTTCCAGCTCATTTGATTTGTTGGTCTAGTGGTCTCCATTTATTTACTGTTATGATATCTCATTGTAATACAACTTCTTATTCCAGTAACTTCTTTCCAAAAACTGCAAGTTTATGGAGCTCTCTTTGTACTTACTGTTTTCTTCCTATCTATAGCTTTGTGTTTTTATTTTTTTCACGAATAAGGTCAATAAGCATTTTCTAACTTTGTGATAATCATTCTTCGTTCTTGTTAGCTCCTAACATCAAGTGGTTTAACGCCTTGTCTCAAGCGATTCCCATAAAATAGTTTTTTATTATTTCAGTTGAAATTCAAATTAATTCAATTTTTTATTTTCTTTTTCTAATTTTGTTTAATGAACGTGTGCCAGATACAAGAGGACAACACCAATGTATGAGGGTGGGAAACTAAATTGAACAAAAACACCACATACACACACATGCGCGTGCGCGTATCAGATTTGTGAGAATTAATGAAGAAAATGTGGGTGAGATATAGTTTTATATAAGAAAGAATAACTTGTGTGGGCTGGTTATTTTTTTAAGTTGGTTTTATTTTAAGCAGTTGTAGACAATTGCTTAAGATGGTGTACAGTAGGAGGGTCGATAAAAACGAGGAGTAGTGAGAGGAAAATAAAAATGAAAAGAATGAAAGGAAGTAAGTTGGAGGTGTTGGAAAGAAAAAGAGAGGGAGGATGAGTTAAAAAGTGAGAGAAGATAAAAAAAAAACAGTAAATTAGAGAGTAAAGTTTGTAGAGGGAAAAATTAATGAAAGAAAAAAGTTACTTTTAGAAGAAAACTCACGTTATCTTAATGAAGTACCTTTTTTATGTTCTCCAAAAAAAAAAAAAAAATTATTTTTATTTTTACATCAAAGAAACCTGAATATTGTTTTGGCACGACTTCGATCTTGATTTTTTTGATTTTTTTGTATTGACTATTATGCTTAGGAAGAGGCGGGTGTTGAACTCCCAAAGTCTAGTAGCCAAAAGTGGCTCGCACTACGACTGGCATCCTTCTATCTCAAGAAACAGTGGATACTCTGAAAGTGTGCCTACTTGATGTGGAGTTCATTGTGGAGTAATTCCCAACCGCGCTTCTAGACCAACATTGTAGAATTCTTAAAAAAATAATGAAAATTTTTGTTAATACAAAACAAGGCATATTGCCACTTGGAAGTAAGAGCCTGCTATTTGGAACCATGTCTACAGAGAACTATGGGACAAAATGAGTGAAATATCTCTTCACATTACACTTAAACTTCTGCGGGTCAGTACAATCAAGGAAGTAGGAAACAGAGAGAGAGAGTTTCAAAGTCTATCAATCTGAGGAAAGAAATTAGATTTCCAGCATATACAGTGAAGGGATGGGATTTTGCTGCTTCTCAGATTTGTCAGGTGTATGTATATCGAAAAGGTGCAAGTGTAATGAGTTTATCAGAGCACATTCCATTAAAGTATGTATAAAACAGGCACAATAATGTAACACTGCAGTGATGGGACAGGAGTTGGAGCTTGGTTGATAGATTAGAGATTCGTTTTTG
This sequence comes from Euprymna scolopes, assembly GCF_053919585.1. Classification (NCBI taxonomy): domain Eukaryota; kingdom Metazoa; phylum Mollusca; class Cephalopoda; order Sepiida; family Sepiolidae; genus Euprymna; species Euprymna scolopes. The sequence goes on along the minus strand of NC_136483.1, from coordinate 36,635,863 downwards.
GACTCTGTCTAAGAAAGAGAGACTAATGGTAGATGCACCAGTTCAGATGTCATCAATGTATTTGTTCCAATTCATGTTGCCTGTGAATGTTCAGCCAAAGAGTTTAAATGATGAGCTCTCGGGTAGGGTGTTATAATTCATGATTATTGATAGTTGAGAAACAAAAAACAACTGGTGTTAGTTAGGAACTTTCTTTAGATTATGTTTTGAGAGTTTAGTCCAGCCTACCCTACTATTTTGCCTATAACCTAGGAGAGAGGAAAAGTTCTATACCTTTCCAACATGTTTAGAAAAAGTGACGATACAGCCACTTCCAAACTTATAAAATCTGGTATTACTCAGCAGTCGCCCATCCAAGTACTGATCAAACTGAATGTTGCTTAATTTCAGTGATTCGATGAGAACTAGTACTTTAATGTGATAAAACCATAACTCACACTCAGAGCTGTGAAATCGGAATGTTAGAGACAGAGCAAATTCATTAATCAAACTCTAATCTTTTCATTCACCTCAAACAAGGCTCAATGCCACTGTAACATACGGGGAAATTATGAATCAGATTTATAGAAGCATCTTAAATGAGGAGCTGTGCTACAAGATGCTCGTTCACATTACATTTACATTTTTACATGTTCGTATAGTCGGGAAAATGGAGCATCAAGGGAATTCCAAAGGAAACCTGATCGAAGAAAGAAGCTATTAGAGTAGAAATAATTCTAGCATTTGGGGTCCTCTCCAGTGAAGGGATCTGACTTTGCTGCTTGTTGAGTTGGACATGGAAGAGAGGCAAGGCTAAAAAGATTTAAGGATTCTGCCATTGCCTTGGATATGTGTGTGTTCGATTTGTCTTCATGTTGAGAATAGAGCATGATACCATCAGCAAATATACCCATCTCGGATACAATATCACTAGGGAGGTCGTTTATGAAAAACAGGAACAATAGAGGTTCAAGGATAAACCCACATTTAATGTGATGCTGTTTAGATACCCGGCCATTGAGGATGACCTGAATCTTTCTTTTAGCTGAGAAGGATCTGATTATATTAAATATTCGTCCAATATTAATTTTCTTGAAAACTTTCATACAAGACCTTGTCAAAGGCTTTTGATATATTAATACTGCCGCCTTAGCTTCACCTGACTTTTCCAGAAATGACCGTTAGGGTACCCACAGTAAAATGGGATTGTTTGAATCCATATTTTTGGTCAGAAAAAAGTTTATCGTTTTCAAGGTGATAAACTATCACTAGATTGATTAATCATTTTAAAGATTTCCAGCAGGAGGAGACATGTGTCCAGTGGAAAGTATTCAACCATCTGAAAACAGGAATGGGGACAATGAAAAGTTGCTGTGACGAGACGGGGCTATGAAACTGATACAACACTCTGCAAATGTGAAGAGGAAGATTATATGATACAACACTGCTCTTTACTGTCCAACCGATGCAGCTTGAAAGATCTTGCAGAGTGCAACAATAATGCAAAGGAATGTATAAAAAAAAAGTGGAGAAACTGTTGTATGACCACATGCTTCAAAAACACACAAAAAAGAAGATCCACAGAGTTTTAGTATTAATATATAAATAATGTGTAAGTCTTGACCAATCGAGAAACATGCATGTGCAGATGCACGAAAAGTTGTCACAGAATTTCATTGAGATAGAGATACAAAAACAACTGCTACAAAGATTTTGTTAAGTGAAAATAAACTTTGTAGCCTCGTAAGAGATGTCCTTTATGCCCCCCCCTCACCAATCTTTCACAAGAAACACCCGTCTAGCAGAAAACACTATCACTAATTTCCCCCACTCTTTATCTGTGCCTAAACCTAAACGCAGATTCCATGAGCAAAGCTTCTTTCTTAGAACTATGCGCCTATGGAATTGTCTTCTGTTTTCCTGCTTTCCAGCTGACTACAATATGGTTGTCTTTAAGTCCAACGTAAACAAGTTTTTGATGAGCCGTTCCATATAAGTTAGCAAATTTACCAAATTTCCATTACTAACGATTACTATATTGCCCAATTTCTACTGTACACTCTTTAACCTTATCCTCAAGTGGCCTCTTGGCCTTAATAAGTGTTGATGCCTATGTAAAAAAAAATACCAAAAACTGTTTACTTTTATTTCCTTTTAAAGGAATTTTGTGTAACGTTTGAAAATAATGTTTTCAGTGAGGAACATTAGTGATGCGGATTACCTTTCTTTTCTCTTCGTTTTTAAATATCAAAATGTCCACAAGTTTTGTTATGCTAATATGGTTCAAAGAGATAGGAGTGGGTGGGGTAAATTCATGGATTTTTTTGTCATTACTAACCAAGAGAGCGTTATGGCTGTCACCAAATCTAGAGTCTATCAGATATGTGTATGCAGTGTGATCATATATGGAAGTGAAACCTGGCCAGTGGGGGGGGGGGACGTATGTTACATGAAGAGAAAAGATAAGAGAATGATATGTTTAATGTGAATGTTAAAAACATGTTTAGATCTGATGACCTTAGAGGTAGATTAAATCACTGCAGAAAGGTGTCTTGGATGATAAGGCCATGTTGAAAGAATGGATTTTTGGTTGGTTGTTTTGTTTTACGGCATATCAACCCTTTTCAGGTTATTTAATGCCGAATCTGGTGATTTTGAAGAAGGATTTTTTAATATAGTATATTTGTTTTTTAAGTCGTATTCTATTTAACCCATAGTTGGGACCCTAACAGGTGCTACCACTCTGGGTCAGAGTGGACCTGGGAGCAATGGCAATTAAAGGGTGGCTTCACACTCCCTAAGGCCTGTAAGCTGGGGCCCTCACCATCGGATATAGTTTACGGTCATATCCAGAACCTGAAAGAATGGATGAGAGTTTTTTTTATGAGTAGATGTAGGACAGTTGAGGTAGCAGATTTAGTTTACATGGGGAAGGCTAAGGAAAACATTGAAAGAAGTGATAAGGATAAACTTAAGAGAAAGAGGGATAAATATAGACCTGGCCATAAATAATTTAGTTTAGAATTCCATTTCTAAAAGCTAACCCTAACACATGCCAGCATGTAAAATGACCATTAAACTGATGGTGACGATGATGAAATGCATCTTTGATGAAATTGTCCATGACAACAGGTGCCAACAACTGGCAAATATCAGGCGACACTGGCGTAGCAATGTCTGCTCTGCCTCTGAAAACATGCTAATAAATATGAATATTTTATGATATATTAGATGTGTCTAGTTTATGATCTTGTAGCATTAATTAAATATCACCTGGGCACGTGTAAATTACATGGTATTACTATTTTCATTTCATCTGTATATGAGTTGTCTTTTTTGTTAGTCATTGTCAACTTATAAATAATATATTTCTCTGCCATAGATGCAGCCATATTCTGCGCAAGAGTGATTAAGACATTTTAATTCTTGCAAGATATATTTAGTGGACCTGCACTGACGTGACTTTGTTGACCTACATCTCTTCCATCTACTCCAGTCAGGATTTGGTTTCGAGTATCTGAAGCAAAGACATTTGAATATCCTCTCAGCTGTAACATAGCATGGATGCACATATGTAAATGCATGCGAAATGACATTACTAGAAAAGAAAAAAAAGACGATAAAAAAATGAGAAAAAGAATGATCACAGGAGAGATGTGGATAATGTTCGTGATCAGGTACAACGTGTGAAGGATGCTCAAGAAGACCATCACATGAGGGACATTACAATGGTAAAGAGAGACTGAGGAAATAAATGTTGTTGCTACAAAGGACAAGCGAGTTGGAGTTATTTCCTATTTCTTGTCTTGTCACCTTTGTGATTGAAAGTGAAACTGGACACAATGTGTGTTGGTTCTTGCACAACATTACGCAACCAACTGATCCATTATTTGTCTGCCAATTGGAAGTGCCTATCAAATTTGTGCTACATTGGAAATCATCCTAAGTTTATTTAGCTATTCAAGCACTTCCCCATGTGAATGATTCGAGTCTGCTCTTGGCCTGCCAAGTAAGTAGAACATCTAAACAAAATTTTTTATTTATATTATTTGGATTCTTCAGACTACTGTTCTCATCTTAAGTTTTATTTCCACAACGTTTTGGTTGATGTAACCTCTGGCCTTTTTCGTGTTTCTCTCCAGAATGTGCTGTTGCCATTGAGCACAGAAATCACTTTTTCCATTGCTTCCAACATAATAGATGTACTGAGACTAAAGCCCCTTTCAGGACTGCAACATCTGTAAAAACGTAATAAAGAACGCAAGAGAGTTGTATGCTCAGTCTGTCAAGTCCAAAGTAGCTGAGCAGCGGCAAGGTTCCCACCAGTTTTGGCAAATAGTAAACAGGATCCTGAACAGAAGCGTGTGCTCTATCCCAACTATCATAAATGGACCTGAGGTAATCTCGTCAGCCAAACTCTTTGCCAAGAACTTTGCAGCTAATTCTACCCTTTGCGACCAAGACTGCCAACCTCCAATATTTCCGCCTGTATCAGAAAACACACTATGTGATATACAAATGTCTATACGTGATGTTGCCAAGCTAATCAAAAACCTTGATTCCAGTAAAGCAACCGGCCCTGATGGTATTCTAATCATAGTACTCAAAAGACTTCAACCAGAACTAGTGCCCATACTTATAAAACTGTTTAAATTGTTTAGAATTGCTTCCCATCACCCTGGAAAATCTCATCAGTATGCCCTGTATTTAAGAATTCAGGTGATTGCTCATCTCCCTCTCAGTACAGGCCAATAAGTCTTCCGTGCGTCATGAGTAAGTTGCTGGAATCTGTGTTAAATAGAGAAGTAATCAACCATCTCAATAAAAATAACCTTTTTAGTGACACGCAATATGGTTTCTATTCTGCTAGATCTACCACAGATGTACTTACAGTTATATCTCATAGGATTAGCAAATCTCTCGACAGAGGCTACCTTTCTAGGGCAATTGCTCTTGACATATCAAAGGCCTTTGATAGAGTATGGCATAAAGGTTTACTTCACAAGATCTCCAGCTACGGTATAGCTGGAAATGTCTTCTCAATTATTAAATCATTTCTCTCTGATAGGTTCATAAGAGTAGTGGTTGATGGACAGAAATCAGAAGCTCTCAGTATTAATGCTGGAGTCCCTCAGGGGTCCATCCTGGGCCCAACTCTCTTCCTGTTCTACATTAATGATCTTTCAAATCAGATCCTTACATCATTTGTAGACATTTATGCTGACGACACTACTATCTATGGTAGCACATCTAAGACCGTAAACGACCAAGTTCTCTCTGATTCTCTCTCCTCTTATCTTGAGCAAGTGGTACAATGGGGAAAGAAGTGGCTGGTTACTTTTAATGCATCTAAAACCAAGCTTTTATCTTTACATCATCAATGCTCTGATCCCCATCTGGCATCAATTGAAATGAATGGCTCTCGTCTTGGGGAGACCTCTTGTTTTGACAAGCTTCTAAGCTTGACCTTTACTCCTGATCTTAAATGGAACACATACATTAAATCCGTTGCCAAGGCCGCTGGAAAAATGGTGGGATCTTTCTATCAATTTGATTCAGTCGATATCTCACTGCTGATGCAATTCCCTATCTATATAAGAGCCAGGTACGTCCTAAGATGGAGTACTGTTGCCACATTTGGGAAGGAGCTGCTAGAAAGGACTTACAACTGAATTTTACCAAGCACTTTATGTAACGAATCCTAGCAAAAGATTCTCAAGTTTGACAGAAAGATTCCAGAGTTTGACAAGATATACCTGAAGAAGGTTTGAAGTTACATCAAGTGAAACATGAAAAAAACATTCAAGATGAGAACAGTAGTCAAAACAATCTGAATATTACAAATAATCAATCCTCATCTCAAAAATTCAAAAACAAAATTTTCGATGTTTTTGATATTTCCACAAAAGGGTTTTCAATTTGTTAGTTGGAACAGATTTGTATTATTTGGATTCACATCCGACTATTGTTCTCATCTTGAGTATCCAACTATTGTTCTCATTTTGAATATCCAACTATTGTTCTCATCTTGAGTGTGATCTTCACAATGTTTCTCTTGATGTAACCACCAACCTTCTTCACATGTATTTTGTAAAACTCTGGAACATTTCCTCTGTTGAACTAGGGAATTTGGACAAAATTTCGAATAGAACACTTTATTTACTTCACCGGGGGAGGGGTAGCATGTTCTTGTTCCATCAGCCATTACTGGATAGAGGCCCTAAGTAATTTGCGATTTTATTTTTTGGTCACCCACACTGAGAATTGAACCTTCAGGAGAATATCACTTTTGCTATTGATTTTTCCAAGTACTCTAACCGCTGTCCCATCTCAAAACTTCAGAAACGTTGAAACTAGTGGTGGAACCATTAATCAGAATCGTTTATCGTAAGAATCGTGTTTTTTTTTTTTTGGAGGGGGGGATCAGAATCGGAATCGCATCATTAAAAAATACCTTAGATTTACAATTCTTTCATTACGATTCTCTTATATTTTTAAGTTGAACTGTTTGTTTGAAGTGAGATTAATGCTGTGAAAAATTTCTGATAAAAACGTCATAGAACTTTTCATAACATATTTAATATGATATACAAGAATTTTATTAACTACTTTAAAGGTAATTTTTATTTATCTTAATGAATTTTCTTATTCCGTCACATACATAGGTGCTGTGTTTCTGTTTTGAAACTTCGAGTCCCATGATTAGTTATCTGTTTGCACTGTTGCGAAACTTTAGGTGCCGTGAGGTAACATTGTTTTCATTTGTGAGCGAAGTTTATTCATGTATAAAATAGCCTAACTACGTCAAGTCCATGAAAAAGTTGATGAATACTTAACCCTTAAAGAAAATAGATTTTACAGTGCTCTCATTGCGAGTAAATCATGTTAAAAATCAGTGGTTTTTCCAACTGGTGACTAAAAAAAAAGGGGGAGGACTTATCTTTTGGCAAGTTTTTTTTTTTTTTTTTTTACCGACACTCTTCCATTAGTAAATGAATGAAAAATCTCATTAGTGAATGAAAAATGTCTTTTCATCCTTTATAGTTTTAAAATATAAAACAAGCAAAGTCAAATTATTTTAACAATAAAAGGTTTAATAGAACAATACATGTACTTTCTATTTTCTGAACGAAGGCTGTTTCAGGAAATATTTCTAAAACTAAAGTGAAACTGATCACGTGGTATCAGTTCGCAAAACTTTGACAGTCGGTCAGCTTTTTTGAAGTATCCAAAAACAAAAAGGTTACAACTACATATTATGCTGACTTATGCTTAAGGTCTTTCGAAAACTACAAAAGAAAACAATCATTTTGCTATCTGTTAAATAAATGCGATAAGTGAATTTTTTTTTTCTTTTAGAAATTTACATTTCATTAAAATATTCAGCGAATGAAGCAATTAAATATTTCTTTTGGAACTTCTTTGCACAACAAAAACAAAAAAAATGTGAAAAATTTATTAAAAAAGGAAAAAAGTTTAACTTAAAAAAAATCCTTTGAACCTTAACATTGCAAACCAACTAGTCACTCAGAGCCATTTAACTAAAGGACTGTAGGGGCTTTGTCGACATTGACTGATGCCTGGTATCACAGTCGTGACGTGAGCATAGGTAAATGTTTCCCAACCCTAACAAAAAATAAAAAGGTTGTCAGAAACAGTATTAAGGTGGAGGCGATTTCGAAAGTTCAATCAATGACTTTTATTTAACGATAGAAATAAACAATTACCAAAAATTTACTTTTTTATATAGAAATAAAGAAGTAAATTAAGACATTAAATAAAAATAGACATTAAAGGACGATAAGTATTTAATTATATAATAAAAATAAATATAGAAATAAACCAATTTATTTAGATTTTAAAAATAACGTTAAAAATATTTTTTTTAAAGTCAAATAAATAGGAATAATTTGAGACAAAAAAATTTAATCAAAAGATTTAGTTATTTTTAAATTTCATTTAGAAATAAGAATATTCTAGAAAGTGGAATAAAAATCAGTTAGCGATTGAAGCTGCAAAAAAAAATGTTAAATTTTAAAGAGTTATCGAAGATAAAGAGAAAAAAAATGAATATCAAAAGATAAACAATAAACAAAACATGTTATTCCCTTTGAAATTTGATGTTATTGTATTTTTGTTGAATTAATCAGGACTTAATTTTATTTATATTTTTTTAATATACAAAATAACTCGTGAAATTATTATTAATTTCATGGTGCATGTTTAATTCATGGTTAAAATATTTGTTTTGACTTTTATCTTCAATGAAAGAAATTTTATGAAAAAAATCAAATTGTTTTCGAAATTCCCTTAATTGTATTTTCACTTTTTCGCTGTACAAAATTTTTTTGCTACACAAAAACTTTCGATTATCTAATGGTATATTTCAAAACAACAATTCCATGGGAATGGGAATCGTACTTGGCATTGGAATCGTTAATTAACATTTTACTGGAATTGGAATCTAAAAAAAAAATTAGGAATCGTCCGAACACTAATTGAAACAGATTATTTAAAATAGGGTGGCAATAAAGTATATGTTTACATTAAATTTTTAACATGTATAAAATGAATGCTTATGTCATTTGTTTTATGTATTATGAACATTTTCCTTTGAATGATTTGTTATTTTTAAATTATTAACAAATATAGGTTTCTCTTATTAGGTAAAAACACCTAATAATACTTTAAAATATATTTTTTTATTTATTAAAGTGAAATAATTCTGTACCTAAAACGTTATTTCCCTTGTTGAGAAACATTTTAAGACACATGATTGATTGACCAGAGTTATCTGTCCCTGAATTTGATCAAACGACAACAGAACAATGGCATATGCTTACTGACATTGGCTCAACGACAGATAAAACCATCCTCATAACATAGTAATTCTCCCAGTTGTAAATCGTTAATAAATCATTTATTACTGTTGATCTCCATAGAATCGTTTTCATCCATTTATTTCCTCATATTTGTGTCTCCTCACTCACAAACAACTTTACAATGTAAACATACTTCATTTTCTTTATTGTTTATTGTTGAATTCTATTAAATAAATAAAATAAAAAAGATCTTAATGCATTTTATGTAGTTTTTTTTTCTGAATTCTCGGGTGTTTTCGTTCAGATTTTTCTCTTCAGTTGATGTCATTTTTACATTAGAAAATATTTAAATTGCATGAGTCGATAGAAGAATGTAGCTGACTTCAAATATAAGCAAAATGAAAAAAAGATGGTGAGCGAATTTGACCCGATGGGTGATTTTGCTTATTCACATAATGTGAAGACATTTCAAGCATGCTTTTCTCAATTCTACATGCATAATACTAAATGAATTTTCAATCAAAACGATTCTTCATTTAATAATATATGCGGAACACAACATTTTTAATGCCTGTACAGAATTTTTCCTCACATTTTACTCTGGCAGCGACCTTTAACGTTTACCAATATGTCATTTGATAACAGATTATAATTTAATGTCTTCAATGATGTTCTAATGTTTTACATAGGGCATCAGTGCATGGAGCCGATAACACTGCAGATGTAGACCAACACACTTTTTGTTCTCTTTCACATAACCATTCTTGGCAAACGCTTTTATTTATTTCCCTCCCTGCTCTTTTCATGGCCAAAATCTTCCAATGATTTTAGCATTCTTTCTTTCAAGTAAATGCCGACTGTTTTTTTTTTTTTTTCTTCTTTCTTTTATTCTTTGACCTTGGGTGGCTTTCTTTGCAGTCATTCTCAAACACACACACAAACAAGGGAGAGGTTGTTTTCTATTCATCTTAAACCCAGCTTTGTGTTATCTATTTTCAAAATAGAACTCTATTATAAGCAATTCATTCACTGCTGGTGTTTTTTTTTTTTATATATTATGGACTCTACATCAATGGCGATTAAGAATTTTGACAGGAGTCACTCTTAGTACATGTCATGAGAACCTTAATCTGCAAACAGAATCATTCCCAGAGGTTATGTAAATGTAAGGCGGAGGGGTGGGGGGAAGCAGACCAAACGGAAGACAAAATAGTCGAATAATGATGAATGACGTCACGTTCTTGAACTGAGAGAAACTAATTTTTCAGATCAGTTTCTCTGTTGAAGCTGTGCAAATTGAGACACTGCTAATAATGTAGAAATAATTGAAGCAGAATGTTACTTTAGTGTCTGTGTATGCGTGAATCCGTCACTCATTGCAATGAAGTCAGAAAGTTAAATTAACAAGTAAATAATAAGTTAAGAGAACATTAGTTTCTTTCTCCTGAGTTCATACTGGTCACGATAACATTCATCTCTTTCTCTTAAATCAATTCTCTCCAAATAAAACCTTAAAGAAAACTCAGCGAACTTCTCCTTTGTGTCTTTTTTTCATGAAAAGAGTTTTATTCATCTTAGCTAAACAAGTGTGACGCTTGATGGCCACCTATGAAACAGTGATGTCAGACAAGGTAATGTCTGTATAAAGACGTTTATTTTGTTATTGAAAAGGTTTCAGTTTCTTTGGTTTACGGCATAGCAACCATATTTTTTTGTTGCCTCTTTAAACATAATTTCTATTGTGAATAATTTATTTAATAATGTGCTTTTTTTATAATACATCAATCCTTTTTTTTTTTAGTTATCTAATGCTAAAATATATGGCATAATTACGTTGACACATCAGTTCTTGTTAGCAGATACGTAGATGGATATGTAATTATTATAAGTTTGCTTTGTATGTTTTTTTGTATACATGTTTAATGTTTTATAGCGTGTCAACAATGTTTTGTAAGATTATAAATCATCCCCAAAAACAGTTTCCTCACTTTTTTATGCAATCATTTGCATTATTGTTGTATTCTGCAAGATCTTTCAAGCTGCATCGATTTGACAGTAGAGGGCAGATAAGGCAGTGCTGTATCGTATGGTCTGCCTCTCTGCATTTGCAGATGTTGATTGGATCAATCTTCTAGCCTCATGTGATCATAACTTTTGATCATCCCATTCCTGTCCTGTTGAGTATTTTTCACTGGAACCAGGGTGCTTCTAAACCGGGAAGGAAGGTCTCAGAAGGAGATTCTAATGTTAGTAAGAGGGGGTGGCATTCGCTAGCCGTCTGATCCAGAGTTGTAGTTTGATCTCTTCCTGAGATATTGTTAGGGGTTAGAAGCTTGAAGAAGTTGTAAACCTACAAACATTCATAGCTATAAGGCTCATCATTTGTCCATGATTTTGAGAAGTAATCATTTTAAAAAATTATGTACGCATTTTGATTTAATAATAAACAGCTAAAATATATGCATCATTTTGCTTACTCTCTCTCTCTCTTTCTCTCTCTCTCTCTCCTCATTGACTACCTCTCTTTCTTTTATCCGTATCTCTCTTTCAATTCTATCTCCTTCTCTTCTTCCTCTTCCTTCTCTCTTCGCCTTCACTCATTCTCCTTCTTATCCTGTTCCTTCTCATTCTCCTTTCTTTTCTTCCTCTCTATCCTCTTCTCTTTTGTTCTTCATTTCTAGTCATCAATAAAACGCCTCATTCTTACTTTTACTGTTCATCACTTTTCTTAAATTACAATTAAATGAATTGGAATTTTTGAACTGACCATATAACAATTCTGAATAATAATCTATTATGCATGAATTTAGATATCGCTCAAAAACATCAGTTTATTTTAGTTTTGTAAATCTCTGGTTGTACACTCATTTTTGTACACCCCATAATAGGGAGTAATTTTGTATGTATTTTTAAAAATACTTACATTTACATACATTGTAAAACCTTTTCATTGAAGACTGCTAATTAGTTCATTACTAAACATCTCAGGACCATGAGCACCACAAGCCTGACCATGTGTCGCATCCAACCCTCGTAAAGAGGAGAAGAGGTAAATAGAAAGACTGCTTTGTTATAAATAGGTAGGCGTGGGTGGAGTTAATAACATTCTAAATGATATTGCAGCAGAAGTGGATGTAATTGATCTGACAGCGGAACCAATTCTGACAATATTTCAATTTACTAAAAGAAGAAACTAAGAAATTGTTGGAATGAAGAGTCTCTTTGGCGTATCGATTTCGCTTGCCAATCACTTAGATGAAATATTGCTGTCAGATCAGTTTTTACATTTTCAAAAACTATCCTGCTAAAATCTTCCCTAATAACACACACACACACATACACACACACACATATATATATAAATATATATGGGAGAAGCAAAATTTACAATGAACATAAAGTTCTTTTTTTTCTCAGCTGACACAAATCAATTATTTGAAAATGAAACCTAGAATATATTAATGTCATAATCATACATAACGTATATGGAAATTGCTCAAGACAAGACGTAAAACCACTTGATATAAGAAACTAACAAGAATTAAAATGATTATCGAAAAGACAGGAGATGCCTTAATCTCTGCCTAGATGGTGCATCAAGGAGGACTTAGGTGCGGTCTCAGCTCCACAAGAGGTTAGCTTACGAAGATGCAATCATGATTTGTTAGCTATCTTATGTGACTTTGCTCAAGATTGTTGTGCATGGGCTGCAATGGTTCAAGACGTAGTTCAGGTCAATGAAGAAGCTCAATTGTAATCAGAATGAATGCAATTGCAACAGCAACAAAGTTTTTGCTTGATTCCTCAGAAATAATCTTCAAAGCCTTTTTTCCACATTCAGCTTATTTGCAATTATTCAAACAGTCAATCGACAATATGCACTAACGTTGACCTCACTCTCGCTTGTTGAAGGTCTCCTGGCCCTGGAGTTTGTTTTATTTCTCTCTTTGAATCTTTTGTGTCAGTCTTTGGCAACAAGCATCAAGGAGGATGTAGGCAAGATTTTAGCTCCGCTGGTAGAATTGTGATTGATTAGTCATCTTATGCAACCTTTTTCAGAGTCACTGTGAAATGTGCATGAACCATCATGATTCAGGTTGAAGAGTAGGCCAGGAAAGAAGCTGGCTCAACCCACCCAGGGGGAACTATTACAACAATAACAATTTAGAGGGAGACTTTATCAACCAGTCTTGTAAACCTTTCCTTCCTTCATGAGCTCTTGAATGGCTTACTTTTTGACAAACCTGTTTGAAGTCTAGAGATTGAACATTGATGGTGGCGTCTCTTCAAGTGAGTCTTCTAATTTTCAGACCTTTTTTATCATTAAGTTTAGATTCTTACATCAGGTGGCTACATGCCTTGTCTGGAGTGACTTCCATTAAAAACGTAAGTCCCAGCGTTGCCATTTGAAAATAAAGTGTGTATTTATGCATGACAATATTCCTTCTCATAAATTTTTTTTTTAGTATAAATGGTTTCCCAGGAGAAGATAATGGAACGGCCGCTATCGTATCCCAATTTGAATCTGAGCGAAGATCTCTGGTCACTTGAGGAGATAAATTTATACGAAGATGGTAAATAATATGACAACAAAGCAGACCTGTAGGAAGCAATTAAAACCGCCATGTTGGAAATTAAACGTGGTGAAGTAAAATATTCACCCAAATCAATGGACAATAGATTAATGACCATTATTGTGTAGAAAGATGACTATATTAAGATGTAAATACTTCAAAGACTTCTTATGTATTTGTTCTATTGTAGGTGTTGATCAATTATAAAAATTAGGTTTATGGGATTTGAATGACTTCAGTTTTATATTCTTTCTCTATCCAAGTCTTTATTTCTCTCTTTTTCTATTGTCTTATCCAACACATGACAGCATGTAAAATGGATATTAAACCAATATGATAATGATGATTTCTCCTAAACTTTCTCTCTCTCTCTCTCTCTCGCTCTCTCTCTCTCTCTCGGGTTTTCTTTCTATCTCTTTCTCTCTCTTTATATCCTAGTTTTTCTTTCTCTCTCTTTATATCCTAGTTTTTCTTTCTCTCTCTTTATATCCTAGTTTCTCTCTCTCTCTCTCTCTCTCTCTCTCTTTATATCCTAGTTTTTCTTTCTATCTATCTCTCTCTCTTTATATCATAGTTTTTCTTTCTTTCTCTCTCTTTATCCTAGTTTCTCTCTCTCCTAGTTTTTATTTCTCTCATAGTTTTTCTCCCTCTCTTTTTGTTCTAGTCTCCCTCCTTCTCTCTTTCTATCCATACTGTTCCACCCTCTATTGCTCTCTGTCCTACTTGCTTGTTCACCCTCTGTATTTAACTTCCTCATCTCTCTCTCTCTCTCTCTCTCTCCCAAACACTCCCCACTCATTGTCTGTCTCCCTCTCTCAACCTTTTCCTTCTTTCTACATCTAATAACCTTTTTTTTTTCTACATTTCCTTTTTTACAAAATTTCATTTATCAAGTTAATTTAAACTTCCCCGTTTCTAAAAATTACTATTAACAAACTTCTGCCTCATCCAGAGGAGTCTCTACATCAGTAGAGGGGTGCATGATTGACCTAATGTATACTACTACAGACTATGAAATTGAGTTCAAACCCTATCAGATCTATTGATGTCAGTTAAATATGGGTAAAGTAGAGACTTGTGTCAACTGCTAAAAACCATGATTAATAACACCTGAGAGTGCATTGTTCAAATTCCTCAGCTTAACATTCGCAGGCAACACAAATTGGAACAAATACATTGAGGACATTACCAAGGCTGATGCAAAAAAGGTGGGCTCTCTCTACCATGCTAGAAAACTACTCACACCTGAGAGTATCCTATATCTCTACAAAGCCATCATTCACCCATGCATGGAATATTGTTACCACATCTGGGCAGGTACATCTATCGCTAGTCTTAGATAAGGTTAAAAAAAATAGTCTCAAATCTAATAGGTCCCTCACTGTCAACCAAGTTCCAACCCCTATCCCACTACTGTAATGTTGCATCCCTGTGCCTGTTTTACAAGTACTTTAATAGAATGTGTTCTGATGAACTCATTGTACTGGTGCCCCCTTGACATATATACATATGACGCACCTGTCTAGCAGCAAAATCCCACCCCTTCACTGTAGAGATCCCCGATGCCTGAAAGCCTTATACTCTAGTAGCTTCTTCCCTCTGACTGCTAAACTTTGGAATTCCTGCCTTGTTTCCTGCTTCCCTGACTGTACTAACCTGTAGAAGTTTAATGTGAACAGACATCTCTCATCTCCTCACACAGTCACCAGTAGTTGTCCCTTATGTCCAAGAAGCAATATGCCCTGTTTGGAATAAACAATAATAACAACAACAAAAAAGAGTATGTATCTAATCATTGAGGGTTTCAGTTTTAACATTAAATGATGCCAAAACATGTTAATATGCCCTAAAACAGACAAGCCAAATTAGCCACAATAAAACACACAACGTTAATAATTTTTAATCCTTTTTTTTTACATAGGCATAACCACTTATGAAGAGGTCTACTCTGGAAGGTTAGAACATAGACCCCTTTCATTCATATTAGGTTAATGATGTTATCCTTAATTAACTTAAGTATTTGCTATGCGTTTCTTTTTTATTTTAATGCTAGAAGGCCGCCCGATGTTGCCCCAGTCTTAAAATATGCTTAAATACGATATTTTAATTTATGCAGATTTTGTATTTATTATTATAGAGCCAATTCTCTATTGATTATTATATTGTACCAAATATATAGTAGTGTCCACCCCCTGGAATTGCTCGGTCGTAAAATATGCTTAAATATATTTTAATTCATGCAAATTTCGTATTTAATATTATAGCTACAATACTCAATTGATTATTATGTTGCACCTAACATATCGTAGTGATTTCAAAAGCTAAAAAGAGTATGACATCAGCTAGAATCGAAACTAAAGCATATAGCGTTCCAGTATTAGTAGTTAAGTTTGAAAAATTTGCTAGAAATGACGTCATGACATTAAAATTTGAGACGGTGAAAAAATTCACAGTTTTGGTGTAATAATACATTAATTTATATTATTTAATATTCACAAATGTTAAATTTATTATTTGTTAAAACTGATAAAAAAAAAGGCATTATATATGTGGTTAAAAAAAAAGAAAAGAATTTGGCAATATCGGATGATTGGATATTTTATTAGTCTGTGATGACCTTTTAACAGTTTTATTATTTATGCTTTGCTTTTAGAAAAACAGCATAAAAAATCGTCTGGTGAATAATAATAAAAAAAAACACTTTGAAAAGGGCATATCTCTACCAAATTGACTAGTTGATTTGATGAGTCAACAATTTAAATATTTTCTTCTGTTTTATGCATCAGAAAATCTAAATGTAAATTGTTAATTATTTTTAAAAATCCAAAACACTAATTTACATATATGCAATAAGGTCCAGCGAAACCATTAGCCTTTTAAGGTCGTTCGTTGTGGTATTATAATCCAACGGACCAAATACCAAACATTCAACATCAACAAATGCGATCAAAATTTGATGCGTATAATTATGCATGTCTCGATGCATATGGCGTATGTTGCATACAATTTTAGCATAGAATCCATAGAAAAAAAATTTCGTACAGAATCCATAGTAAAAAAAAAACAACTGAATTTTTCATTTTATTGGTACACATACATACATACATATAAAATCATTCCTGTCTAGACTTTTTTTTTCTTCGTTTCCTTTTTTCTTCTTTCTATTTTTTCTATTCTTTTTATTTTATACTCGGTTTCCTATTAAAAGAACTGACCTCGAATAAGAAGAGAAGTATACTGCGGCCTTACAATGTCTTTTAAGACTGAAACAATAGATTTATTGTAGCGACTTATACATACAAATTTTGTTTATCTAAATCGAATAAAATATCTGGCTCTTTTGATTGAGCACTTCTAACAACCTCATTGAAACTCAATGGTTTTTACTTTGGGATATTTTTAACCTGGAATATATATATATTCCAGGTTAAAAATATCCCAAAGTAAAAACCAGTGGATAAAAGTCAATATGGTGTAATGGAAAAATATAAGGGTAACTGCAGTTTCTCTTCCAATTTTCGGATTTTTACCATGTCAAATCACACTTCAATTCCTTTTGACGGATTGATTGTTGCTATTTCTTCTGATAAGTTAAGGGCATAATAGATTCACTAATTGATATAATAATTGATTGATTTTGCGCTATGAAACAGATACTGTGAAGAATTATATAAATCGACTGATTTAAAGGAATAAATTATAAGATGGTCAACATCATGAAATTTGGAATATAAATTTTTGTCATTTATTCTATACATTGCTCTGTAATCACATTGAGCTTCTTATATAAGGATTGATATATAATAAGAAAATATATTTCTACAGAAATATATATATATATATATATATATATATATATATATATATATATATATATATATATATATAGCTATTTACTTAGAAAAATGAAGCTATTAAACCTGACATAGTGATAAAGGACAAGAAGGAAAAACAAGTAACCTTAGTAGAAGTTAGTGTCTCCAATAATGCTTGGTTAAGCAGGGCTGAAAAAAAAAAATGCTAAAATATCAACGTTTTATGTACGACATGAAAAGAAACTGGAATCTTATGAAGATTTCCGTCATTGCAGTAATTATAGGAGCAACCAGAATCATGGAAAAGAATTTCAAAAACTATCTGGCAAATATACCCGGTGAAACAAGTGCAAGACAGATCCAAACAATTGCATTTAAAGGGATGGTTAGAATCTGAAAAAGGTCTCTCAGGTGAAATGTCTAAGTGGGTGAATGTCTGGCATCTGATATGATGCCCTATTCCTAGTTAGAACAAAATGATACAGGGTGACACAAAAAAACAGGCCCCGTGTACACTTTATGTGATATCTCCATTATTTATTCACCGATTGCTCTTATTTTACAGGACATGGCAGAATCAACGACCATGAGTACACCAAGATCCCAGTGGTAGCTGGGACAAAGAATACACTGTGTTAAATTTTACTACAAGACAGGCTCGTTTAAGAAAACCCAGGACAGTTTCATGCGTCAGTTCGAAATTGAAAAGGCTCCATCCAAAAGCAGAATTCAGAACTGGGTGGACCACTTCGAGAAGTATGGGAACGTGGAGAACCTCAATGCTGCCAGAGAGAACCATCCAAGCCACTTGGGGCGTCCCAAGAAGTGAACAGCCGAGCTGGTCGAAAGAGTGAGAGAGTCTCTCCAACAGAGTCCGAAACACTGTGCGTAAGCGAAGTCAGTTCCTCAGTATGTCCTGTGATACTTGCAGGAGAGTGTTGGTGAACGATATCAGGGCTTACTCATACAGAATACAGATGCTACAGACCCTTACAGCCTCAGACAAGAAGCAGAGGAGCGCTATGGCAGTCAAGATGCTCGAGAAGATCGAGGAGACACCAAGTTTCCTTAAACTCCTTTGGACCTCAGATGAAGCCCACTTCCATCTTGATGGAAAAGCAAACTCCAAAACAAATGTCTTCTGGGGGTCCTCCAGAACCAATGGAGTAGCCACCAAGCCCCTGCACTCTCCTAAGTGCACGGTGTGGGCTGCAATCTCAGCCAGATGCATCATCGGACCAATCTTCATCGAAGAATCTGGCGCAGCAGTGACAGCCACCAAGGAGCGGCATGTGGAGGTCCTCAAAACCTTCAAGAGTGAGCTCTAGACCATCTACCCATCGCTCATGAGCTAGTTTTGGTTCCAGCAGGATGGAGCAAGTTCTCAAACCTGTCCCGAGATTAGCTAAAAGAGAACTTCAGAGGCCGAGTGATCAATCTCAAGACTGATTTTGAGTGGGCACCCCATAGCCCGGACCTAAGTCCCCCAGATTTTTTTCTTTGGGGCTATCTTAAGGACAGGGTCTACACAGGGAAACTCAGAACCATCACGGAACTCAAGGAAGCCATCAGGGAGGAGATGAGAGCCATGACCAATTCGGTCTGTAAGAACGTCATGGACAACTTTGTGCTGCGCCTCAAGAAATGCACAGAGCTAAATGGAGGCCATCTAGAACATATGCTGTAGTACGGAGAAAAAAAGGCGAAAGACCCTAGTGTTTTGATGTGATGTTTTGAATATAATAAACTAGTTATAACCAAAGTTTCATTTCATTCAAACAAAACACTAAGAAACAGGGCCTAATTAGAGTTGGGGCCCGTTTTTTGGGTCACCCTGTGTGTGTGTGTGTCTGTATATATATATATGTGTGTGTGGGGGGGTGCGCATATGGCAGCTATATGCAAATACCGAGCCATGTGCATAATGATAGCATGGTAAGGAAAAAGAAAAGGGCTATAAAAAGAGAGGGAGGATGTTAAAGACGATCATGTTAGAGACGTGGGTGACGTCACAGCCGTAATGAGAAGTCAAACGTGGCGGGAGAATGAGAAATAAAGATCTTTTCTTAAAACCTGAAACAGGAGTTGACTGAGTCTGCAATGTGTGAGTCCCAGGTTAACGCGTGTGTAAATGTGTTTAACGGTACATACTTTCATTAATAAGTTTTTGTGGCTGAAACAGGTATTGCATTCTCTTAGAAAAAAAAAAGAAGAAAGATCACCAAAGTTAAGCAACGTTGAATCTGGTCAGTACCAGATGGGTGACCAATTTTGGGTATTTTTTCCATGCAACTTTTTTTTATGAAACTATATCGATCAATGTAATAGGGGAAAAATCTCACTTTACTTTATGTATCTAAGATGATGACATGATTAATCTGCGTCTGCTTTTGTTGTAATTTAAAATGTGTCTCTTAGCTCTTATGATAAATTTTTTTTTCATGTTTATAAAATAAAGTATAAAACCTTATAAAAAAAAAAACAAGGAAGCATCTCAATTATTATTATTATTATTATTCACTAGTTCTTACACAGGTAATCATCAAAGATTATTCACTGATGGCAATCAGTGGTGTTTCGTGGAACCTGGGTGACAAGAAGTCTCTCCAGTTCTTTCCACCTCTTTCAGTAACCGTTGTAAATGACTTTGCATTATTGCAACAGCTGCTTACCATTGATTTTTCACTAGCAACAATCATTAATCTTTACTGGAATTTGGATAGCAATAAGCCTGCCCAAGGTCCAAATATTCTAAGTACTCATCCAATGGAGGTATGGGTATTGTTCTCTCTCCTCGACTCTTCTATCCTCTTTGACCCTTCTTGACTATTTTGTATGGTACCAGCAAGGGCCAACGGCTTTTTTGTTGAGGTGTGGAGGACGTAATTGTTAAGATTTCTTGTAGTTTCAGTTTCGTTGGTTTATTTTTTCTTCCATTTTTTGTTTTACTTAAGTTGCAACATTCATGTGGTTCATTAATGTTTGTAGTCTATGTGAGTTGGTTTTCACATTCAAGGGTTCTCCTTAAGATTTCTGTTTTCATCATTGTCGTTCGCCTAACATCATTATTATTTCACTCACTATAAGTTCTCACACAGGTCATCCTTAGAGATTACTCACTGGTAAAAACCAGTGGTGTTCCTCGGAGTCTGAGTGACAATTCTCCTCAGATTTCCAGTACTCTCCATCTCTTTCGACAACCTTTTAAAATGAATTTGTGTTATCACAACAGTCATTTGCCATTGATTTCTTGCTGGCAATGACTATTGGTCTTCACTAAAATATGGATAGCAATAAACCTCCTTAAATTCCCAGTCCCCTCCATACCTATCCGGTGGAGGTCTGGTAAATACTTTTACTCCTCGGTCTTTCCTTGACCCTTCAACTATTTGGTGTAGTGCCGGCATCGACTACTACTACTACTACTACTACTGCTGCTACTACTACTACTACTACTACTACTACTACTACTACTACTACTATTTTTTTATTTATTTTTATTATTTCTGACTGAAATGAAAAAAGTAGAATGAATGAATAAAGGAAGTCTGAGTATGCTTGTAAAGCTTTATTCTTACAATATCTAAACTAAGATCGAGTCTCTGTGAGAATAATGGTTATTTGAGAGAAAATTAAATTAATTCCTCTTTTGTTTTCATCATACAGTCTTCTGTGCTTTATTGGAACATGTTTCCTTTGCTAAATACAAATAAACAATTTTGTTTAAGCAACTCCACATCAGGTACATTCAAGAATTATAGATGTAGACGAAAAGTAACTGAATCGAGAAATAAGGCCTGGATCAGATTTTTGCTCATCTTTACATTGTCAAGCAGAAGTATGCATTCTCTTGTGTCTTATTTATCTAACGCAGCCATTTATGATATGAATTATATGCTTCTAAATGTTACCAAAATCTGGTCTTTAATAAAATACTAGCAAATGGGCACAAGAGATCAAATCTGATGTATTTCCAGAAGTTAGACACAAGATCAGGTGAGATTTTAAAAAGCCAGTGCACTAGAAGTGTATAATGACCTATAAAAAATGCCTGAACAA
The DNA here is from genome assembly GCF_053919585.1 of Euprymna scolopes. NCBI lineage: Eukaryota > Metazoa > Mollusca > Cephalopoda > Sepiida > Sepiolidae > Euprymna > Euprymna scolopes. Next base: position 36,614,614 of record NC_136483.1, on the reverse strand, counting down.
CCCCATCAGCATTCCTTGATAAACAATTAGGAATAAACTCACCACTTATGAAAGAGAGAGGGTAATGCCTGGAAGGTCAACCTCTTGGGATTGAAAAGAAGCATACACCCACTTGACAGCAACAAAGCCGATCAGGTTGGTTGTTGTAGAGCATATGTGGTAAAAACGGATCAGTATGTAAATAATTTATGAAAAGTTAATAAGGTTTTGTCATTTTAATGCAGTAGAAAATAGATATTGGGTTTACATTCGCTTCCTTTATAATATCCTTCAGTCCGCACATTCCATGAACGACGTTTTTGATAAAGGGGAAAGAATTCCTGTTTTCTGGGTCGTAATCTATCCTTTAACATTTATTATTGGATTGTTTCTGACCTTGAAATAATATTTTTATTTTATTTTAATTTTTACAGTTGCTTTCATCAAATGGCTTAATGTCTTGTCTGGAGCAATTTATGTAAAACATTAAATAAATAATTTATGAAAAGTTAAAGTTTTGTCGTTTCAGTGGAGTAGAAACTTGATCTTACAACAGCCTCGCAATTTTTGCTGCCCTTATTTTGTCTTTTAGTTCTCACATTTCATAAGCAGTGTTTCTGAAAAAGGGAGAAGAATTGCTGTTGTCTGGGCTGGAATCTATTCATTTAACACTTATCATCAGCTAATTTTTGACCTTGAAGTAATATCTTGTATTTATTTATTCATTTTTTTTTTTTGCTCCTTAGATCAACTGACTTCCTGCATTGTCTGGAGCGATTTCCATAAAAAAAATTCTATGAAAAGTTAAAAAAGGTTTTGCTATTTCGATGTTCTTTCATAGAACATCGAAATAGCAAAACCTTTTTTAACTTTTCATAGATTATTTCAATGATTCATTGATAATGAAATAATTATAAGTTGCAAAAAAAAAAAAAAATTTTAAGAGATTATTTCAAAATAAATATCAGTAAAATGATCTGAACATTTTCTTTTAACAAAAAGTTTTCCACGCCATGTGTCCTATCATCTCTTGTGGAAAAGCCAGGTGTTTTTCCAGTGTGCCGTGTATCTGTGCCAAATTATTATTTATGTATGATGAATCAAATATTTATGGAAAGCTCTTGGTAAAATATCAATCTTCATAGCCAATACAAATATATATAGTTTTATATATACACGTACATTAAAAGCGATCTCTCTCTATCTCTCTCTCATATATATATATATATATATATATATATATATAAAGCTGAATGGCTGTGTGTGTGTGTGTGTGTGTGTGTGTGGTGTGTGTCTGGTCACGAACAGGCTCCTATATGGTTGACTATTTTAAGAAACTGATTACATATAATGATAGAAGATGTATCGAGACACAGGAATGGGTATGTTTGATCTGGCAGAACGGTGGTTCATTAAAATTGTGGGGTCTGCGTTCGCGCCTGGTCCACAAAGTATGGAAATAAAAAATTTAAAAATTAAAAAAATCCTTTACAAGTGTTTTTGATATAGATGTACATAAGAATACTTTGATAAGTATGTTTCAACTTAAATAGGGATGGTATAATAAAATTGTGGGGTCTGCGTTCGCGCCTGGCCTCCATAGAATGGAAATAGGCACAAACTTTAATAAAGACTTTTCATATCTATCTGCGTAAGTATTTTTGATAATTATGTTTCAGTTTGAAGAAATATGGTATAATAAAATTATGGGGTGTTCGTTCATGCCTGACCTCCATAGAATAGAAATATGTCACAAAGTTTAACAAGGTTTTTTAATATAGATCCACAGAATATTGTGATAAGTGTTTTAGTGTGAACAGGTATGGGATAATAAATTATGGGGTTTATCTATTTTATTTTTACTTTTATCATATTTTGCTTTGGTTTTGATACCCCCAAATTCGAAGCTATCTCTTTACAACCCTTCCTTTTCATAACCTATCATACTTTCATAAATCAGAGTCCATTTTCTGTAGGCTGTTTTTGAACCCAGTCGACAATGGGTATTTTTACTAATATATATATATATATATATATATATATATATATATACACACACAAACACACACGTTTTTGTTTGTTATCGTTTTGGGATGTCTATCAATAAGTAATGCTCTCCATATAGGGATCGACACAAAGTGTAAAAGGAAATAAATCCCTCTAGCATTTAGGAAAATACTTCACTGTAGATATCTAAATTCGTTTAACTGTCTTTAAAAATATATTAACAGGTCGCCTGGCTTTAAAATATGCCTAAATATGGTATTTTTAATGTTTGCAGATTGCGTATTTATTATTATGATAGAGCCAATAATCTTGTACCTAATATACAGTAATGATTTTAAAAATAATAGAAGAAAATGACTTTGGCGCCATCCGCTAGAATCAAAACCAAAACATGTAGCTCTCTAGCCATATTTGATACCGTCTGACCTAAATCCATACGCATACAAAAACTTAAAACTTATCTTGTAATTTTATTGATGCGCGCGCGTGTGTGTGTGTGCATTTAATTTAGTCCTATTGATTCGTATTATTTGGATTCTTCAGATTACTGCTCCTATCTTCAATAATATTTTCACAACGTTTCGGTTGATGTAACCTCCAACTTTCTGCAGGTGTATCTTGTCGGACTCAGAGAATCTTTCTGTCAAACTTGAGAATCTGCACGGAATTTCTAATGGGATCCTTTATTTAATCCACGGAGGTAGCATACTCTTGTTCCATCATCCATGACGGGGTAGAAGTCCTAAGTAATTTTCAATTGTACCCACGATCATGTTACTCCCGCGGATTAAATAAAGTGTCCCAGCTGTAAATTCCGTGCATATCCCCAAGTTAAACAGAGAGATTTCAGAATTCAACAAGAGACACTTGAAGAAGATCGGAGGTTACATCGATCAAAACGTTGTGAAAGTAACATGCATTATGAAAACAGTCGTCTGAAAAATCCAAATAGTGCAAAATCAATCCTCATCTAAAACATTCATAGTCTCATTAATATTTACTTGTCGCCTCCTGCAGCAAGATGTTGTACAAGACCAAAAGATGGGAAAATCCAGCTCCCCGAAGGGGCACTCAGATCGAACATAAAAATAGCCAAGAACGGGCCTGTCAGTATTCTCCAGTAGAGCCGCTTTAGGCGATTGGCAATAAAACAATCCTTACTCCACTTACAAATACGTGTAAACATGTACCTCTTATTACTGAGTTGAAGAGAAAGAAGGATTTGCTGGTTCAAGTTAGCTCCTGGGCTGCTTGAATGATACCAAAACGAACATCGTAGGTTGGTATGACAATTGGGAGTAAAACAAGTTGAGAAACACTGTTCTAAATGTACTGACTCACCCTGCTAAATATTCACCCCCCCTCTCTCTCTCTCTCTCTCTCTCTCTCTCTCTCTCTCATATATATATATATATATATATATATATATATATATATATATATATATATATGCTTACTTACCTTGAATGGCTTCATAAGCCTTTTCATTTACAATGTCTTTCGATTTCTCTCTTTTATCAATAATTGCTTTTCTTTTCTTTTGTACTGACTATCCTCAATCTTTGTAACATGTTATCTTGCTAAAAATACACAATAATTAACAGTCAAGAAATCCTAAGTAAAAAATAAAAACAACAAATAATTCATAGCAAATGAAATATAATTAAATTCTCTATCGACCTGTAAAGTTTTAATGTGTGGAAACTGTAAAGACTTTTTTTTTTTTTTTTTCGGAATTTGATTTCTGTTTGGTGTCTTATTGACACACAAAGAATAGCATTGCAACCGAAGTGATGGCCTGATTTTGTTAAACTAAGTCTATTAAGTATGGTTTTACAGAATTATTTTGAAATGGCTGTCATCTTAAAAGTTGATGTAACTCTGTATTCGTTCGTACAGACTTATTTCCCTTTGATTGGAACAAAAATATTTGGGGGAAATAAAAGCAAAGCAAATTGCAAGTAAATATCTACTTGAATAATGTCTGATACGTACAGCTAATAACATGTATAAATAAAATTATATCGATATGAGAAGAGCCAGCGTGAATTTAATCAGCGTTTTAATGTTAGTGATATTTTATGCAGATTTCGTATTTATTATTAGAGACAATTCTCTACTGATTATTATAATGTATCCAATATATAATAGTGATTTCAAAAGTTAAAAAAAAATGACTTGGGTGCCATCAGCTAGAATTGAAACCAAAACATTTAGCGTTCTAGCCTTATTTATTACCATTTGGGCTATTGCCAGACGGAAAAAATAGTTAAAAATTAGCCGACATTAACGCATAAATGTATATTTGTGCATGCTTACAAGCGCATTTTAAATTAATTCATGCCTGCCACATTTCAATTTTTTCCAATTTTAATCTTTTAGCAACTGTTTTTACTGGATTATATATATATATATATATATATATATATATATATAGGACAGTGATCCACAAAAAATTATATCATTGGAATTTTTTAGATGGTATGAATCGGTCTATGCCTACAATTAACCATTCGGACAGGTCTGATACTATAGAGGACACATCCTTTTTAAACATGGAATGCAGAGGTAGATCAGATATAAATGTACGGTAGCTATCCCAGTCAACCATGGAGTATCGGTACACAGTACGGTGGAAGGGTATGTCTGGGGACTTATTACATTTCATTTTGATCTTAACTGATATGACGGAGTGGTCGGAGGATCCTAGAGGAGAAAGAACTGAACATGAACATAGCTCAGGGGAATTTGAGAGAAAAAGGTCTAGGAGGCATATGGACCTGTAATGTCGGGTACACATGTGGGTTCATGAACAATCTGAGTGAGGTCAAAATGGCAAAATCATGACAGAACCTCTCCTCATCGTCCGTCTTATTTGTAGTGGGTCAGCCATTCCACGTTATGGACGTTGAAGTCACCACAGATGTGGATGTTAGCCGAGGGATGTGCAGACAGGATGTGGTCTATTTTCTCAGATACATAGGCGAATGGTGGCCTTATAGAGGTATAGGATACTTTCGGGCGTTAGTACCTTTCTAGCATGGTAGAGAGAACCTACCTTCTTCGCAGCGGTCTTGGCAATACTCTCAATGTAATTGTTCCAACTCATGTTTCCTGTGAGTGTTAAGCTGAGGTGTTTAAAAGATGTACTTCCAGATAAAGAGTCTTTGGCCATTGCTATTGGTGGCAGAGAAGGTTTCTTGTAATTATTGAAGGAAACGAGTTTAGTCTTGGCAGCATTGAATGTGACCATCCATTTATGTCCCCATTCCACTACAGATTGGAGTTCATCCTCTAGTGTTTCTGCCATTTCCTTAGATATGTGTTCATTTGTTTTCTTGTTATGTCTGTTACAGAACGTGGTGTCATCAGCATATATACCATCTCACAGGCAATTTTGTCAGGGAGGTCATTTATGAATATTAGGAATAACAGCGGTCCAAGGATAGACCCCTGAGGCACTCCCACATTTATATCATATCGTTTAGATGTACGACCGTCGAGGACAACAATCTTATCTAAGAAGGATTTAATTATGTTAAGTATTCTTCCAGTGATACCGTATGATCTGATTTTCCTGAGAAGACCTTCATGCCATACCCTGTCAAAAGCCTTAGATATATCTAGAGCTACCGTTCTACCCTCCCCTGCTTTGTCCAGTGAATGGTATATACATTCTGAGATTACAGTTAGGATGTCTGCTGTGGAATGGGCTTGCCTAAATCCATATTGTTGGTCAGTCAGAAGTTTAGCATATGTAAGGTGATGGACTAGAGCTTGATTAATTATGGTCTCAAATATTTTGGTGAAAATTTGGAGGAGGCTAATGGGGGTGATAATTTACTGGGTCAGTTCTTTCGCCAGAATTCTTGAAAACTGGTACTACAGAAACAGTTTTCCAACAGCCCGGAAAGCAAGATTCATTAAGGCATTTGTTGTAAAGTTTGGAGAGAATTGGAGCTACTTCTGCGGAGCACTTTTATAATAGCACAGCTGGGATGAGATCAGGTCCACATGCTTTTGCAGTGTCAAGATTTTTTATAATAGCATGCACCTGAGAAGGGGTGATTTTCAGATCGTCTAGTGTGGCGTCTGTCTACAAAGAAAAGTCAGGGAGGGGGTGGTTGGCAGGGGCCAGTGTGGAGTTGGAGGCAAACCGACTGGCAAGAGCCAACAACCTCATGATTGTTGGATAGCGGGGGAATTGTTGATTGCCCATTATTTACTACACTGTTGTAGATTTTCCAGAAGTCGCGGTTTCCTAATTTCTGTGCTTCGACGCATTTTTTGGTGGTTTCAGTAAATTCTCTCTTAGCTGTCACTATTTCTTTTTTACAGTTACTTCTGGCTTTGAACTGGACTTATGTTGGTTAAATTTGCAGTACGCATGCTGCCTATGCGCTATTGCAGCTGCACAAATAGAAGTAAACCATTGGGGAGAGTGGGGCTTGCTATAAAATTTCCGCGTGGGAACATGTGCTTCAATTGCCGTTTTGAACCATTCAGTGGCCTCATTTGCACAATGTTCAGCAGGAAGTGAAAAGATATTTTGCCATGGGGCGTCCGTGATGAGATCCCCGATGCCTTCCCAGTCAGCCTTTTTATAATATCTCGTTGTTTTGAGCAGTGGCTCTTCGGGTTTGGCTCTAAAGTTTAGGGCTATTTCAACCATTACCGCTGCATGATCAGCGTTCCCAAGTGGGCTGTGGACATTAGTTACACAGTCATCAGGAACTGTGGTCAGAAACAGATCTAGAAATGATGTGTATTGTTCTTTCTGGTCTGGGAAACGGGTTGGAAATGTAACCATCTGTGATAGGGAATGAGATATACAGAAGTTATGTGTTATGAAAACAGCTGCGTCTGTGTGAGTAGAAAATCCAAGGCGGTTGCTGTAGTGGACATTAAAGTCACCAAATACATGCACTTGTGCGCTAGTGTCGAGGGAAAGTACTGTATCTATGCTGTCAGAGACTTTGTTTATTAGGATACAGTCCTGGGTCGAGGGAGAGCGGTAGAGAAAATAAAAGTAGCTAATGTTATGTTGCATGTTAAGTCTAAAGCACATAAAGGCTTGATCGTTAGTTTCTCTAGTCAAGGGGGAGGGCGTTTTGAATATAGACTCCAAGCCTGTGCATATGTCTGTCAGAGTCCTTATGGCAGAGTGGGACATATCCAGGCATGTTAAAGTAGTTAGAGGGGTGGAGGAGTGTAGGTTAGTCTCACTTAGTGCTAAGATATCCGGGGTGTTTGTTAGGAGAAATGCTTCAATATCATTTAAATTAGTTCTAAGCCCACGGATGTTCGTAAATGCAAGCCTCAAGGGAGAAGGCAGGTTGGTTTTGTTTGAGTTTAAGCCTGGTTTTAGCGTAATTTTTTTATTGTACTGTCATTCGGTTTTGTTTAATAATGATATCAATTAAGTACTGAATTCTTAGATTATGAAAATAAAATTATGAGAACTTACCAGTTCAATTTTTAGAGGAGTGTTCAGTTATGTAAGTTCAATGCAAAATGATCCTCCTGTTCAAAATTTATTTGTAAACAAAGGAGTAATTTTACGGTAAACTTATGTAGAAAACTGAACTCCGTTCTCCTGCTAAAAACTGAACAAGTAATTTATATATATGTATATATATTATTGTTTTTGTTTTTGCGATACGTTTTGAATGAATTCAATTATTTATACGGAAGGGCATTTTTATCTAAATGCGAGTTGGGAATAATTTTCCCTTTCACCAATTTGGTACCCCCAAATGGGGAACGGCATATATATTGTTTTTAAAATATAATTATCCACTGACACGTGTTTCGTCGTCTACGACTCATCAGAGTAGCTGAAACGTATCGCAAAAATAAAAACAAATAAAATAATATCTACGTAAATCGCGACAAATCCAAACAGTTGTGCGAGGTGGCCCAGTGGTAAGAGTTCAAGCTTCTTACCATGAGGTACCGATTTCGAATCTTGCTAGATTCAGCCACTCTGATGAGTCGTAGACGACAAACCATGTGTCAGTGGATAATTATATTTTAAAAACAATATATATATATATATATATATATATATATATATATATATATATATATATATATATATATATATATATAAACATGTTGCTTAATCGTTAATAATCCAAAAATGTTTTTGTTGATTAATAATGATGATGATAACAATGATAATAATAACAACAACAACGATAATGATGATGATAACAACAATAATAATGATGATAACAATAATAGAGGTTTCTATTCTAATAACGGCTTTCCTTAAAACTGCTATCCTTTGGAATTCCTTCCCTGCTCCGTTGGCTGTATCGATCTACAGAAATGTAAATGTAATGCAAATAAACATCTCGCTGCTGCTGCACAACTCTTCATTTAGAATATTCCTATGAATCTGATCTGCAATTCATAGTAGCCCCTTCTGCCTTAGTGGCAATCTGCTTTGTTTAGTTAAAAGCTAAAAAGTCTAAATTATCGGATTCTAAAGACGATAATGAAACTCCTTCCTGGAAATAAAACGCAACCTTTGGAAAGGGGGAAGGTATTAAACATACATATAATTACACGATAAATATTCTCGGATGAACATGCCCCCTCGACTGATCAACCTGACAAGCAGCAAAATCGCATACTCTCACTGCCAAGGTCCCTAGATACCGGAAAGTTTCTTCGATCGAACTGCTAGATTTGGAAATTCCCCCTCTGTTTCCTGCTTCCGTGACTATACTAACACGCAGAAGTTTAAATGTAATGTAAACGGACATTTTGCTACTCAACTCCCTCCAAATGCCATGTTACACAATCCAAATAGTACTCCCAAGTGAAAAATAGTTTTAAAAAATTTAAAAAATACAAACAATTTTTTTAATACATTTTTCTTTGTTTTTTTTTTTTGTTTTTTTTTTTGATGAGTCGAAATAAGATCTAAAAATAAACGAAAAATAAATGCTATCTTTAAAAAATAAATATCTTTTAAAACAAGTTTTATTTGTAGGAAAATTATTGTCTGTTTATTTATTTTGTAAATATGAGTTATCTTTGCTTCTGTTTTGTTGAAATATGAGTTATCTTTGCTTCTGTTTTGTTGAAAGAAACTTTTGCATTTTTTAAATTTTTTTTTTTTTTTTTTTTTTTTTTTACTGCGCTAAAATGAATAGAAAAGAAAAAGAAACTAGTTTCACTAACAATTGCGAGCAAACAATTGTATCTTTCTCGATTTTCACGTCCATGCCAACGTCGGCACTGCCACTGCACACACGCATTGCACACCTATATTCACATTGCAACGAAATTATGCTGGCCATCCCTCTCTCACAGTGGAGATTTGCCAAATTCACTCTCTGTCTCGTGTGTGTGTGTGTGTGTGTGTGTAGCTTAATTGATGTATATATTGTCATAACTTACTATCTAACTCTATTCACATATCTAGTACCGTTGAAGTAAATACTGAAAATCTATACATAAAATTTTATATACTTATTTATAAATACATCTCTCTCTCTCTCTCTCTCTCTCTCTCTCTCTCTCTCTCATATATATATATATATATATATACACACACACACACTTATTTGTTGGAAATGGCACTACCCTATGCTGGTTTAACCGGTTTCCTCCAAAGGGGGAAGTTCCATGGGACTATGAAATTCACAAGCGGTCCCCAGCCGCATGTATTACATACTTATATATATATATATATATATATATATATATATATATATGCATACACAGATACACGTATCTATCTATAAACATATCTATACATGTACATGCATATGCATAGCGATGTGTATGTGTGTTTTTGTTCTTGCACTGCTATCTCTGCACCATCTGCATTCAGATTATATATATATGTGTGTGACTGTGTGTGTGTGTGTGAAACCTATTTCATTTGTTGCTTAGTCCAGTTAGGGTGTAGCTATTGATTGCATCCAACCTAGAAGCAGACCTCGACCACCGGATTCACTTTTGTGTGGCTGTCATCTTAACAGAATTGGCTACCAATCTACTTACACCGAATAAATAATTCAGTAATTGACCATGATATTTTATCTTTCCTACCGACCAACAACGACGCCACCGACGCCCACCACCGCCGCCGCCGCAGCAGCATCAGGCTCTCTCCTTTGAAGAAAAGAAGGAAAACTGGCTCAAAAATTACATCACCTTCATTTCCCCCTCTCACTATCTCGCCTTCCTCTCTCCTTATATTAGCAGATTACTGCAGTTTCGGATTCAGTTGAGTTACTTTCGGTATCCTCCTCCTCTGTTGCACATTGATGAAGCTGAAAAAAAAAAAAAGAAGTATATGTAAATTACGAATCTTACCTATCACCAAAAGTATTTTATATAAAATAAGAATATTACTTTTTTACCTGAAAGAAAACACTCATCCTCACTACTGTAAGCCGAATGTATCGTTTTGGGTTTAAATTGCTTGATTTAAACTAAACGCAAAAAAAAAAAAAAAAGAAAAAAAAGTAATTTGACTGGATATCCAAAAACTTTCTACGGAGAAACACTACTTCCTTATACAAAATGTATTCACTTATCTAAAGTAAAACACATTTTTTACGTTTCACGCTTCCCCACAAAGCTTTCTTATCTGCATCCTGTTTATTATATCCTGCAATTCTTTAACCACTGCTTGATTTGTAACCAGCTATTTAATTCGACCCCCGGAACTTTCCTATATTAATAACAACACTTTCTATTCGGCTATTTTCTGCCAGAATTATCCACGCGTCAACTAACAAATAAACTGATAAGCTGTTTCAACACGTTACTCATCCGAAGGATTATCCGCAATCCGGCTTCATAGCCTTATATCAACTTTTTTTTTTCTTCTTCTTTTTCTTTTTTTTTTCTGGCCAGCGGATTGTCTTAATCTTAGTCGGATTAATGCGGCATTTTTCATGCTGGAAGATGTTTGGTAAATTTTATGTGGAAAATGTCAAACGACATTGGAGGGGAAAACTGAGGGCAAGGACTTGTCAAGAATGACGGAGAAAAATGCCCGCGATAAGAATCGGTGGAATAATGTTCCCAGGTTTGCAGCGGAAAAACAAATCTTTGCTTCCAGTGTCTCCGTAGTTGTTTTCCGATTGTTATTGTTGCGTTGTATTCGACATAGTGCTTTCCTCCCCGCTAACTTTTACATTAAGTGTTATTAATACTAAACAGTAGAATAATGTTACGAAATTTGTTGTGCTTACCTATTCTGTACCTGTATTTATTGTCTGCATACTTTTACTTTATAGACTTAGATATTGCCTTAGTATTTTGTTAACATTTCTTTTTCAAAATTGCTTGTGGCTTACTGTATTTTATGTGTACTAGAGTCGATTCATTTTATACACACATAGAATTATATATGTATATATGCATATACATATAAACAAGAAGAATTTATGGTGAAAATAAAAATTGAATGAATTCCAATATTTATTAATCCATCAAAAAATTAAAACAAGAAATTATAATAAAGAAAAATCCTTAACCCATGGATTTTCAAAGATACTTTTTTATCAGAGGATTAAACATTAGTAAAAAATGCATCACTGATTGGCATGAATTTGGGAATATATATTAATTTTTTTTTTCAGTAGAATAAAAGAAAAGAAAAATCAAATAATTAATAAATTAAGCGATTAATTAATTGAAGAAGTGGTATTCCGTTATATATATATATATATATATATATATATATATATATATATATATATAAACAATAATACATAATTAAAAAGGCTGGTCTTAACAGTTAATTATTTATTATTGTTATAAAGCTCTACCTGAAACGATATTGAACCCTTTATGCAAGATCTGCTGTCTTGATTCAGTTCTGTTCTGATTTTGAGAAGTTGATTTTTGATGTTATTGATATGTAATAATAATAATCAATATATAAAAATGTTTTTGTTCATAACTGACTTATTTCTAAATTTTTCTATGAGTTCAGTTTAAGTATCACACTTCCCAAAAATATAAAGAAGATAAGTTTTAAAAAAATGAACAAATAAATAAAAAGGTTGACTCCAAGTCATAATTTTATTTTACATAAAATCAGTGAAATTATAATCGTTTTAAAACAACCGAAAATGTAAAATTAAAAAAAAAAAAAAGCCTTGCCTGAAAACTGAAGTTTGTATTCCAATTGCTTCATGTCTCTTTGTCTTAACCTAGCTTGGCCATGATTATTTAATTATAAAAAGAAAACCTGATAAAATCGTCTATCAACTATCCAGTCTTTGGAAAAGCTTCTCCAAAAGACTGGATACACCCAAATTTGTTATTATGAATTTTAATGAGACAAATGGTAACCGCAGACATTCGTCGGCAGTCGAACTGCTCTCCACAAAACGCTCAAAGTTTTTCTGCTCAAACTTTACTCAGGACACAAATTCACTAAACACCAATGTAAGACAGATAAGTATTTCCATTTTTTTTTCTTTTTCCAGGCCTCATCCCTTCCTCAAATAATCTTCTATTCATAGCTTTTGTTCAGTGTAATTCATTTGTTTCAATTATTTTTTGGTGTCTGTATTTTTATTAATTCTGCTAAAATTATATCCAGATATATTCCTGTTTTTTTTTTTTGTTTGTTTTCTTTTTATCTGACTTATTTCTTACTTAAACTGAATTTATAGAAAAATTATCACACATTCCAAAACATTAAAAGAAGATATGCTTTAAAAATGAATGAATAAATAAAATGTTTTATTTTAAATAAAATTCAATGAAATAGTAATCGTTTTAAAACCAAAAATCTAAAATAAAAAAATAAATGATCATTTGTAGGCATTTTTTACAATAGCAACAAAGCCATCATTTAACCCTTTACTGCTAGATTGTACTTTTAAGTCGCCTTTTAAAACAACAAAAAAAAACACCTGTATAGGAAATATTTCTTACTCTTATGGCTTATCAACCCAACTGGTCTTCAAAGTACAGGTCTAAGCATGAGTCAACATTTTGGTGATGTTTTTCCCCCTATATCCCCTTCCCTTTAATCAAGGGGAACATAAATTCATGATTAAAACATTCATTTATTGCATAAAACATTCTGGCAATAAAGGATTAATACGAAAAATAAATAAATAAAATACTGCACCCCTCAAAAAAAAAAAAAATGGAGCTTATAGTTCACTTTGTTTCGTTTTATCACAACAATCTTGTAAAAAGAGTAAAAACATATGGGTACAACTGCAGTTTAGTGGCTTGAACATGATGCGATTAAAAATTAATGTTGTTTTATCTTGTTTTTGTTAAATTTTAGTAAATGAGGAACCATTTTGAGTGAAAGCTATTTAGTATTACGCTTGTAGCTTAAGAACATGCTTGAAATTTGTACATATGCAAAAATAACCAACTTCCGTTTGCATGAAGACTCCATTTTTTCTAATGATAATTTTTTACATATTTACAAATTCCAAGCATTTCTTAAGATTACAAATGTAATATAGAATAAATTTTAACTCTAAATGCTTCCTCATTTACTAAAATTTAACAAAAACAAGATAAAACAATATTCATCGCCTGTACACAAGTTTTTATTGCATTATGTTGCAGCCACTAAACTGCGTTTTTGCCAGCATATATATCAATTAGAGGTTCATTCATAAGTTTTTGACATTGAAAGCAGGTTGAATATTTCTTTTCTTTGAATTTTTTTTATTTGCTTTCCCTTACTATGGCCAAAAGGAGAGGGAATAGAGTATAGTAGAGAAACAGTGGTTGAAAGATGGAAGGAAGCTTTTTTTTTATTATAAAAAAAATAATCTCTTAGAAAACTTTGCTCATTTTTCTTTTTTCTTTTTTGTGCCTCAATTTTTACATTTTCTGGTGAAGATTTAATCAAATAATTTCTTTGTGTGTGTGTCTAATCAGTAAAAAAATGATTTCATGTAAAACAGAAATTTTTTCTGAATTTTCTGGACATTTTTACAATAGACAACAAAACAAAAATATAAGCAGTAAAAAAACCCTACACAACAAATGTTACCAAAGACAAGCTTAGTGACTCTTTTACCTGGATAAGTTTTTGTGTTTTAACTTATTTTAAAGTGTTATTTTTTTACTTAAAAACTAAAGCAGTGTCAAGCCTGCTGAATTAAAATTAAACAAAAAAATGGTTGTATCATTACAAACAGTTGGAGCTTGCATAACCATTCAAAAATTGAAAATTAATGCAAAATACTTGTAGAAACATCCAAAAAAAGTCATCAATCATGGGAAAATGAAAATTTTGGTTTTTGAATGATTATCGAGGCTCCAACTGGCTGTAATGACACACCAATATTTTATTTTTATTTACTCAACAGACTTAATACTTCTTTCGTTTAAATGTAAAGAAAATATATATATATATATCCAGGTATGTAGAAGTATGACTTATCTTGCCTTTGGTAATATTAATTTTTTGTATATTTGTTTTGTTCACCCCTTTTTTTTTTTGTTTTGTTGGCTCTTGGTAACAATCGTCTGAATAATCCAAATACTACAAATTATGTATGTCTTTTCATTAACAAAAACTAATCTTTAAGATAAGGTTTCAATATAGTATAAAAATGTTGAAATATTGGAATACTTCATGTATGTTGGATTTAATTTTGTAATTAAATTACTTTTAAAACAGTATTTTATAAAGTTGTTCGGTTGAGGGGGGGGGTAAGGTTGAAGAGGTGATTTCCAAATACTTTCAAAAGCTTTCAAAACTTTCACTATTTTAATACATGAGGATTTGTTAAGATTAAAATGGCTGACTTGTTTACCTCGATGATGGTGTGTGTGCAAGGGGGCTATGTTTATAACTTGCAATTTAGAAGTGAATATCAACTTGTTGAAAATTAAGCCAGTCACCTAGAAATAAAGGGAATGAAAAGAACTTTTTACTACGAATACTAAGCATTTTGCTATGAACAAAAAAAAAAAAAACGATATTCTTCAACAGAAATAGATGCTAGATTTAAATTAAAAAAAAAAAAATCATTGAATTCAACGGACAGTAAAAAAAAAAAAAAAGATATCATATTTCTGAAGTTTTAGCAATAGGTTGATTGTTGGTTATTTTTGTTTTACAGCATATCGACTCTTTTGGGTTATTTAATGCTGCATTCAGTGTTTCTGAAGAAAAATTATTTTATAGAATATATATATATTTTTTTTCAAATCTCTTTCTATTTAACCCATAGTTGGGAACCTAACAGGTACTACCACTCCGGATCAGAGTGGACCTGGGAGCAATGGCAATTAAGGGGCAGCTCTACACTCCCCAAACCCGCAAGCTGGGTCTTCACCATCGGATATAGTTTAAGGTCATATTCAGGATATTAGACATCAATCAATAAATATTCCTAAAATTTCACTTTCTTTGGAGCATTTTAAAGGGTTTTAGGCATAGTATGGGTGCAACCTCCCAGTTGAAGATTCAAATTAGATTTACGTTGAATTTAATCAATAGTCATTAGACATCAATAAAGTAAATTCTATGAATTTCGGTTTTTTCTTAAGATCCTTTATCAAAATAAGGATTCTAGACATGAGGTTTAATAACCTTATATCTTGATTTTAATCGTTTTAAGGAGACATAAAAACAGTGCAGTAATGTTTGCAGAATTAATTTTGCCTGTTTAATAATAAATGATGATAAAATGTACTTAACACTTTACTGCGGTTTCATGGTATCACCAATCATCAGTTGTCTCAAACTTACAGTTTTAACACCGTTCAGTGATATGCAGAGGCACTTTGATGCTCGTCTCATCAGTAGGAGGTGTGATCCTGAATGGGCTTCACGCTTACAGAACCTTAACCTTCCTACAGATTTCTATCTGTGTGTGTATAAAAAAATATGTTTATCAAAAGAATCCCCAGAATATTCCTGAACAGAACAGGGTTATTAATTAGTCATACCCAGGTGTGCTTGTAACATAGAGGTGCACTTTTGGAGCATATCATTGAGTGACAATAAAATAAAAAAACTTGAGGATTCATTACTGAAACCTGGTGGACAAGTAAAATATTAAACATGGTTGGATTGTAGAAAGGATTGTCTATTTGTTAACAATTACATGGGCGAATGGCATTTTCTTTTAGTTGCCCTGAATCACAGTTTTATGATTTTGCTTGAGAAATTGCAACAAACTACATATAAACTTTAAATTTCTCAATGTCAGCTGCTGAATTTTGTATTGGACTTTTTGCTCGTTTATTTTTTTAATTTTAAATTTTTTTTAAATTTTTTATTCAATTTTCACCCAAAACAAGACACAGTGCCACTTTGAAGTAGGGAGCTACTATAGGGGACATAAGTTACAGGGGTATAATGAAGAGAGATGAGTAGCAAGATGTCTGATAGTTTGCGTGTAAAGTTTGTTATGTTCCTATTTGCTTGCCTACTCACGAGGGCAGAGCTAGACACAAGGTTAATTTTTAATTTGGGGAAAATCCAGCTCCCCAAAAAGGGGCACTCTGGATAGGAACAAAAATAAAAATTGTCTCAGTCAAGAAGAATTTCTCTTCCACTCACCGATGACAGAAAAGGTAAAGTGTAGTATCAGAACAGATACTGCACTTTTCTCCTAGCCAAAATACCAAGTTTTTCCATGTTATAATAAAATAATTCTTAACAAAAAAACTCATCTATCTACAACCACTGTGAGTAGTCCTCCCTCCTTCTCTCTAAAATGAAGCATAACTTCTATGAGCAAAATTTCTTTCCTAGAACTACCCGTCTATGGAACACAATAAGAGGGACTGCTTCCCAGCTGGTTATAACATGGTCGTTTTCAAGTGTAATGTACACAAATTCTTGTTGTGCTGGTTTTTTAAATAAATAAATTCTGTCCAATCACCACCATCATTACAAATCATCACGGTATTGTTTCACCGTCCACGAGACATTCATTTAACCCTTATCCTCAAGTGGCCTCTAGGCCTTGATAAGTGGTGACACCTTAGTAAAATTAAAAGTTTTGAGTATTGTTTGTTTGAGATATTGCGCATTGGAAGATAACATCTATTTTTAGAGGAAATTTATAAAAGACAATAATGCAGAGGTGTAACGGATAGACACAAATTGAAGCAGATTTAGACATATAACGGTAGAATAAGCTATGAAGATTCACTTATGTGTGTGCTGCTTTTGTTCTTATATTTTATACTTGCATTGTGGTTTTACTTGAGTCAGTATGATCAGATAGAATCTGTATTGTATAATATTTCAGAAAATTTCCCTTCGTCAGAGATATGTTTTGTTTCTTTTATTCCATTTTCACCCCCAAACAAGTCACAGTTCCACTTTGATGTAGGGGCTACTATCGGGGAGATAAATTGCAGGGATACTATGTAGGGAGTTGAGCAACAAGATGTCCATTCACATTACACTTGAACTTCTGTTGGGAAAGCAGGAACCCGGAAGGGAGTTCCAAAACCATTAGAGTAGAAGGCTTTCATACATCTAGGGATCTCTACTGTGTAGGGGTGGGATTTTGCTGCTTTTCGGGTTTATTGGGGGTATTTAGGTCGAAGGGGTAAAAGTCTTGTAGTTCGTCAGAGCATTCACCATTAAGATACTTGTAGAACAGGTAAAGGAATGCAACATTTCGTCGATGGGACAGAGGTTGAAGCTTCGATGACAGTTCGGGACCTATCAGGTTGGTGACTTTCTTTTTAAATGCTGTCCACGAGCTAGAGACTAGTAGCAGATACACCAGCCCAAATGTGACAACAATACTCCATACATGGGCGAATGGTGGCCTTATAAAGGTACAGGATACTTTCAGGTCTAAGTAGCTTTCTAGCACAATAAAGAGAGCCCATCTACATCACAGCAGCCTTGGCAATGCTCTCAATGTATTTGTTCCAACTCATGTTCCCTGTGAACATTAAGTCGAGCAATTTGAAAGAAGCACTTTCCGCTAATGTATCTTTAGCCATAGCTATTATTGGTTGAGAAAGTTTCTTGTAATTATTGAAGGAAACAAGCTTAGTCTTGGCAGCATTGAATGTGACCGTCCATTTTTGTCCCCATTTCACGACAGATTGGATATCTTCCTCTTGGAGATCTTTACCGTTTCCTTAGATATGTGTTCATTTGTTTTCCCCTCGTGCCTGTTATAGAGCATGATGTTATCAGCAAATGGGGGCTATTGTAAACCTGAGTAGTTCCGCAGAAATTGAAAAATGCTTGAAATTAATTTTATTTTGTTTTAAAATCTATTATTATAAATTTCCTTTATACACACTAGACAATGCTTTAAGTAAACTACATTAACATCTTATTTTTTTTAAGTTTGACTCAATTCTTTTCTGAAACCACTTGTAAAGAATATTTTGAATAACAATATAACATTGACACATTAAGTTGACACATCCTTCTGTCATCTTAGATATAAACTAAAGCCAGATTTCCCCAATATCTTTATAATTAATAGTGTTTCTTAATACAAAGTAAATAATTAAATCTGTTTCATCACTCATATAAGACAAATATTGTTGTATATTGTTAAAAAATAAAAATTGTATGTCGATCGATTTTAATATTTAATCGTAATCGTTATTTAATTTTTGATTAATCATAAATAGAGGAAAGAGGGGGGGAGAAGCATTCTTACACTTAGAAGTACGGCCAAGGATGGAATACTGTTGCCATATCTGGGCAGGAGCTGCCAAAAACAGCCTATCATGCCTTGACAGAGTACAAAATAGACTTCGTGGTTTAGTGGGGGATGCCCTTTTCTCTACCCTGCAACCCCTCTCCCACAGAAGAGACGTTGCGAGCCTATCCTTGTTTTATCGTTATTTTCATGGCAGGTGCTCGTCTGAACTCCAATCCCTGGTGCCCCCTCGCCAATCTTTCACGAAAAACACCCGTCTAGCTGAATCCACTGTGAAAAATTTTCCCCACTCTATATCTGTGCCTAAATCAAAACACGGATTTCATGAGCAAAGCTTCTTTCTTAGAACTGCACGCCTGTGGAACTCTGTTCCGTCTGCCTGCTTCCCTCCGGACTACAACTTGGATGTCTTCAAGTCTAATGTTAACAAATTCCTAATGAGCCGCCCCCCTAATTAAACACTTCATAAAATCTCCTCACTAACGTGATGTACTTACAATAACCCTTATCCCTGAGTGGCTTCCGGGCCTTGATAAGTGGTGATCACTGTGTAAAAAAAAAAAAAAAAAAAAAAAAAAAAGGATGCATCTGATAATGACACACTTTTTTGATATTCACAAAGAGAAAGTAATAGCTGTTCTTTGTGTGCGTACATATATATATATATATGTGTACGGCATGATCACGTCGACACATCGGTTCTTGTCAAATCACTGAAGTTAAGCCACATTGAGCTTGGCTAATATCAGGTGGGTGACCATTTGGGAATTCTGGGTGCTTTATGTGCTTTCTGCTTATCTCGGCATTTGTTTCCAGTCGTCCTGAAACTCCACTTGCCACTGGTATTTAACAATGTCGTCTCAGGAGAGGTGTGGCTGGGGATTGCGCAACTTTTGCCACAAAAAAAAAAATTCATGCGCAATCACCCTTACAGTGGGTATCCATAGTCTGTCAAGACTGAAGGAAACCTTTATATATATATATATATATATACACTAGCTGGACACCCAGTGTTGCCCAGTCATACAATACACTTGAGCATAATATTTTAATTTATTTAAGATTGCGTATGTATTATTATAGAATCGATCCTCTATTGAATATGATATATTATGAGAAATAATTTTCCCGGTGAACTAATTCGCAAAAAAATTGCAAAATGATAATGTTGTTCATGAAATTCTGTCTGCGTTTGTTTATATTACATCAGCTGATATTTGGGCTTGACGATCTTAAAATTAGAAGAATTTTTACATTTTTTATGTTACACTGGTGTAAGCTGAGCTGGTGTAACATAAAATATTCCCCTGTAAAAATTCTTTATCTATAAGAGAAGAAAGACTATTTTTAAGATCGGATTTTTTCGATAATTATCGGATAAATTTCTGTACAAAACATATCTAAAAGCACTGCCAGATCTTTGTGATATTTGCAAAAGATAAGCTGAGCCGTTTTGGAACCTATGAAGAAGGAACTTGCACATACACACACAAAGTGACTTTTATATGCATATATATATATATATATATATATATATATATAAAAGTGAACGTGTCTGTCTGTGTGTGTGTGTCTGTGTACATTTCCCTGCGTAATAACTCTGTCAACTTTTAGTTTACAGACTCGAAATTTGATATACAGGGTACTGAGATTTGGGAAAATCGATGTGATCCGTTTTTAGCCAGAAATTTGTCTATTAAGGGGTCATGGTTCAACGATTTGACCTTTGAGAACTCTACCAAACTCCTCCGACAATTTTGGGTCTACACACTTGAAATTTTAGATATAGGTTCCTTGGACATGGATCTAACTTAATAACTTGAGCTGAGCCCAAAACACTAAATTTTAAGGGGTCATAATAGGGGTCAAAGTTAAAAAAAAAATTGACCGCTTTTTTTTCTTTTTTTTTTGCTCAACATACACCTCCAAATATCCGGACAACGCCGGGCACCTATGCTAGTACATATATATATATATATATATATATATATATATATATATATATATATATATACACACATTTCTGGAAATCGCCCCAGACAAGGCATGATACATCAAGTTCAGAAACTAACCAACAGTATTTGTTAGATGGAAAGATTTCAACCTAGAAAACAGCAATTCTTCCTCATTATCAGAAACTTCGCTCATGTAATGTGAGGAATAAAGGACAAAACAAGGGAATCGAGAGTTATGAGGTTGCTGAAAGTAAGCCTAAGGTTCACTTCCTAATCTTCTAGTTAATACAGTTATTAGCATCGCCTTTTCCTGATTATTGGGGTGACTAAATTTCTTAGTGTGCTAGACTTTCAAACAGAAGTTGAGTCCTAACCTCACCTGGATCATAAATAATCAGATTACAATATTAAACAAATTGGTTGGTTTTACTTTTATTTTTATTTTTTCTATAATCTACATAATTTACGGAAATTAGAATCCCGAGCAATGCTGAGTATCCTGGCTAGTTATTTTATATAATATAATTATTATAAATACTAGAATGTTGAAACTTTGTTACATGATTTGATATGTACTTTGCTTGTGTCGGATCAGATAACATAATTTCTAAAATGAATTAAATTGTATTACATTTTCTTTGTTAAGAACATGTATCAACGTTGCACAAAAAAATCCTGATTAACCATAATAAAACATTAATTTGTAAGGATAAAAGCTATTGATGATCAAAATTGACAGACTGACAGACATTACTTTATTATATAGAAAATGAATCTTATATATATTGTGTGTGTGTGTAAATTTGGACTATAGGCTTTTCTCATTTATTTGTTACTAGCGAGGGGTACCCGGCATTGTCTGGGTGTTTGGAGGTGTGTGTGGGGGGGGGGGGTTTAAAAAAAAAGTAAGTATGAGGATCGAACCCGAACCGTTGAGTCAAAGTTGTGAAAAAAAAAAACGTGCAACGTTAACCATTGCCCCACCGCGACATGCTTATGGAAACACATTTGAATTTATTTAATTACTTGGATGTTTTAATGAGTTAATGAAGTCAAGTTTGACTGCGGGATAGTATTCATTTACTGCTGAACGCTTCCCCCCCCCAAGATATTATAGGAAAAAGACTAACCCACATGCGGCGAGCGACAAATATTGAATATTTATCTTCCCGAAATCGAGCAAATTAAATAGACAGGTGAGCTTCGTTGTTAACTGTGAGATATTACGATTTATATGTGATATAAAAAGTTTTAAAAAGTTGTGAAGCGAGCGACCGCTTCTCTGAAAGAAGCCTTTTGTAGACACACAGAAAAAGCGAACACGCATACATACATACATACATACATTTTCGCTTTTATATTTATAGATATGCTCTGTAGTTACATCGAGCTTCACAAATTAAAGGATTGGTACAAATAAAAGGGGAAATATAATTGAATAAACATACTTACACACACACATGTGTGTATATATATATATATAATCACCATATTAAGTAATAATTGAGAACCATAAAAATATTTTAAAAAATACATATTTACACTTTACTCACAGTTAGTTGAAAAAAACAAAACAAAAAAAAAACACTCGCCCAACCAACAACTGATTTCATTTTTATTTGTGCTAATGGCTTCATCATAATTGTTGTATTTTATCACTGACTCGTTCATTTTTATTCAGAGCAGAAAATAACGTAAATAGTTAATGTCATATTATTTTCTTATTCACTTCTAATTCGATCAATTCAAATAGCAGTCTTTTCATGTATATTGAAGTACTAATGAATAAATACTTCAAAAATAAAATTGTTACATTGTTCAATACAAATGATAAAATCACATTTTAAGAAAGAATCTTTAATTTACGCCTACAGTTCAACACCAGGTTCTTTTTTTTCCCCACCTCCTTTTTGTCTTGAATGTTCCTTTTTTTACGTAACATTTTGCTGACTTCTTTCTTTGGTGAGGAACCGCTGTATGCCACAATTGCTATGAGTTCATTTCTCACATTATTACAACAATGATTATATGATATTTGAAAACAAGGCTACATCAAAGGTAGCTCATTCTCGTATTCTTGCCAGATTGACCTCTTTAAAGTCAAAGTTTGGAGATTTAGACATTTTTGAAATAGTTTGGCCTTCAAAAATTGTATTTGGCCTTTTTTCAAAGCGTAACGTACGGACTAAGAAAGGAACAAGCAAAAATAAAACATGAATAATTTCTGCATTAAATTATGCAGAATCCTCGTTCTTATCTACAATGTTATTCTCAAAGGTTTTGGCTGATGTAACCTCTGGCTTTCTTCAGGTACATTATATCATATTCTCGTTATCATCTGTAGTGAGTGTTGATCTTCAGCCTCTAAAGGACTGTCACTTAGAACTGACTATTACTTAACACTTTATTCACTACATCATATGTCCATGCACCTGAAGAAGTTCATAGATTATGTTGTGAGAAGAACACCCAAAATGAGAACTGTAGTTTGAATAATTAAAAAATTAGAAATTATCGATCCTCATCTCAAAAACTTTTTATTTGTTTATTTTTACTATCATATCACTACTTATCAAGGTTAAAAGGTCACTCGAGTATAAGGTTTAATGAGTGTCAGGTGGGTGGTGAAACAACACCGTGATGATTGGTAATGATGGTAGTGGTTGGGTAGAATTTTGGAATTTGATTTTTTAAGAAGGTGACTCAACAAGAATTTGTTTACATTGAACTTGATAACGACTATGTTGTAATCAGCTGGGAATAATTTTTATTAATATTATTGAGAATTGTTAATCAAAATCTATATTCAAAATGCATCATATGTAGTCACATATGGACTGATCTCAGATACTATGCCATGTCAAATTTTATCTCCAAAAGATGATTTCATTGTACATCAATTGTAAGTTACATTTTTTGTAGGATATGGCTCCTGTATCTTTGTGGACAATTATACTTTATCAAACAATGATTGGAAGTATATAAACAGTATAACTTGATTTAAAATTGAAGCTAATATTTTTCTTATCTTACTTGAAGTTTTTAATATAAAGTTATATCTAAAAACTCTGAGATATGTATGTTTTTTTTGGGGGGGGGCAGTGTGGGAGGTAATTTATTCTATATTTACCTCCTTTGATTCTGTGTAAAATAAAGGAGAGAACTATGGAGAAAATTAATTCAGAGTTACCTCCCTTAGTTCGAGAAAAAATGGCGTTCATTATTTGAATGTTAATTAATGTTATTCATTTTTTTTCAAAGAGATAGCAGAGCTGGAAGCAAGCAAATTCAGGGGTCATCATTGATTACCAGACAATGTAATAAAATTTAAAATTTTATATAAGAAAATGTATACATTTATTGTTCTTATTAACTTCTTTTTTTTTTCCTACCAGCTCCACCTGGCAGCTCTGACATCATTAAAAGGGGAGATAATCGAACTGACAAACAGATTCCAACATGTCTCTGGTGAAAAAAATGCACTTGAGAAACAGGTTAATAAAGCCCAGGTAAGTTGTATATTTATTTCTTTTTTATTTATATGTGTGTGTGTGTGTTGCTCATCTATTCTAACAAAGCTCAGGTAAGTTGAATTATTCAATTATTCAAATCTTTCAACTGAGCTGGATTGTCATTAATGTGGCAAACTGGAACATCACCAAGAAGAAATTCCGTAATTAGATATTTAAATCTGGCTGCTGAAAGGATTTCGCATATTGCCAATAGCAGATACATATATATAATGTATGTATATAATGTGAGTGATAAGTGATAGTAAGTGTGTGTGTATATATATATATATATATATATATATATATATATATATATATATATACTAGCAAAAGTACCCGTCATTGACTGAATTCAAAAACAGCCTACAGAAAATGGACTCTGATTTATGAAAGTATGATAGGTTATGAAAAAGAATGGTTGTAAAGAGATAGCTTCGAATTTGGGGGTATCAAAACTAAAGCAAAATATGATGAAAGTAAAAATAAAATAGATAAACCCCATAATTTATTATACCATACTTGTTCACACTGAAACACTTATCACAATATTCTGTGGATCTATATTAAAAAACCTTGTTAAACTTTGTGACATATTTCCATTCTATGGAGGTCAGGCGCGAACAAACACCCCATAATTTTATTATACCATATTTTTTCAAACTGAAATATAATTATTAAAGTATACTTACACAGATAGATATGAAAAGTCTTTATTAAAGTTTGTGCCTATTTCCATTCTATGGAGGCCAGGCGCAAACACAGACCCCACAATTTTATTATACCATCCCTATTTAAGTTAAAACATACAAATCAAAGTATTATTATGTACATATATATCAAAAACCCTTGTAAACGTTTTTTTTATTTTAAATTTTTTTATTTCAACACGTTGTGAACCAAGCGCATACACAGACCCCACAATTTTAATGAATCATCATTATGCCAGATCAAATATACCCATTCCTGTGTCTCGATACATATGTTATCATTATATGTAGTCAGTTTTTTAAAATAGTCAACCATATAGGAGCCTATTCATGACCAGCCACACACACAGACGTTCAGCTTTATATTATAGATATACTATCACACTGAGGAAGACTGAAGGATCAGTCGAAAATTATGTGCTTTGAAAGAAACATTCTCGTTTTTTTTTTTCAAAAGACTTTTTGTATTCCTACACGTCAACACATATGAAATAAATACAAAAAAGATAAAAATATTTATATATTTTTTATTCATACATATATATGCATATAATTATTTGTATTTCTATTTCTGTGTGTATGTGTGTGTGCATGTATATGCGTATCTGTATTGTCACTTTGGTGGGTGGCACAAAGATACATGTTATCAACATATACAAACAAATAATTTTCAGGATTTAATAGAAATAATCAAAAGTATTATTTAAAATTGTTATCCATCTCCAAATTCCACTATGGGTCTCGGAAAATATATCAATAAACACAAAATACTAAAGAAACAATGGTGTCAGAGAAGATTGCATAAAATATATAATGTATTAATAGGAATATTAATAAAATAGACACAAATACAGGAGAGAATAAACAAAATAATGTGGAAAATGGATAGTGTTCTAGATTTGGATGAAAAAAGTTTTGGAAAATAAAAAAAATTTTTTTAAATGCTCAGTTACAGACACGAAAAGAAATAACGTTTTCATTTGGAATAAATAAAATCTCTGGGGAGGAAAAAATTATTAAAAAAACGTACGCACCTTTTTAGAGGAGATGGAGTCCGGTCACTGAAAAATTAATATTTGATTATAGTCAGCTAAAAGCACATCTAGAAGTGGTGACAAGGCAAATCAGTTCATTCACTTTTATTATTATTCAATATTTTCTATTGTGAAGCGATTTATTGAAACAAAATATAAGAAAAGGACATTATTGAAAAATATACAATAAAAATTAAAATTATAAAAAGATAAAAATAACACAATTAGTTTTTATTTGCACATTTAATAACAAAATTAAAATAATAAAAGATTTTATTTTATTTGAAATTTTATAAGAAATGTATGTTTATGAAATTATAAAAAATAAGTTTTTTTTTTTAAATGTTATAAATAAAAGTTTTTACTTGAATTTATATAATAAATAAATGTTTATGAAAGTATGAAAATAAAATTATTGAAATCAAAATAACAAATGAAATTATCGAAATTACAACAACAAAATTTCAAATATCATAAAGAAAAACGTATCCAATACATAACATTATAATAATACATAATAATGAAAGTAAAGGAACTGATTTGCCTTGTCACCAGTTCTGGTAGCACTCTACAGATTATAAGGAAGTATGTTAGCTGATTATATCTTAATATTTCTTCGATCAAGAAGAAGATTGAAAGTTCGATTATGTGCCTGAGATGAATTGCCACAGAGTTCAAAGAGCAATATCTTCATTTCATCACTCAGCAAGATTCACTTTACTTTGCTTGGATCTTGCTGCACATTTTCTTTTCTTTGCAGCTTCTCGACGAATTTCATTGTGCTGATCATTCCTGCTAGCTACTGTCTCCATATAGCCATCACAATTGACTGGCTCATATTCAAAGAACACTGAGATGCAGCTAAAATTTATGAATATTTTCATTTGGCACAAATCATCATGATGCAGGTCACTATCTTCAGAATTTTCAGTCATCCATGATCTCCAGCTTTCAAACCCAACAAAAAAAAATACACAGAAACAGCTGTTGCACTTTACCACTATTAAAAACTTCAAATCGTTTTGAAATGAAATTTCAATTTGGCAGAGACAAATACTTTTTGATGGTTGATGGTGTCTATTCCGAAAGGCATTCCAAAGATGCAGAGGTTGAGGGTGTCTATTCCGAAAATCATTCTTAGCATGAGGGAGTTGGAGGTTAGCCATCAACAACTGTATTTTAATTTTTTATGAGGGGGGGGGGAGAATCCTGCGTCAATCGGGCAACGCCGGTTAACGAATCCTACTAGTTTTAAATAAATTAACTAATCTTAAATGTTAATATTTCTGGTGTATTTTTTTTTTTCATTTGCACTGGTGTAACATTATTTACTCTGATTCCTTATTATTTGGCAACTTTTCTTTTGGTTACATACATACAAACATCATTTCAAAAGTAAAGCTTCTTATTTTCTTTTTTTAACTCAAAAAGTAAATGTATATATACCGTCTTTGAAGCTTTTAAACCTTGAAAACTATATAATAAATAATTTTTTTAGTTCTTCATTGAAAAATTATTTTGTCATCAAGTCATTGAATCAATTTGCTTTCTCGAATTCACAATAGTTCTAAGTTTTCAGGAATCATCAGTTGTTTACTGAGATTTAAAAACAAAACAGTATATGAAATCATGGCTCCCCAGCAATGTTGATCAAACATCATCTCTCTTAAACAAAAACTTGAAAAAAAAATGTTCCAGATATGGGATCTATTTTTTTGCTTCAGACTAATTAGGCTAACCTATTCATATTATAAACAAATTGTCTTCCTTACCTGTATCATTCGTCCTTGTCTCCCAAAAAGAAAGTATTTTTTTTTTTATTTACAAATCTACTGCATTTATATGATTCGGATGAATCCATTATACTTCATATCACTCCTTTGTTATTAATATATTATTTATATATTTACATTCTTATTTACTCATAATCTCTTTGTATAGTTTTTTTTAATATATAAAAATTAAATATATTATAAGTATATACACGAGATTTATTTATTTATTATTATGACTAATGTAGTTTTGGATTTATTTGTTAATCTACTTTGCTTAGTTTTATATGATTTAAAAGCACCAGGATGGCAAACAAATGCTATAACTGTTTGAATAGTTTACTTTTTATTACCACCTTGTTTAATCATTCTTATTACTAAGCTATAAAATTACTAAATTACTAAGCTATAAAAAACCGGGGCTATATAATCTATTAATTTTAAAGTAACGTAAGATATTCTTAAAAACTCAGCATAATGTTCTCGTAAAATACATACATAGAGCAAGTAGTATTTTTATGTGGCATACAAACTATTTAAAAGTTGAAGGAGTTTCTTTTATCAAACATTTTAAAAATAAAATTCCCATCCTCAATTTTCATATCTAAATCCAGAAATGTAACTTGTGTTCCTCTATGTTCACAATCTAATTCTAACTTCTTTGGATATAGTAAATGTTTTTTTTTTCTTTTTCAAATTTCTCGTTATTATTTATACATATAAGGTCGTCAATAAATCTCCTACAAACCATGATAATTATATGTTCTAGATATATTATATCTAATGTATAATGACATGTATTCTAGTATATGTAAATAAAGATTTGCCCAAAAAGGTACAAGATCTAAACCCATAGAAATGCCTATAGTTTGAAGTAAGATTTTCTTTCCTATTGAAAAATAACTCTCTTTGATAAAATGACTTATAAGTATTTTAAAACTACCTTTAGAAACATCAGTTTTACCATTTTTGTTTTACACCAAAAGGCTTTAGATTTTGCAAATCTAAAGCCTTTCAAAAGCTAGATCTACAGTAGTATTTAATTCTTTAATAAGTGTGTGTGTGTGTATATATATATATATATATATATATATATATATATATATAAGTTATGAAAATATATATGCCAATTAAACTACACAGAATATTCCACATTTCATTCTCGTGAGAATTCGTCAGGCTTATGCTTGCTTAAGCCTGACGAATTCTCAAGAGATTTTATTTTATAAATCCCCTAAAAGGGCTGAGGTTCCATAAATATGAACATTGACTCAAAATAAGTAGATCCTATTCTTCCTCCTCTCCATTCCTTCTCTATTAACACAAAACATCTTAATATTTTGCCCATATATAAGTAAGCAGTTTTGGAGAAAAGCGGAAGTATTATTTCCATTTTGTGCTTCCATACCTCAGTTGAGCGATGCGAGCACTTTCTAATGATGTGTTTGAAAGTTAAGCTACCGTGTTATGCTCAATTACTTATATATATATATATATATGTTTGGATTTTCTAGATTAAATCTACTTTCTGCCATGTTTTCATTTTGTTTCAAGTAGAATTGACATTACCTCAATTCGTGAATTTTTTCAAGTTTACCTTTAATTGTTTTATTTTGTTTTTGAAAATATGGTTCTAATTTTAGAAGGGAAAGTTTTTCACTGAACAGTTAGCAAGCCAAAAAAACTGAACGACTTCCAGTAGGCCCAGAAACAATGGAGACTTGCCATCAAGAACAGTCTTCATCTCCACAGCCCCCTCTCCTTTTTAGTTTTTATTTTGGTCCTTTTCCAGTCATTTAAGTGCCTGCCAAAAAAAGGCTGACATTCAAACTGAAAGCAGTCACGAATCCCCTAAAATCTAAGAGAGAGGAGGGGAGAAAATCAATTTTTTTTTCTTTATTATATACAGAGACATTTTTATTGTTTGCCAAAAATTAGGTTTCTTTTTGTGAACGCGGGATGGAGAAGGGCTGGTGCACCTGTTGACCAAAGCGCAAAGTCTTAGGGACCAAAAATTTCAAGTTGCAGATAATTTTTTAAATTCAAAAATTGTCTTTTTCTCTCAGTGTACACATTTTTACATTTTCGAACATTCTTCTCTTGTGTCTGTGTCATATTGTTATGTAGTCAGCCAGAGATATACAGCGAGTATACCAAAACAATAGATGTTATATACTGGTGGCTATTGTAAGATAGCGCGTATCTAAATGCATGTGAAGTGAATATCACTGGTGGGGGAAAAAAGACTATAAAAAAGAAAGACTAATCACAGGAGTGACGAGATAACGTTTGAGATCTTGTGAGAGACGTAGAGAATGTTCTAGATCATGCAAGTGATGCCACGGTTGTACCAATGAGGAAATAAATGTTGTTGCTTCAAAGAACAAGCGAATTGGAGTTATTTCCTATTCTTTGTCTTTGTTTCCTTTGCGACTGAAGCTGGACACAATGTGCATTAGTCTGCGGACAACGTTACTCGATAGCAGGTGTATAGATTGATGGGTGTATATAAATGAGTCTATTTAATGCATTCAGTGTGTTATTGCTAGCTAAAATTTCTAACTTTTTGTTTTATGTTAAAATTCCACAGTTAACACTCTTAATACCTGTTTTAGCTGACATTCCATTTAGACTATGAAACGATCATAATAATAATCGTTTAGGCGTTTTCCAGGAACCAGCAATATAACAATATTACTACTTGGACATAAGGGGCTACTCTGTGAAGTAGTTGAGCAGCAAGATGAGGGTTTGCATCACATTGAAATTCCTGCATGTTAGAACAGTCAGGGAAGCAGGAATTCCAAAGTTCAAGAGAAGAAACTATTAGAATAAAAAGCTTTTAGGCATCTAGAGACCTCAGCAATGAAGAGGTGGAATTTTGCTGCTTGTTGAGTAAGTTGAAGGGGTACAAGAGCTGCAAGTTCGTTAGAGCACATTCCATTAAAGTACTTTCCCACCTTACACATTATTTTTCGTTATTCATCAATTGTTTATCGAAATAAAAATGTAATACTACCACAATAAATTAAGATCTTATTTTTAAAAAGTAACTAGGGAGCCGCCCAGTTTGTTCGGTCATAAGATACACTTAAAAATGATATTTTAATTCATGCAGATTATGTATTATTGTAGAGATAATTCTCTATCGATTATTATATTAAACCTAATATATCGTAGTGAGATCAAAACTAAAAATATATTATATGACTTGAGTGCCATCAGCTACAATCGAAACCAAAACATGCTACTCTCAACCCTCATTCCTTAGCATCCGAGCCACTTATATAAATATATATATATATGAAAATTCACCTGTCGTCTCTTTTTTAAAAGATGGAGTCGCCCGATCGTTGAAGACAAGATGCAAGCAAACAAGGTCCCCAGAGTTTTATAATTATATAGATTACTAAATTAAATACATTAAAATTATATAGATTACTAAATTAAATACATTAAAATTATATAGATTACTAAATTAAATACATTAAAATTATATAGATTACTAAATTAAATACATTAAAATGCATTTTAAGTCAACCATTTTAATCTTTTTTTAAAAATTAACAAAAAAACAGACTCCTTGAAATTGGAAAGAAATTTAGGAACGTTTTAAACTGTCGAATATTTCTATCTTTAAAGTTCTTAGCAAATCTTGTAGTATTAAATGATTGAAAGTTTTAGAAGCTATTTGCACCCAATATGTTTATAGAGATTAAAACATTAACAAAATCTATATATATATTATAAAAGTGATTTCATCTGTCTGCGGAATGGTCTCTACCATGTCAATCTTTGGTCTAAAGACTTGAAACTTTATGTATGGGGTATATATATTTGAACCTGTGGAACAAAATCAATTTAGTTTTTAGCTGGAAAAAATTGCTCTATGCATGCGCAAATGTACATTTGCAGCATAATCACATTGACACACCAGTCCTTACTAGATCACCAAAGTTCAGCAACGTTGAGCCTGATCCGTACCAGATGTGTGACCAATTTGGGAATACCAGGCTCTGTATGTAAGGGGCGTCGACACCTCCATGCAAGAACTGCAAAATTGTAACATTGCCCTTATCCTTCATTGACATATTCATACGACTGGGGACTACTTATGAATTTCATATTCTCATTAAACTTCCTCCTTCAGCATTAGATTAGTGTCACAGTTTCATTTTCTTTTTTTTTTTTTTTCATTTAAGATATACATTTATACATTTAACTGCATTAATTTGTCAAGTTTGGTATGCATGTGTCATTAGCTCAAATAGTAGCAAAGAATGCTGGAGAGCTAAATGTTTTGGTTTCAATTCTAGTTGATGGCAAGTCATTTCTTTTTTTTTAACTTTTGAAATCACTACCATGTGTTGGGTACAATATAATAATCAATAGATAATTGGCTCTATAATAATAAATACAAAATCTGCATAAAATATCATATTTAAGCATTTTATGACCGGGCAACATTGTGAAGTGTGCTAGTTTATAGTTTTATAAAGATGTTGTTCAATTTATGATTTAACAAGCGGGTGGATGGGTAGGGGGAGGTACCCGGCGTTGAGTGGGTGCTTGAAGGTGTAAAAGAAAACCGTGACGAACCTGAAGGTGGAAAAGAAAATGAAAGTAAACGTGACATTTTACCGCTATACTAGGGAGACAAAGGAAGTTAAAAGTGTTGAAATTTATCGATATCAATTGAAAAGTTTACTTGCAGAAATGGACGTTGGCTGGAGGCTAGGTCAGCTTTCCACCGTTTCATTTATTTCCCCACGATGTTGGGGAAAACCAGCTCCCCACAAAAAGGGAGTGTTCAAATGAATAGCAATTGTCTGATATGAGGGGTTTCCCCAACATTGATCAAAGTGGATTGCTTTCTGGACGTCCCAGCATGAAAGGCCAAGCAGGTTCCTTCGTTTTTTATTTAGTTTCGTTTTTATATGAAAAAGCCGAACAAACACGTGAGAGGAAGAAATAGCGTGAATTTTATAAAAGCCATCAAAATTAATCTAGAGATGACGTCCCTTCGCAAATCGTAGATATTATGATATAGGGAGTATATAAAAAGTTCTAAAGAATAGTACTCCCCCCCCCCCGAGAATCCCACCAAAAATGCCTTTACATACAAAAACGTGCGCGATCGTTTTGTCTTTTAGATATACAGATGATGAAACAATATCATAATTATTAAATTTAACTTTTAAAATCTTTTTTATGACAATAAAAAAAAAACGAAACCAAAATGAAAGTAAAAAAAAGTTTGGGCCATTCTAACTTATCATATAAAAGGGAAATGTCTGTATGTTGAACTAAATCTTGAAAAGTATACAACAGACACCCACATAGTTTGAAATTTTTAATTGGTGTAACCCCGGATGTATAATATCTAAAATTTAAAATAAAGATTAATTATTTGGTGGTTAAATGGTCATTTTTATCATTTGATGTTATCATACATCGTTTAATGTCATCATAGTCTGTTTGCCAATCAATAACCAAAGGGAAATAACTTAGTTTTTTTTTCACAGAGTTATTTTCCTTACGCCAATTCGAGTTGAGTATATTTACGTTGAGAGAGAGAGAGAGAGGGGGGGAAGAATGTGTTGGATGAAGAAGAAAGGAGGTGTGGAGGGAGAAAGAGAGAGAGATAGACGCTATGTTACACTTTTGTTCTGGGTGAAATGTCGGGTAGTCCTATTAGTTTTTAATAAATACAAGGGTTTAAAGCTTAATTTTTACATTTATTTTAAAATATGTTTACCAATGATTTTATTATAAACATTTAGTGGCATCAAAGGTAGTAATGAGTATCATTTTTATACTCGTCACATATTTTTCTCTATTTTTTTTTTTTTTTATTATTTATGTTTTGTATTTGTGCCTTATTACTCATCTAATCTTTTGATTTCTCCACTCTTTCTCCTAACCGAATTTTTACCAAGTTGTTGTACCACGTTTCTTGGCATTAAAAGTAGTATGGAATAATTTATTTATATTGTATTTATTTATTTATATTATGTTTATTTTATATAGATTATATTTTTATATAGATTATACTACAGCGTGCCCCCCCTCCACAAAAACAATAAAAAAAAAAAGCAGGAAAACGATTGGTGGATAATTCATTAAAGTTCCACTGTCCTCTGTATACTACCACTGTACTATAACACAGTATCAAACAATAGCGACATGTGTGGAGTTATTATCTCTAATGGATGAGTCGTTATGTTATTAATCACTTAAGAGCAGATATCCCTAAGTTCAAACGAAGACATTTTTTTTAGAATTATCAAATGTTATTCCCATCAGCATCATATGTAATCTATTTAAAACTATTTTCTATGAAAACAGTTTTCAAGCAATTCTTTAGATTAGGCTGAAAGCTTCATTAAAATCAATAAACCAAACGATAATTAAGTTAACATTTTCGCGAATTGCCAACTTTATTCAAATAGAGTGACATCAGGACAATACCTATTTGGAGAGAACAGGATCATCAATGGCAGTTCTAATTCTTTAAAAAAATTGTGGGCAGATGTTGAAAGTTGTGAAATTAGCTAAATTTGAAAAACCTATGACGAGAATATTTTCTTTTTATACTTCCTTATGTTGATGTGCTTAGGTTAAATTAAGGATAAAAAATGGTTTTGTAAGTTTAATAAAATATTATCAAACCACACATTTTTTTCATAAATATTCATTGCACAAACTTGATGTGATTTAAAAAAAAAAGTAAAAAAAAAATAAATAAAAATAATTATAAAATCACTTTTAAGCTAATCTGTTTGTAATATACCGAGATTGCATCCGAGGAATAATGCCGACCATGCCATGAAAAACACTTGACCTAACACAAGTATACTTACTATTTCCAACTGCTGCATTCAACAAACTGATACTACTAGATCAGACTGTCCGAAGATAATGGCTTTCTGACCTAAAGTGCACCAAACATTGATGTTATTGGTTTGTTTCTTTTTCTTTGTAAAACTCAGTTAAAAACAAAAACAACAATTTTCCTCTACCGAAGCAAGCAACAAAATCAAATACCATGAAGAAATATTTGAAAATATAAAGAGCTTGAAGCATAAAACCTTTTCCTTAAATGACTGGATTGAGCATTAAATGATTCAAAAAGGGTTGGTATGCGGTAAAAAATTTTTAAAAAGATAAAAAAAAAAAAACTCAATGAATAAATATTTGAAAATATAAAGAACTTGAAACATAAAAACCTTTTCCTTAAATGACTGGATTGAGAAGTAAATGATTCGAAAAGGGTTGATATGCTGTAAAAAAATTTAAAAAAGACAAAAAAACTCAATGAAGAAATATTTGAAAATATAACATAAAAACCTTTCTCAAAATTATTGGATTCGGCATTAAATAATTCCAAAAGGTTCTGCTATAAAACAGTCAAACCAAACGATATGCTGATGAAGTCTGTCAGGCATATGTACATACTGTGATGATGTATGGAAGTAAAATTAGACCAGTGAGGGTTGAGGACATGTGTTGCATGGAGAGAAATGATATGAGAATGATATGATGGGTAACCTCAGAAAAAGATTAAATCATGACAGAATAATGAAATGTGTGCAAGAAAGGGGACCTCATTGGTATGATCATGTTGAAAGAATGGATGAGTGTTCTTGGATTGGTAGATGCTGAACAATTGAGATAGCAGAGTCTGTTCACAGAGGAAAGCCAAGTAAAACTTGATAAGGATAGATTTGAGAAAAAAGAAAAAGATGTCACTCACATGAAGCAAAGCTGATCTAGGAAAGCTTGAAAACTTTATCAACTGCTGATTTCCTCCATCAACGACTCATTTTTATTGAGTAATAGTATACTTAAGTTATGAGACGATCACCAACTTGAATGAATACCTCAACATTGCCAGGGCCACTGCGAAAAAGGTAGGCTCTTTCTACCGTGCTAGAAAACTACTGACACCTGAAAGTATCCTGTACCTCTATAAGGCCACCAATGGCCCATGTATGGAGTATTGTCACATTTGGGCTGGTGCATCTGCTACTAGTCTTTCGCTCCTAGACAAGGTTCAGAAGAGAGTCGCTAATCTGATAGGCCCTGAACTGGCATCTAAGCTTCAGCCTCTGTCCCATCGATGAAACGTTGCATCCCTCTGCCTGTTCTACAAATATTTTAATGGTGAATGCTCTGACTAACTGCAGACACTTGTGCCCCCACGACGTAGACACCTTCGACAAACCCGACAGGCAGCTAAATCCCACCCCCACACTGTAGAGATCCCTAGATGTAAAAGATCTTTCTACTTCAGTAGTTTCTTCCCCAGAACCGCTAGACTCTGGAATTCCATTCCAGGTTCCTGCTTCCCTGACTGTATTGACATGCAGAAGTTCAAGTGTAACGTGAACCGACATCTTGCTGCCCAAATCCCAACATAGTGCCCCAGTAGTTGCTGCCCCTGATAGTAGCCCCCTACACCAAAGTGGCAATGCGCCTTGTTTGGGGTGAAAATGTAATAAAAAAAAAAAAAACAGGTTGGAGAAACCTCTTTGAAAGCCCTATTTACCTGCCTGCTCATGATGACTGCATGTGACACAAAATTGAACCTACTGTGGTCATTACTGAATGTCACATGTCTTTTGGTGTTCAATATTGGCCACCGATTGGGCTAAGAAATTCTCGATTCAAATTCATTGCTCTGAACAGTTTGAAGATGCAGAGATTCAAATCAGAAAACCTCTTGCACTCTCCTATAGATGGAAAATATGATTGTCACTTGAACTTGCTCCCACCACACAAATTCAAGAATAACAAAGAATCCGGTGAAGACTTCTTGAGAGGCAGCTTTTTTTTTTTTTTTTTTTTAACATGGTAGTCACCACTTATCAAGGCCCGGAAGCCACTCTGGTTATTGCGTGTACAGTAATCAATGGGATAATATCGTAGTAATGGAGATTTGATAAAGTGTCTTAAGGGGGCGGTTTATCAGGAATTTGTTTATGTTGGACTTGAAGACATCCAAGTTGTAGTCAGGTGGGAAACAGGCAAACGGAAGAGAGTTCCACAGGCGTGCACTTCTTGTTAACATTGTCAAATTATGACTGCTTTAAGATGAGCGTGATGCCATTATTGCAGCATTCTAACATGAAAATAGACAACTGGCTCTAGATCTTGTAATTAGTTCCATTGACGTTGAAGCCAAAGTATTTAGAATAATTCTCTTTTGAACATTTCTAAAGCTTAAATCAATGTGATTTCAAGCTGAATCATGAATTCATTGATCAAATCTTTATGCAGAATGCTGAAAGGCTGCGAGTCATGCAAATAAGCCACTGACATGCAACCTGATCGCTTCAAAGTCTTTAACTGTTTGGCTAAAAGAACATGATGGTCATGACAGCATAAGCAGTCAAATAGTGGTATAAATGTTCTATTAGGGTTTTTATAAATATCTTGTGGGGTGTGCTTTAGTGGTGGACATCTATACAAAGTAATGATAACAATTTAATTTACTTTATTTATAACTTGAAAATTAAAAAATAATTAAGAATTAATATATATATATATATATATATATATATATATATATATATATATATAACTTGAAACGTACTCAGTTTATACCAATAAAAACCTTTTTCATAAATAAAGTGTTTTATAATTAAAAAGTTTTTTTTATATAAATTTTGAAATTTTTAAAAAAATTCAAGCTCAATGATTGCCTTTTTATTGAGTTCCAGAACATATATAGTGTAGTATAATAATTCTCCAATTTCTAAATATCAAGTTTTCTCAGTTGGTCATTTGCTACTTTTCAAAAGATAGCCATTACATTATTGTTTCGTAAAAAAAACAAAAAAAAAACATTATGGATGTATCAGTTGCATGAACCATGTAATTTGTCCATAATTGTGTTTTTTTTTCTAAGTTTTTTTTTTAAGGTAAACATCTTATGAATATGTGACTATATATGCAGCAATAACATAATTTTGTAGACGTGTTAGTCGCAATATGAAACAATATTGTAATGGCTACCTTTTGAAAAGTAATAAATGACCAACTGAGAAAACTTGACAATATAAAACTTAATGAATTATTATGCTATACATTAGTGGTGGGACGATTAATTGGAATCGCTAATCATAAGAATCGTGTATTTTGGGGGGAATCGGAATCACATCGTAAAAAATACCTTAGATTTATGATTCTTTCATTACGATTCTCTTATATTTTTAAGTTGAACTGTTTGTTTGAAGTGAGATTAATGCTCTCCAAAATTTATGATAAAAACGTCATAGAACTTTTCATAACATAGTTAGTATGATGTACAAGAATTTTATTAACTACTTTTAAAGGTAATCTTTATTTATCTTAATGAGTTTCGAAATTTTTTTTCTTTTTTAATTCTTTGTTTTTACTTTTAGCTTAACTTGCTTTTATATTCCACCATTTCGTTTTTTTAGTAATAAATGCTTCTCTACATTGAAAACCAACCTTGTGTCTAACTCTGCCCTCGTGGGGAGGCAAGTAAATAGGAAGTAATATGGCGGCTGAAAAACGTTTTTCGACCACCATAAAAGTATTACAATACATTTAAACCCTAAAGAATTTCCGCCATGCACCCTTGTTGTTCTAAGTTAACTAGCCATTACTTGTGTTTCAAACTTTAAAAAAAAGCACTTTAAAATAGTAACAACATTAAAGTTTTTTTCGTTTTGGAAGGGAGGTTTCAGGCGCCACTATTATCCCAAAGAACCAGCTATGTAATATTTTCAATAATTTTTTTTTTTTTTTAATTTCTTTACAATCAATTTTTATTTAAAATTAAGAAATTATTTTCTAAAATATTTTGTTTATATATGTTTTTTTTGTTTTTAAGTAAAATTAAGAAATTAATTTTAAAAATATTGTTAACATTCATCTTCATTCAAAAGGGTTACTTTTCGGTAGCTTCACCGGTTGTTTCGTTTGCCGGACCTACTTATCTAAGCTTCACCGATTTTTGTTATGATTTTATCTGTTTTTTTTTTCTTTTTTTTGATGGATGTCTTTTTTTTTTTCTTTTTTTTGATGGATGTCTTTTTTTTTTCTTTTTTTTGATGGATGTCTTTTTTTTGCCGAAGTTTATGTAATTATTAACAGGAAAATTGGTGAAAGTCAAAATGGAATCCGCGCTATTTTGAAGTATTATTTTCAAGTTTATTTAAAGTTTTACAATACCCTTTTCTTATTATTGTTTTTGTATTCTTTTGTTATTTTTATTTTTTTTGCCGGATTTAACAAACAAACAAAATGAAAGCAAAACAAAACAAAACAAATTTGGTGCTTATGCACTTATGTTACCTTATATATTTTTTTAATGGTTTAAGTGCCTCGCCCAATGTTTGAAGAGTTTCTAATTGTTTTTAAAGGAAAATTGGTGGAAGTCAAAATTAGCGCTTTAGCGTGTACGTACCTTTCATGGAATGTCGTAGATCGAAACAGTGAAATGTTATTTGGTGCTAGTGCAGTGCACTTATTGATCCGCGCTATTTTTAAATAGTACTTTCAAGTTTAATTAAAGTTTTACAATACCTGTTCTTATTAAATTGTCAGGTGAAAGTACAAAATAGGTACACAACACTCTCCTGTCCCATGTTAAGAATCGCTTTCTAAATAATGTCATTATTTCAACATGGCTCAATAAGTGCGTGAGTACTTTTTATTTTCTTGAATAAAATAAAAACTACTCGACGAGAACACTGTTTTTGTTTTAATAATTATTTTTTATTCAAAAATAAAAATTAAAAATTTCAATTGTTCAAAACATGTTTTTTTCCCAAAGTTTATTGGGATTTTTTTTTAATTACCATATTTTTCATGAACATGCTCTAAAAATATTTCAAAGTTATCTAATATTTTTTCACTTTTCATGTTATAAGCCTCTCTATACATGGCCTCATCGACATGAGACCATTTCATTTCTCCTACTGATCCCGATATGTATTTCAGTCTTCTTTTAATACGAGTCCAGTAGGCTTCAATATTGTTGGTGCAAACACCAGTAAGCGGATCCACAAAATTTTGTGAATGGTTTAAAGTCGCTTGAACATAATTAAACTTGAAAATAATATTTAAAAATACCGCGGATTCTATTTGGACTTTCACCAATTTTCCTGTTAATAATTATATAAACTCCGGCAAAAAAAAAAAATATCCATCAAAAAAAAGAAAAAAAAAAGATAAAATCATAACGAAAACCATGCGCAAATTTCAAGCCAAAATAAATTTTAAAAAAAACTAAGTCACACACGCAAAAAATTCTTTCCTTGTAAAAATAACTTTTCCCTCAGTCGAACAACGTACAACATCGGAGCCGATGCGTATTTCGCTACAGGAGTAGCATTCGTGTACGTCCACCCTTTTTCTTTATCTTTTTTAATATATAAAATAACTCCTGAAATTGATTGTTATTAATTTCATGGTGCATGTTTAATTCATGGTTAAAATATTTGTTTTGACTTTTATCTTCAATGAAAGAAATTTTACGAAAAAAATCAAATCGTTTTCAAAATTCCCTTAATTGTATTTCCACTTTTTTGCTGTACCAAATTTTTTCGCTACACAAAAACTTTAGATTATATAATGGTATATTTCAAACCAACAATTCCACGGGAATCAGAATCGTACTTGGTATCGGAATCGTTAATCAACATTTTCCTGGAATCGGGAAAAATTTAGGAATCGTCCTAACACTACTATATATATATATATATATATATATATATATATATACACAAACAAAAAACTTTACAAGTGTTTTCTGAGGAACTTACCTTTGTCTCTGATGAGTTGTTTGGTGGATAAACTTCCACTATTCAATAAACATGTGTAAGATATACTTCATAAAAAGATTAATAAAATATTATGAGTGTGAATTAAATACATAT